>NC_067166.1:19204237-19532987 GCF_903995435.1 Acomys russatus
GTGAGAGCCAGAACACAAACAAATTGCACAAGGCCCTGCCGCTGAAACTGAACTGGCAGGCAGGGACGCTCAACGCCCATTTATTCGCTGGTTTCTGGAAGTCTGGATTTGGTGGGTTTTATTTATTGTAACTGTTCTGTCTACAAAAAACATAAAGCAGCAGCCTAGACAACAAGAAGACAAACGGCACGTTCCTGAGGAAGGGCACGTGAGGTAAGTCAGATACGAAGCCTTCCTCCGATGCTTGCCTGGCTCCCTCATTTTACAAGCTACATAGAGGGCCTCCCCCTTTTTGTTACTTCACTGAAAAGGAAGAATATTTTTTCTGGGGCCAAATGTGGAATTTCTAGACATTCATATGTTAACTAAGCCATAAGTTTAAAATAATGTGGTCTATGAATGAAATTTATAGAGCCAGGAAAGTACATGAAAATAAATGTAAAATGTTGTTTCTATGTACTTTACTGGCCAGAGTCTAAAACTTACATTGGGTTCTCAGTGGACCATTAGAACCAGAAAAAAAAAGATAAGAATATATTCTACCAAGATTATTTTTTTGCTTTGTGAAAGCTCATGTTAGGAGACTGAAAGGGCATAGCATACGCTAGGGGAAAATATTTGCCAAATACATACCTGACAAGGAACTTTCAGTCTCACTGGCAAATACCCAGAGGACAGGAATTAGCATTTCAATGCAGAGAGTACACAGATGGCAATAAACACACTAGCAAGATGTTCAACATCATTAGCCATTAGGGATGTGCAAATTTAAACCACGGTAAGGCCAGCACCTGCCATTCAGCAAGGACTAAAACAAAAAAGAGCGCATGCTCTGGAGAGGATGGAGAAACCCGATGAAATGACCCAGGCACTATGGAAAGTGGTGAGAGGATGGCTAAAAGAGACAAGCACAGAGCGCCACCAGGAACTGCACCAATGGCTTCCCCACACAGCCTCGAACTAGATGGTCCCAGAAGCCCTTCAACAGCTCCAGAAGAGATGCCTATGCCACAGAAGCGCGCAGTGGGCCACCTCAGTCTTGGCTTCTGTATTCACGCACCCTATTGAGCATAGACAGGCTACGCAGTTGGTTGTATCTAAACAAAATCTGTTTCGGTGTTTTGTGTTTTGTTTTGTTTTTCGAGGCAGGGTTTCCTCTATGTTATCTTGGCCATCCTGGACTCGCTTTGTAGACCAGGCTGGCCTCGAACTCAGCAATCTGAGTGCCTCTGCCTCCCGAGTGCCGGGATTAAAGGCCACCATGCCCACCTCTAAACTAAATCTGTACAAGTTCCCCCCCCCCCCATCATTATTCCCTCAAACAGTACAGTATTTACTTGTCTAATGCTGATAGGCTATTAGAAGTTATAAATAATCTAGAGATGAGCTCAAATATATGGGAGGAGTCCACAGGTTATATGCTAATACAACGCCATCTCTATAACACGTGGACATCCTCCAATTTAGGTATGCACGGGAGGTCCTGGCCAATATCTACCCACAGATGCAAAGAACAACCACACACTATTTACCACTACAAAGGAGAAAAACAGTGACACACACAATGGCGCGGATAAGACTTCAAGAAGCGAGATGACTTAGCAAGGGGAAGCATTTGCTCTCCCAGGGAACCTGGACTCAGTTTCCAGAACTCACGTCAGGCGGCTCCAGGAGGATGAGGTACCTCCTGCCTCCACAAACGCCTGCACTTATGTGCGAATACCTACACACAGGCACGCACTCAGTAGTAAATAACAGAAACGAGTCTTTAAAAATTTCAGGAAGGCACACTGAGCAATAAAAGCCAACCCTAAAAGGTGGCCAGACAATACGATTCCATATACAACATTTTGTAAAAAGAAAAATGCCATTCAAATGGAGACATACGGGGAGTTAAAGACAGAGGTTGAGATGCAGATATAGGCAGATAAAACACAGCTGAGGTTTTATTACCATTTGATGTCTTACATGGTAATGGGCATAGAAACTTACACAGGTGATGAATTGGCACAGCATAGACATGAAAAAGCACATGCTGATTCGCGGAAGTTAAGATGGGAAAGCCCGGATAAGGGTGATAACATGTGTCAACGCCTACTGTGTTTGGGTGCTTTCTTAGCTTTATTACTTAATATGTACTTAGTTTACTTCATATGCCTGAGTGTTTTCATGCATGCATGTGGTGCACCATATGTGTACCTAGTGTGCGAAGAGGCCAGAAGAGGGGGTAAAAATCCCCCTGGGTCCAGAGTTATAGAGGTTGTGGGGTGCTGGGAAGCAAACCTGGGTCCTCTGGAAGAGAAAACAGTGCTCTTAAATGCTGAGCCATCTCTTGAGCCCCTGGAGACTTTATAAAGGAGAGGGGGGGGAGGGAGAGAGGGAGGGAGGGAGAGAGAGACAGAAAGAGAGAGACAGAGAAGGAGAGGGAGGGAGGAAGAAAGAGAGGGAGGGGGAGAAGGAGGGGGAGAGAGAGGGAGGGAAACAGAGAGAGAGAGAGGGAGGGAGGGAGAAAGGGAGGGAGGGAGGAAAACAGGGAAAGGGAGAGAGGGAGAGGAAGGGAGAGAGAGAGAGAGAGAGAGAGAGAGAGAGAGAGGAGAGAGAGAGGAGAGAGAGAGAGAGAGAGAGAGAGAGAGAGAGAGAGACTGGGTGCAGTGCCTGTGGGGGCCAGCAAGCGGCATCAGATCCCCGATCCCCTGAAGCTGGAGCTGCCCGTACTTGAGAGCCGTCTGACACGGGCGCTGGGAACTGAACTCAGACATCTGAGCCATCACTCCAGCCACTGGCTAAGATATTAATAGTATAGTTTTGTAAGCTTCCAGCCTGGGGAGAAGCTGAACAGCACACATAAGGGACCTCCTATTGTCTCTGAGAACTGAATGGAAATGTGATATTGTCCCAATAAAAATTACAAGTAAAACAATCCCACCAGAACCCATGCATCCAAATCAGTTTATACACACACACACACACACACACACACACACACACATACACACACCACACTTTCTTGGATTTCCCTGTGCTGTTTCTTGTCATTACTTAAAACATTAGTAGGCTCTCTTCACCGCTTACTACATTGTGTCTAACCATTTTGGGTGGCACCAAAGCTTCATGCATTGAGAAGGAGGTTGAGGGCTGGCCAGAGGGCTCAGCATTTCTTGCTCTTCCAGGAGACCCAGGGTTAGTTCCCTGAACCCACAATGGCAGCTCGCAACCAGGAGATCTGATATCCTCTTCTGACCTCAGTGGGCAAAAAGCACACGTGTGGTAAACAGACATATATGCAGGCAAAAAACAAACAAACAAAAACACCATGCACATAAAATAAACTGATTTTTTTTTTAAAGACTGAACTTAATAAAAATTTTTTTGAAATAGCAAAAGATGCTCAAATCCACTGAGGCAATACTATATGTGAACCAAATAAGGAGCATTATTTATGAGCAAAACCAAAGTAACAGCTGAAGCATGAAACTGGTTTCTCCTGTGGAATTCCTTAAATTAAGATGTTGAGGTCCAAGAGAACACTTACATTCTTTTGGTTGAAAATCCCCTTGAGAGGCAGCAGGAAACCACAGAAGGGCTTCTAGTGGCGTAAGACCTTAGCTCACGTTGTATTTCTACGACACTGACGCAAACAGTGCTGAAGACCTTGGAGAGACAGCATAGTGGAGCACCGAGACGAGTTGGGGGACAGACTCGTGGGCTATCCCCTGCTACTTACATGAGCATTTAGTCAGGTGTGAGGTCCCAGAAATAAACAGTGCTGAGCACTCTGGGGAGACAGCCACACCTCCCCCAAGGCTCTTCTCTGTTTTTCTGACTTCTTATCCCCACCCAGACTCTGTATCATCATTATAGGGATTTCCCCCCCCCCCAAAAAATGATAAATCCTTTAAATGGAACTGCTAATGACAATATCCATTTCTTAGACCCTAAAACACACAATATATGAACACTGGGGATATTCTAGAGCAGTGTTTTCACGTTTAGGACTGACCTCCCAGCAAGGATTCAAAGCATTGAGATTTAGCCTTGACATATGACTCTTTCTAGTTGAGCAGTTATTTGTTATGGCTGTGAATTATACTGCATAATAAAATAATAAAATAAGCTGTTCCTCCCTTTCAATACCTTTCAATGTATTTGAAAGGAAGGGTTATGCACATGTGAAAAAGGTCAATAATGACCTAAAGGAATAGACAAGCACTGAGGATACTATGGCTACTCACGTGCTCAACAAATGTCTCCTGAGTGCCCATTGTGTAGTGATGACTCCTGTCCTATAGGCAATGCTGGCCATTTGAGAGAGGGGAAAGAGGACACCCAGGTGCGGTGGATGCAGTAACAATATAAAGGCAGACACACATCAGTCTATCAGTGTGGAAATATCAAGCGTGCTCTCCTAGAACGTGAAGCCTGAGTTGGGTTTTAAAGGATGCAGTGGCTTTTAGGTAGGGCCATGCCTACCCAGGAAGGCTTGAGAGATGAGGGTGGCAACTTTAGTGAGTCACAGAGGGATTGATGTGATGGTGTGATGAAGTGAGAATGAGAAGGAGGACAGGGGATGCTACTGGTCTTAACACCCTGGTACCAGGATGTTAAGTGTCCTATAATGCTAGATGGCCACAAAACCAGCAGTTGGCCCACCCCAAGCGCTGACCCTCAAGCCTATGGGGAACTGCTTAGACAGAAGGTGGAATTGGCAAGAAGACCACAAAAGAGAGCTACTGCAGGCATAAGAAATGGACATCACCTCTCAGAAGCATAAAGGAAGACCCATTCGCTGAGCTACAAAGACCTCTGAAACCCACAAGTGTGTGTATTAGACAAATACAAGAAAGGCTTTGCCCAAACTCCAAGGTAATGTCACATAAGAAGCATGCATATCAAGCTGGTGGGGAGGGGGTTATGGTGACAGAAGTGATAGGAATTGTGTTTTCAAAGGAAATCTATGGTGGCTGTGGTCAGTCACATGAACAGGAGAAAAAGTAAAACCATAGTCATGGCGATAAGGAAAGAGACACTGCTGTCCCCAGGGAGAGACACTGTTGTCCCTTAGAGACAGACACTGTTGTCCCTCAGGGAGAGACACTGCTGTCCTTCAGGGACAGACACTGCTGTCCCTCAGGGAGAGATGCTGCTGTCCCTTGGAGACAGACACTGCTGTCCCTCAGGGAGAGACACTGCTGTCCTTCAGGGAGAGACATTGCTGTCCCTCAGGGAGAGACACTGCTGTCCCTCAGGGAGAGACACTGCTATACCTCAGGGAGAGACACTGCTGTCCCTCAGGGAGAGACACTGCTGTCCCTCAGGGAGAGACACTGCTATACCTCAGGGAGAGACACTGCTGTCCCTCAGGGAGAGACACTGCTATACCTCAGGGAGAGACACTGCTGTAACTCAGGGAGAGACACTGATGTCCTCCAGGGAGAGACACTGCTGTCCCTCAGGGAGAGACACTGCTGTACCTCAGGGAGAGACACTGATGTCCTTCAGGGAGAGACACTGCTATACCTCAGGGAGAAACACTGCTGTCCCTCAGGGAGAGACACTGCTGTAACTCAGGGAGAGACACTGATGTCCCTCAGGGAGAGACACTGCTGTCCTTCAGGGAGAGACACTGCTGTCCCTCAGGGAGAGACACTGCTGTCCCTCAGGGAGAGACACTGCTGTCCCTCAGGGAGAGACACTGCTGTACCTCAGGGAGAGACACTGCTGTCCTTCAGGGAGAGACACTGCTGTACCTCAGGGAGAGACACTACTGGCCAAGATGTAGATTCGGGTACAAGAGGTAGACATTAAGATGGACGCCCGTGTCTAACTACGTGTTCCTGGAACCCTCAGAAAAATCTTTCCATACCTTAGCAATGAATTTTGGAATTCAAGATTAAAACAGCAAAATGTTTTCTCTTTCCATTGACTATTATAAGGTTCAATGCAGTACAAAGAAATTTTCAACTAACAAATAAGGCATTTCTTAGATCTCTCTGGAGGGTTTGGTATGTCTCAGTGGTAGAGTGGTATGTGAGCATGTGCAACCCCTAGCGTGGATCTGTAGCACTGAAAAACAATCCTCAACATTAGAATGGCACAGAAAAATAAGAAGACCCCGCCCTTGAGACAGTTAGGGACAAGTCCAGACACATGTATGGTTAACAACGACCTTGAGGTAGTTTGGACATTCCAGAAACTACAATTAACTGCATAATAATATCTTTGGTGTGTTCTCTGGGGAAACAGTACATAATTTCCTGTTTTCAAAAAGGATCTCCTAGATACAGCTCCTATTTTACTTTACTTAGCTATTACTAACCCATTTTACGTCAAAAAGAAAAGCAGTATTATTCTTATGTGACACTTCAAAATTACTATTTAAAAATGCGCAACCTGCATGGATCCCCACTGGGAAGAATGGCTTTATTGTGTGTCATGGAAGCACTGTGTTTGTATTCCACACCGAGGGAAACCAAAGAAAAAGGCTTTGTCTTCCCAGGCAGTCTTGATGTGGACAAGTGGGTGAGTCTTACCATGGATACACTCCAAAACACGCACTGCCTTGAGTGAGGCAGGTGAAACCTGGACCTTTTCCCATTTCATGGCGTCAGCTCATACTAAGTCCTCGGACCCAAATGCCCCTTCCTCAACTCATGCTTTCTGTGGCTCAAATGCCACTATGCTTCTCGAGCAATATCAGCTCCTATATTGAGGCCTAGATTTTGTCCCCACTGGAGATGGGGAGGAATGGGAGAAAAGGAACAGAAACTGGGTGCTATGTTCTACAGAGCCTAAGGGGACAGACATCAAATCAAGGCAGATTTTCACACACCATGAACTCAACAAACTCCGCGTTCTAGAAAGCACAACCCACAAAGTGAACAGGGTGTGCAGATACGTGCACAGCCAACTTACGGTTGGTGTTGGACTGGTTCCTTCCAGTCACAATATTAACCCTGCTAACTTTTACCTCGGTCCCCTCTGAAAACATCCATCCATATGCGTACACACACAGACACGCTTTCTCCTATCTGGTCTCCTAGGTGCTATTTATTATCTTTATGTGTATGAGTGTTTACCTGTGTGTATGTATATGCACCATGTGTGTGCCCGGTGCCAGCAGAGACCAGAAGAGGGCGCCAGATCCCCTGGAATTGGAGTTACAGACAATTGTCAGCCTCCATGTGGGTGCTGGGAACTGAATCCAGGTCCTCTGTAAGAGCAGTGAGTTCTTTTCACCACTGAGCCAACTGTCCAGCCATTAAGTTCCCACTCTGCTGAGTGGCATGCTCAAGGTTAATATGATCATGGATCCTTGTGGGCATAAAGTCTTGGTTTAGCCCTACTGTGACTCTGCTTAGTCAAGAGACAATCACGCCTCTGGACGAGATTACAAGAAGCATGCAGTTTCCCAAGGACATGCACACATGTGGGGAAGGCTGGAAGGGGGGGGGGGTACAACTCACATGCCTCTGTATATACCATACACTTGGCTACTTTATGTGTCCTATAAACTTAGACAGCACATGTATGGAAGAAGTGTCATTGTAGATGGCAGCTTATCTAGCCCTCAGGAAAACACAGATGCAACCAGCATTCCCCCAAGGTAAAACTTGGACCAAATGGCTGATTTATTTTGTCTGCTTCACCATTGTGAGGCCATATCATGCTGTGTCCAAATAAATCATCTTCACCATTTTAACTATGCTAAAAGAATGAAAATTAAGTTAAAATGTTAAAACAGTGATTCCATCTGTGTGGTGCCACCACACTCTGAAAAAAGACTTTTTTTTTTTTTTTTTTTTTTTAACTGTAAAAGCAATATCTTCATCAACTACTCAGAGGTTAGGCCTTTGCTGGGGGTCGGGGAGGGGGGGTTGCCTCCATTTTACCTCTGCACCTACACCCCCAGCCCTATCCCACCCTGCTATCAGCTATCTGTTCCCCCGATGTGGGTCCCATTTGTTCCTAGTTTCTGGGCAGTACTTCCTTTTTCACTGCTCAGCTAAAATTCCTAGGGTGAGGGAAACAAAGGCCCTGGCCCCAGGGGAAGTCAAGATTCTCCTGAAAGAGGTCCACAATTGCCAGAGAACCCAGAGGAGAAACTGATTAAGATGCCAGAAAATAATGGAAAACACACACCAAAATGAATGGGGGGGGGCTACTACCGGGCAGGTGATGTTCGTAGGATGACCTTAGAGGAAATTGTTCACTGAGTTTTTATGGGTCTCCTTTCTGCTGCATTATAGACTAAATAACCTGAGGGTCATAGCAGTCATAACATTTGCTAGTTCAAGAATTACTTTAAATGAGTAAGTGGACTCTTCAAAACTGTAAGGAAGTTCTCCAGCAGCTGTAAACAGAAAAAAAATAATGGGAGTTTATGACTAAGAATCTTCTCTCTGAAGGCATGCGCTGGTTCCAACAGCCCAGAAGATCTGTTACTAACAGGCTCTAAGGACGGAGACAAGACCTTAACGCACTCATGTGTGACTGGGAAGAAAAGCTGAAAGCCTTGCATGGCGCAGGCCTCCCAGTAGTGAAATAATACTGGGGAAAAAAACATGTCAACGACCTAACGGGAATGAAACAAACGGTTTTCCCAGCTTGAACTCTAAGTCTGAAAGAGACAGAGGATCCCTTCAGACTTTAACTAAAAAATTAACAGGAGAAATGGTTCTGTGCCAGAAGCACAAGTAAGATCAAAATGCGAAATCCCAAGACACACACAGTTAACATCTCACGGGGCGCAGGCACACAATTTAAAATCATAAAACACTCAACACAAACCTCCATTCCCGAAGGATAACACAAGTCATAAAAATCAGTCCTTTCTAAACATCAAGTAGTAGATTAATCAATCTGCCTATAAGTCAATAGATTTAAGTAATGATGCCTTGAAAATAATTGAAAACCTTTTTTTAAAAATGAAATGGGCATCATGCAGAAAGATGAGGCCAAGATGACTCAGATGCAAAAAGGACTTCGGGGGGAAAAAAGAACACTGTTTAAATTGTCATTGAATTAGTTAAGAAATGAGCCAAAAGCGGGGGGGGGGGGGGTTGGAGGGGAGCAAGAACTAAAGAATGAAAAAAGATAGAGCTCTATTAGGAAAAATAAAATATAGAATAAGCCCAATGTACTTTACATAAGAGTTCCAGATTGAGAGAGTGAGCAATATACAGAACGAAATAACAAATGTCTTTTTATAATTTCTATGAATTGACAAAAGGCAATTTCTCAGGTCTTCGAACTATATTAGCACCACAAATACAACAAAACAAATAAATCTTAGGCAATTTTGCAGAATAATGTGTGATTTGATTTTGGTAAATAATATTTTGGATGATGAACAAAAAAAATATAGAAGTGGATGTGGTATCACTCACCTCTAACCCCTGAATTTGAAAGGTAGAGGCAGGGGGATTGGCAGTTTGAGGCCACCCTAGGCTATATCTTGGGACTAAAACAGCAAGGAATAAAATAGAGAAACATCAAAGCAATTGATGTTTGTCCTTGACAATATGGATTTGTAGGGAGGGACACAAACATTACCTTAAAAAAAAAATCTCTGGGCTGGATTGCAGCTGCCAAAATGAAGTTCAATTCCTTGGTGACTTCTGATGGAAGCAAGGACCGCACCTTCTCACATTTGGAGGAAGATCATGTCTTCCCTTTTTTCCAAAGAGCTGAGACAAGTATAAGGTCCCGTCCGTGCCCATTCGAAAGGACAATGGAGTTCAGGAGCCGGCAGATTGGCAATGGGGTCCAGGTGTACAGGAAAAAAATACGTCATCTACACTGGATGAGTACAGCGAGAAAAGGCTAACGGCACAACTGTCCACGTGGACATCCACCCCAGCAAGGTGGTCATCACCAGGCTAAAGCTGGATAAAGACTGCAAGAAGATCCTGGAAAGGAAAGCCAAGTCCCGACAAGTAGGAGAGGAGAAGGGAAAATACAAGGAAGAAACAATCACGAAGATGCAAAAGTAGAGGCCTCTTATACACAACTCTCACTGAAGACGGTTTAAGTGTTTGAAAAAAAAAACTCTATTGTTTAATTTGTGATGGCCGCATATTTTACCTGTAATCTTTTAAATGTTAATTGTAAAGTTTCTAATTTCAAATTTAAATTTCAAAATGAAGAATGAGGTGACTATATATTTAATATGTTATACTTAAGTTTGTACTTAGCAAATTTTAAATATTTAATTCTTGAATACTTTAATCTACCTTTTTTTTTTAAAAAAAAAGAAACTAAACCACCACAAAACAAAAAAATAAATAAGTTACCAACCTTGACTGCACTCTGTAAGCCTCATGCTTCAAGACGTTAGACTCGTGATCTGTAAAAATGATGTCGTGGCACCTAATTTACAAAGCTGTGCAGACAAGAAAAGGAGCTACTGCAGGCAAACCGACACAGTGCAGTACTCAGGCCTCACTATGAGGCAGAGTCCTCCTCCCCCACTGAAATGATGTGCACGAGTTGTCACCTTTCCCTCCGAGCCTCTCAACACTCCACCTCAGCCTCCTCAGCCTCCTCAGCCTCCTCAGCCTCCTCAGCCTCCTCAGCCTCCTGGTGTTCCCTCTCCGGGGAGAGAACTGTTCCTCTGATTACTTCCCCTCACATCGTCCTTATCAGCCACTGCAAACTGATCAGATCCAAACTGTTCCTCTTTTAATAAAGCCTCATAAAAACTGGTTCTCTTTTACTAAACTTTTATTAAATATACTAACAAGCTAGAGTGGAGAGCTTGCCTAAAGGCCCTGGGCCTCTCTGGCTCATAATCCTAGCCAGCAGCTGACTCCCTCCCCCTGCCCCACCACCAACCCCCCCATCGGCTCCTTTTTGTTACTTCTTCATTTTTTTAAAGGTTTTTTGAGAGAAGGGTTCTCTGAGGAACAGTCCTGGCTGTCCTGGACTTGCTTTTGTAGACCAGGCTGGCCTTGAACTCACAGTGATCCACCTGCCTCTGCCTCCCGAGTGCTGGGATTAAAGGCGCGTACCACATTCTGACTGCTAATCTGGCACTCCGTGAGGTATCCCCACCACCACCTCCAGCTCTATCCTAAGAGCCTGTTGAGTGATCACCAAGGGCATGTAACTCTCACCTCCAGTCTGTCCTAGAAACTAAAGCCAGGTTTGGCACCCAGTATTAGAAGTCATTGTTTTCCACCGTTTATTCCACCAATGAGAAAACAACCCCTGGTCACCATTTGCCACATAAATCCTCACCCAGACAAAAGTAGCTTTCCATGTGTCCCCACCCATGCTCTACCAATTTCACCCAGCTCCAACCTATCACCTCTCTGTGTCCCTACTTGCCTAGTCTAATACTGCAGTATGTGACATTAGAGGTTGCATCTTGGCTCAAATGCCCACTCCACGACCTTGAGCTCCCTCACCTGCCTCACAGCACCTGCTTGCAACGACCAGGTGGAAGCCAAGCAGCAAGACACCTGGAGAAGGGCCCTTTCTTTCATCTGTCACCTTCCCCAGTGACGGCATCTTTCATCTATCCCGAAACAGAGTCAGCAGCCATCACAGCTCCGTTTGCTAACTGTTCACCTCATCTTCCAACTATATTCTTCCTCTGTGTGCCTCACTGTTCTCTGAACCTAGCAAAGCTGACGTAAGAGAGTATGTCTAATCATTAGAGTCCTTGACAAAGAGGAGAGGACAATGGCAATTGTTTGGGAAGCATCAGACGTCTTCATTAATATCTGGGCAGCTGCTGGGTATCGGGATATTTTATGTTAAATATTATACCATTGAGAAAGAGAAGCAAAGCTCCCAGCACTTCTGAGGTTTACAGTGTATTAATGGGCAATAAATAGCATCTAAAAAGCAAGTGTTATAGCACTTTAGAAGGCGGCAGAGGGGAATAAAAAGCAGGGGAGATTGGCAAGGGCAGAAGGATGGGCAGTTTTCAGTACAACTGTTGAGGAAAGCCAGCAGGGGAACGTTGTGCAGATGGGTGGGCAGAGCTCCCGAAAGCCTGGGTGTGACCCGAACGTGTGCACAGAGCTGCAAGGAGGCCAGACACCTAAAGCAGAGGGAATAGGAAAAGAACAGTGGAAGATGAGGACCATGCAGAGTGGAGGGCTAATCCTATAAGGCCTCACAGGTCAACCTGAAAAACCCTGGGCCTGAGGAGCCATCTACGGTTATGAGCTGAAGAACGACACGAGATGACATAGAAACACTAACAGGTGCATGTGCTTAACTACTGTGCAGCAGGCAGACTGAGAGGGGTCAAAGGTCAAAGCAAGGGCCTTGCTGGAGGCCATTGCTGTGACTCAACAAAGAAGACGGTGGCTGAGAAGGGGACGCATCAAGGAGACGGTGAAAAACAAGTCAGACGCAAATATATGCTGCAGACAGCTGCCAAGACGTCCTGACAAACTGGGAAAGAAATCAGAGGAAAGAGGAAGGACAGCTGTCCCTCCAAGCTTGAAGTCTGAAGGAAGGCAAGAAGCAGCCGCCAGCAGACGTGGAGGTGGTGGGGGCAGTACAGCACTGAGTGAGGAATGCAGGAGCTCGGTTGCAGATGCTATCAGTCTGAGAGACGTGCACACAGGAAGAGCCGTTCCAGAGACAAGAGACACGCATTCTGAACTTGACCCACGAATCTCTCTTGTGGCTTTTTGACTAGAACTCTAGTAGGAAGGCGAACAAGGCTGACAGAGAAACAGCCCTACGCGTCAAAGTCAAGAAGGGGGAGAGGAAAGATATCTACAGCCCAAACAGGGCTTTTGGAAACAAAAACACCGCCACACTCTGACAACGACAGCTGACCAGATGAATGGAAACAGCACAAGGACAAGACAAAAAACAAAAACAAAAACAAAAAACCACACCTGGCCATTTCACAAGAAACCTCTCCCATCCTACCTCCCCTCACAGTTCAGGTCTCCAGTCAGAATTTGGCCCAGGAGGCTATTTTCCTTGGAAATCATAGTCATTTAAAAAAAAAAAAAATTCAAGGTTTCTAACAGTGAAGAGTGAGGAGCTAAACTATTAACAGAGCAGCTCAAGTCAACCCTGGCTCCTGGTGACCTTTGCGTCCCAACTTTGTTTCTCAGTGTGCAAGTATTGCCTTGGGAAAGATGTTATCCCCTGCCTACCCACGGGATTCCTGGAAAATTAATGGGAGCCTGCATATTAAACACACGAGCTACTCAAATAAAGGAATGGCACAACTGGATCTGGAAGGTTTTGAGGTCCAGAAACATCAGTTCTATTTTCTTATAAAGCTCACTGAAGTGGGTGGTAACACGGGCCTGTAATCTCAGCATTCATGAGATAGGAGGCTTATGAGTTAAAGGCCAGTGTGCGCTTGACAGAAAGACCCTGTCTTTAATTTTTTAGAAATGTCAGGGGTATGATTCTGTGGTGATAGTCTTGTCTACTGTGCGCAGACCTTAGGCTCAATTCCCAGCACTGAAAAAAAAACAGATAACTGAAGATTAAGATAGCAGTTTATCTTACACTGTCCTGTGGAGGCAAAAATGAAGACAGCATCTGAAGTATAAATTATGAAATTATCTCTTCTTAAGATAAGAACGCAATATTAATCAAGTCAGAAGGCATTAAAAGTCACTAAAAATAAATTAAAATGCTGTCACTCTAGGAATGTGTCTCCCATGGGTTAAATGTGCTGACCTGTGAACCACTGATTGGGCCAAGCCCCTAGCTGTACAAGTTAGACACATGACAAAACTCTGAGAGAAAACACAGACCTTTGTCCCAGAGCTCTAGAATCAAGCACATTGTAAAAGCCATCTGTGAAAAGAGCCTTGTTGAAGGCGTTCTCTCTCTTATTTTCCAAGTGCTATCCGACTCCATTCAAATGGTGAGAATTAGCATTGAAGTGAATAGGCCAGTGTACAGATGCTGTTCAGGATTCATAGAGATGGGGGTCCTGGCCCAATTCAAGCAATCTTGCATTTCAATTAAGTCCTGCATCAGAGCATGCCAAGGACCAGAAGAACATGCAACCTAGAGGTGGGAGAAAATCTTCCTCTGACAAAGCAATGATGTGCAGGGGTTACTGTGCGCATAGGGGGCTTTTCCATGCCTGAACTTTTTATCTCAGGAAACAAAAGCAAACAACGGCCAGAAAAATGGTCAGGCACATAGAGGGTGGAAGCCAGCCAGGAGCTGGAAAGGACACCATGGTTGGCCTGAGTCTGGATAGATGTTAATGAATTCCCTTCAGCAACATTTCACGGAGTAGTCCCACTGTGGATACCTGAGACACGAGTCCCCACATTCCCCAAGGTCAGGGAATCCGAATCTCTCATCTACAAAGGATGCGTGAAAATTTCTGGATTTCCCTTTCTGTGTTTTCTGCCCACTGACAACTACAACTAGGCCCCCACTGGTCTCCCCACTTCTCCTCAGTTCGCTCTAGTCCTTGTAGCCCCTGAGACTAAGGTTAAAATCCTAAAAACACTGTCCTCAGCTACCATCTAGCCCTGCCCCTTCTAAATCCTTCAGCGGCTCTAGAGAGCAAAGGTCTCCTTGCCTCTCTGTGTATTGAGAGAGCCCTTTCAGGACTTCAGCCGCACCTCTTTCTTTTCTTCTCCAGAGCAGACGTTTGTGGGGTGCTAGTTACCTGGCCTTTTTCTCTTTTCTTTGTTGGCACCTGGATCTTCCCTCTAGGAAATCCTCCCTGTGTATAGCTTTGACAGGAAGTAGAATTCCATGATCCTTACAGAAGCTTGCCCCAGTAGAGCCCAGACTTGCTACATGGCTAGTATATTTAATCAGGGTCCCCTCTTAAACAGTTCACTTAATTACCAAAGTCTGTATTGTTTGCAGCCAAAAACTATAGCTAAGTCATTCTGTAGCTTCTAACCTCAATAACAAACCAGACATCCCACCTACAGTGACCAATTCAGTAACCCCCCAAACAATACATAGACACTGCCACCCCTGGGACATCTTCCTGGAAAATAGAGGCCAGACAGGAGTGCCCTGAGAAGACCAGCTTGAGCCAGAAATGCCAATCAACTCTAGTTCAGAGGCGGAGTATGAGCAGTGGGGTAGCCCAGAAGAGACTGGACAGAATGCTCAGTCTCAACAGACTGATGCAATTTCACCATACTAAAGGGAAGATCAGAGGTGGGTCAAGATGGCAGACATATCCCATCGCATACACTGTGGACAGGAGCATGGCTGTGAATAGGACTTAAGATCCCACCCACGACGCCGTGTACAAAATATAAGAGGAACGGCCGAGAGACTAGAGACATATGCAAGGCCCACTCAAAGGGTACTTTGCACACTGAAGTGAAAGAGAGGCTCCGAAGAAAACTGAACATTAGATACCCAGACTCATGAGAGATTCCAGTGCTACTTTCCACAATTAACTTTTTGAAATTTCTAGTATCCACTTTTAACACAGTCTTAATATTTCACTCACCTCTATAAAATTTAATGAACTGTGAGGCCAAGATGCGTGCTTCAGTAAATGCAGTGCAGAATATCTTTTTTCTTTCTTTCTTTCTTTCTTTTTTTTTTTTCTTTTGTTGTTGTTGTTATTGTGTTGTTGTTGTTGTTGTTTTGGGTTTTTTTGTTTTTTGTTTTATTCGAGACAGGCTTTGGCTGTCCTGGACTTGCTTTGTAGACCAGGGTGGCCTCGAACTCACAGCGATCTGCCTGCCTCTGCCTCCCGAGGGTTGGGATTAAAGTCGTGTGCCACCACGTCCGGCTAAATATCTTAATTTGTAGATACAGTGCCCCCAAAACTATTCCATCACATTTCCAAGTGGGAATTTGAAATAGCTACAGTTCACCTTCCTAATGCTGAGACCCTTTAATACAATCTTTACATGTTGTAGTGACCCACAACCAAAACATGGTTCTTATTACTACTTTATAACTATAATTTTGCTACTGTTATGAATCCTAATATAAATACCTGTGTTTTCCAAAGGCCTTAGGTAAGCCCTGTGAGAAGCTCACTGGACAGCTCCCCACGCCCCCACTCCACCCCCACCCAAGGGGTCATGACCCACAGGTTGAGAACCACTGGTCTAATTGAAAAGTTCTAAAAAGACCCAATTCAAGGAAATCGTGCCCGTGAGATGAAGGATCTGCCTCCAGCAAGATGTGTGCCTCTGGACAAGTTAACTTCATTAAGCCTTCATCTCCTTCTCTGTAAAATAGAGCTCCAGTGGCAATAGCTACAAACATGGACAGGTGGAGAATCAACATGTGGCAAGCCTCCCGGGGTGGGCCACCTCACTTCGATGGTGAGTTACTCTACCCCCTAAAAAGCGGTTACTCTAAGGTGGAAAGTAAGCAAGCCCCTTCTGCCCTGAGGCATCACCACACGACTTGTGCCAACCCTGAAAAAATCACCAGGATCCCTTGAAAAAAGTCAGTTTCCCACCTGTAAACAGGAGATGATGACAACCCTTCCTAGAGATGGGAGGCGCAGTGGGAACCGATTTAAACTTTAATGGATCCTAGGTGCATACAAATATTATCACCGAGTGCTTATATACTTATGAATGACCTTCTCGGAGACAGATTTCCGACACCACCTTTGAATTTCCAGTTCAACCACTTTCCTCACGTCTCTCATAAACCCACAAAGAGTCTTTATTGCCTCCCATGCCACTAAAATCCCGGTTGCCTTCCAACCTTCTTAGTGTGGATCCATTCTGCCTAGCTGTGTGATACTGTTTCCTCCTGTGCCCAGATGTTCACACTTTCCAGCATCTGCCTCACCTCCCACTCTCACATTCAATTCCCCCTTTTCCCCCTCCCTCCTTTCCCCTCCCTCCCTCCCTCCCTCCCTCTCCACCCTGCCTCTCTCCCACTCCACAAGCAGACCCTAAAGCCTAGCCCACATCCTCTCCTGCCTGGAGCCCCTGAGGTTAACTATTCTCTCTGAACGGAGGGCTCCTGTGTTCCCAGCCAAGCTTCCAGGTGCGCTTTCTGACTTGGCTCACGTCTCTACTTCCTTCCTGCTACTGTTATCTTAAGTAGGTAATAAGCTGCCGAAGGGAGAAGATCTTGTCTCCACTTCTCTGCCTGCCCCTGTCAGTCTTGAGAATAGTTCACACAACACAGAAGAGCATTGGGGACCTCGGGCCTCCTTGCAGCCTCAGAGCTTGGATACTCAGCTCACCTCCAAAACTGTCAACAAGCATCCACATTGCACGTGACGCCAAAGGGAGTCACGAGGACACAGTTTCCAGGCCTATAGGCCAGCGGGACAGCAAGAGTGGGTGGCTGAGCTCCAGACAGTTATAGCATTAACTGTGGACACAGATTTCAATGCCCAACCACAGGGAAAGAACGGAGTTGCCTTTTCTCAACTAGGAACTGAATCACAAATTCAGACGAAGATGCCCTTCACACGTTCTAAAACAAAACAAAACAAAAGAACATTAGGAAAAGGCTAGACATAATAAAGCTGCACAACTACTGGGGGGGGGGGAAGGGGGGAAGCGGGAACAATCAGTTTTGGAAGATGTTTTAATGGCGTAAAGCCTGTTGACTACATCTTTGCTCTGCATCAAGCTCTATATGTTAATATTTTACAAAGCAACAGCAATGAGGGTAGCTTGGCCGTACCTTTTAACACCCTCTCTAACCTCTACCAGCTTCCCTCAAAATACAGCCCAAGCAGCGGCGGCACAACCTCCAAAGCCACGAGGTGACAAGGGAGCTCATTTCTGGTGCCGCGGCTTCCTCCTCATTCCCGCTCTCTGAAGGTGTGGTGACCATTTGCTCTGCACGGCAATCCAGAGCATGTCATGATTCCCTTTTTAATGACAGAACTGTGAGCCCTAAGTCACCAAATGAAACCTGATCCAGCTCAGAATGTAACTCAGCCTACCTCCTGTCAGAGCTCACAACTAGGCTACACCACCAAGAACATTTTTCCATCCACCTTCTTAGGCCCAATCAAACTGCTAAATCAGACTGTTAAAGGCTCCGTATGTGTCAACTGGTCAAGGCTGAATGATTATAAAATCTGTCCCAGTTCGTTTTCACTCCCCTAACCATCTCAGAAGGAATGGCAGTTTTGTCCTTCCAAGCTTTGCCCCATCTGAACAGTTGAAATTCTGCCATTCCTTCTGCCGACCACTCATTTCCATAGCACCTTTCCATAGACAAGCTTCCCCTGGGAAGTCTATGAGAAGACTACATGCACAGGACTGTCACACCTCAGAACACAGCTCTCCTGATGCCTCTACAAGTGAACTGTCTGCAGGTCTAAAACACACCTTGGGAGAGCTGCCTACGAGACCCACTTAACTTATGACCTCAGCCAGGGGGTTTTCCCACCCACCGTGGTTAGCCATGTTGTCCAGAACGAGGGGTTCCCATCTGGGGGTTTCCAGAACACGCTTCCGCCTCAGCCTGATGGGAGCTTTACACGAGTACTTGTCTCCATTCTCAGAGCCATGGAAACAGGATACTCAAAGTGAGAAATGGGGCCTCCACAGAGCCTACAGCATAGGCTATCCCCACTTCCCACACCACAGGGGGCCCAGGCATGACTTTCAATCTCCTTGCCCTGCCACCACTGTGTCAATCATCTCTTCTGTGACCTCTTGAGCTGCAAAGGAACAGCTTTGTGTCAGCATCTCAATGTCCCTGCTACTTCTCAATGTCCCCTCAAACAAACACATACTCCCTTCTGGTATTTTCCAGGTGCTTTATCCTGTTCGTACCAGGTAGATGCATTTAATAGAAAATAACAAGCAAGAGTTCCTTATAAAGCCTTAAAAGGTCAAGCTGAAATTGTGTAACTCAATAAAGTTAACTCGGAACCAGAGAAGGTTGGACGGAGCTGACACAGCTGACTTCGTTTTGCTCGTTAGGAATACGTCTTCAGGCAAGTAACTTGCTATTCCTAAGCTTTCGGTTTCTGGTTTTCATGTGTCTCCGAGTTTAATAAGATAAGAGGGTTGAACGATTATGGTTATAGCATCCTAATCTTAAAGGGAATCACAGCGAACATCCTCCTAACACTTTGAACATATGGGTCTGAGGTTTTTGGCTTCTTGCTGTACCCTGAAGAGTGCGGTGATGTGTCATCCCAGAGGGACTGTGAGTTTGAGGCCGCTTTGGGCTATATAGTGAGAAACTGACCATAAAAATCAGAAGAGGCGGCGGGGGTGGGGGGGATTAGGAAGGAAGAAAGGAAAGCTATCATCTACCTTTATTCCTAGCCACATTCTTTCCGTTCCTTTCCCAACCCTTCCACTACCACATATGTAATAGCACATATGTAATATTCCTGAGCAGGACCACATAACAGCTAAACACTGAGGATTTAGCTCCACACATGAATGCTAAACCTACTATGACAACTCATCAGCATGTGCCTAGGCGAGCCACTTAGTATAAGCCTGTTTCGTCACATGTAGAGTGGGGATCACTCTTATGCCTTGTGCCTATTGCATACGGTAGTTATAGAAACAGGTGAGTGGCTCGCACAGAGCCCTTTGCAAGAGGCTGGCAAATGTGTGCTCATGGCACCGTTATTCGTGGTACTGGTACCAGTGAGTGCCACTCTTGTAACGCCTGGAGTTGCTGCAATCTGAAGGGTGCAAAGCCGCCTGAGGGAAGGAAGAGGGGTGCTTCTGCTTGCAGGAGGGACTGAAAGGGGGTGGGGCAGGGGAAAGAAACCATTGCTGGAAAAGTGAGTCGGTGCTGCAGTCCTGAGCAACCATCTGGCTTCTCACTCACTTACTCACTCCTGCCTATCCTGCGGAGAAGATGGCCACAGCATCTCAGGAACCAGCACAGAAAATCTATCACTTCAGCTACCCGACTGTGAGAGACGCAAGGCAGGTATGCGAGAGCAGGACAGCCTGTGACTTTTGTAATTGACCATGTTGGGGGCGGGGGGGTGGTTGGGGAGGGGAATAGCCAGCCTTCCATTTAATATAACAAGAAGCTGTGTTCATGTTGTGTTTCATTCCAGGAACCGCGGATAATTTTCATTCACCTGTTGACTCCCGGTCGCACTGTGGTCCAGATATGAAATATCACCCATTCTATCACACAAAAGATTTATAATAATGTTTCCTGGAAAGACTATTTCCCCCTAAACACTAAACAAGAACTCACAACTCAAGGGCGCTGTGCAAACAGCCCTGCTCTGCCCTGCTCTCCTCTCTCACAGTTCACGGGCAGCTGCCATGAAAGCAAGACACAAAATCCCAGGGACATGTAGATGGTGTAGATACAGGTCATTATGCCTATTTTCAAAACACTATCTGTAGAAACGGGGAAGCTTCCAGTAAATCAGAATGTGTTGCACAAAAGGGATGTGTGCAAGTGGTGAGTTTAACATGTAGAACAGAGGAAATGCACGTGCGCGTGTGCGCACACAAACATACACACACACACACACACACACACACACACACACACACACACACCTAAAATCATTATGACTCTAGATGCATGTGGAGAAGGGGCCTTGTAGCACTTGTCTGCAAAAAGTAAAAACAGTTGAGCTGTTTTATTATTTACCTAAAAATCTCCATTCAATTACTTCATTCATTCAAGTAATTATCATGTAGTTAAAACATGCAAAATAGTAGGCAAGGGTGTCTTGGTCCTTCTGGTCTTAAGATGCTCAGACTGATGAGAATTACAGACCACAGCAGATAGCTGTATGTACAAGGTGTCCCATGCCCAGGACACATGCAACGCCAAGCATTGCACTAAATGGGGACAGGTGGGAGCACAGACCACTCAGGGAGAGAGATGGCAGAGGTTCCAGGCTCCCTGATATCAATCCCCACCCTCATTTAAGTGTCAAGAGCCTTCCACTTCGGCTGGGTTGTGGCAAACTGACTAAAGTCTGTGTCCACTACAGCAGCCACTAGCCAAAAAGACCATTGAGCGCTTGGAATATGGCCAGTCTTACATGTTGACATAATACTAGTTTAGTGATACTGTCCCAAATACGCTCGTTCCTTTACATTTCACCTTTTAAATTTAAATGTCATTATTGGAAAACTTTAGACCTTGGTGGGTTTGTTTATTCTTGTTTGAGATGAGGTCTGTGTGTGTGTGTGTGCGCGCGCGCGCGCTTTCAAGTCAACCTCTTGCCTCAGCCTCCAGAAGAGCTGAGATGACAGGGCGTGTGAAAATTTGAGGTCGCATGCCTGACTCACGTTATATTTGTTTAGACGGCGCTGAGCTGACTGCATCGCATAGCCCTCCCTGATGCGGTGCCGGAGGAGGGTGAAGTCATAACTGGAGAGGTGAACGGGAGTAGTGTGTCCACTGTCTAACTCAGGCTAGGCACTCCTAACTTCTCTCTCTGTTCTGGCTGGGTGGGGGCAGATGTCCAGGGCTGAGCCAGCTGCAGCCAAGCCAGTGAACCCCATCGGTGACCCAGGGGTGATGGCGTAATCTGTTGCTTGGATAATCTCAGGAGTGACCCACCCTGTTCTCCAGAAGTCTGTAAGATTAGACAGTTATGTAAAAGAAGATTTTTATCTAAGTCCCTCTAAAGAAACCTAAGCTGGATCCCAGTGAATACAAGGGGGCATATGAGGAAAGTTCCAAAAGAAAAACAATCCTTTAAAGGACACCTTAAAGAACAGGAGCTAGGCAGGGCAAGAGCCCAGTGTGTTGTCACAAGAACCAAGGGCCACAAAAAGGGTTATTTCAGACAGAGAAGAGAACAGAAAAGGAAGAAGGGCCGGGATCAGCAGGTGTTCCGGTGAGCCCTCAAGTGGAGACAAGGGTAGCCCAAGAAGGCAGCTACAGAGGTGGGTCACATGATGGAGAGCCTCAGGTGGTGGGCAGAGGACCTTGATCTTCTGTCCCACAGAAGGAGGGCTACCGAGTGACTCCCCAAGAAGGGAGCAAATGAGTTCTGGTTTGCATGGCTCTGTCTGGCATCCTTGCAGTCTGGCCTGCGGCTACAGCAGTATGAACAGAGTGCAGCAGAAGTGAGGGCTCTTCAGTCAGATGTGGTGATATATACACCCGTAACCTCCCACCCTCAGGAGACTCAGGATGTAGAAGGCAAAAAGATTAGAAGTGTAAGGTCATCCTTGGCTACACAAAAACTACGAGGCTAGCCTGAGCTTAAGATTCTGTCTTTAAAAAAAAAAAAAAAAAGAATAAATAAGTATTAACCTTCAAAAGGCAGCCGTGCACAGTGGCACACCCCTGTAATCCCAGCATTCAAGGAGGCAGAGGCAGGCAGATCTATGTGAGTTCGAGGCCAGCCTGTCTACAAAGCAAGTCCAAGGACAGCCAAACCCTATCTCAAAAAATGAAAAGAAAAGAAAAGAAAATCCTTCAAAAGGCAAAGTCATACTGGAGTAGAAAGAGGAGGAAAGGCTAAGGGGGTGGTTCAGCAGGTTAAAGACACTTGCCACACAAGCATTATGGCCCAAGTTTAATTCCCCCCTCTCCACTACAGGAACACATGTTAAAAAAACAAGTGAAGTGACAAGAGTCTATAATCCTAGCACTCCTGTGGCAAGATTTGAGGCAGATAAAGGAAAATCAACCAGGAGCTCACTTGGACAGCCAGTCTGAAGTACATGGTCCAACAGCAGAAACAAGAGAGACACTGACCCACACCCCCACACACACACATGCACACACACATACACACACAGAGACAAACACATTCACACCTGCACATACACATACACACATGCATGCACAAAGAAGCTCTTTCTTAAGCCCAGCATTAAATTTCATCGTAGTAACAACACCCCAAATTGCTTAATGCACCTCATTTATTCCATTCCTTTTCTGGGTTTTCAGAGGAATGACCACACATGTCAAAATACAGTTCCATTCAAGTTTGGTTCAGAATTAAAATCAGTCAAGATCAGGTTAATGCTCAGAACAGGTTTGGGGTGTTTTTGCTTGTTTGGTTGTTGTTGTTGTTGTTGTTGTTGTTGTTGTTGCTGCTGCTGCTAAGCAAATTTACTGTAATATACTAACTTTACTAAAAATTGAATATTCACTTCACCCCTTTTCTCTTTGAGAACCTAACCAATCTCTTTTTCTTTCCTTTTGTGTATTTCTGCAA
This sequence comes from Acomys russatus, assembly GCF_903995435.1. Classification (NCBI taxonomy): domain Eukaryota; kingdom Metazoa; phylum Chordata; class Mammalia; order Rodentia; family Muridae; genus Acomys; species Acomys russatus. Next base: position 19,227,294 of record NC_067166.1, read on the forward strand.
CTGTGTGTTTGTGGCACACGTGTGGCCCTGCATGTGAAGGCTAAAGGACAGCTCTGTGGGGGCAGGCCTCTCCTTCCACACTCACTAGTGCTCCAGGATCTAACTCAGGTAGTCAGGCTTGTTACCCGCAGAGCCACCTCAACAACACGAGAAGAAACCCCACCCCGCCTCAACCTAAAAGAACTACCAACATTTAGAAATCTTAACAGCCTACTATGCAAATGTATTTTTTCTTTTTTATTAATTCATTCATATTACATCTCAATAGTTATCCCATCCCTGTATCCTCCCATTCTTCCCTCCCTCCCATTTTCCCCTTACACCCCTCCCCTATGACTGTGACTGAAGGGGACCTCTTCCCCCTGTATATGCTCATAGGGTATCAAGTCTCTTCTTGGTAGCCTGCTATCCTTCCTCTGAGTGCCTCCAGGCCTCCCCATCAAGGAGACGTGGTCAAATATGGGGCACCAGAGTTCGTGTGAAAGCAAATGTCTTTTAAAAGCACGAGCCAAGGCAAGTTACTTAAAGTTTCTATCCCACCACTCCTTTAAAATGATGATAAAAATCTGACCCACCTTCTATCTCCCAGAAAACTGAGGACTAGGATGTCAGTAGCGGCTCTCTGTCAACTGTAAATGGGTAAGCTAACTTTATTTTCTGAACTCTACACAGTGGGTAAAGTCACTTTCTTTTATAAAGAAGCAAGCTAATAGGCAGAGGGGAGGCAATAGAAACTGTCATCTTTCGTTCCTTTATCCATTTTTCAGACAGGGTCTCACTGTGTTGATCTGGCTAGCCTGGAACTTTCTGTGGACCAGGTTTGTCTCCAACTCACAGAGATTCAAGTGTATCTGTCTCCCAAGCCCAGTGCGCCTTTTTCATTTCAATTTTCCTAAGCAAAAAATGATCCATTCCATTAGGATTTAATGAAAATCGCCAGGCCTCACCTGCCAGAGATTCTAATTCAGGGGCTCTCAATGCCCAGGGTTTATATCTTTAAGGCCTCCTCAGGAAGCTTAAAGACCAGCTGGTTTGAGACCCACTTCTCTAAACCAGAAAACACCATCGCAGATCATATAGCCGAGCACAGACGGCTACACTCTGTACTGTCAATTCAAGCACACAGCGTGGGTGGAAGGAGTCCAGTCTGCACAAGTGTCTGAGTTAGGTGTGGGAGCCTAGCATGTGGTGGGCGTGAAACAAGGAAACACAGACACCAGCGGTGCGACACCATACAGCAAGTGTCACTGTGGAAGCTGATTCACATACTGACTCTAGAGTAAAAGGGACAGATGGTGGATCCTGGAGACCGGGGGGGACTGAGGGAGCAAGGGAGTACAGGCGAGAAGGAGAGGTGCAAAGGAGAATGGAGTGCAGATGCAGAAAGGCTGGCTGTGCTGAGGGGCTGTGAGATCTGCGTGGCGGGATGCACTCAGGATGCACACACCACACACACACACACACACACACACACACACACACACACACACCACCACACACGCCACCGTACATACCACCAAGGGCCTACGCGGGCCTGGCAAGCACAAGTTGTCACTGAAGCATTCTAGGTAGGCAGATGCTGTGCATGTTAGCGTCGTCATCATCGCTCTGAGAGCAGCAGAGAGGAGCTTTGCAGAGTGCTAGAGTAAGGCTGAGGGGGAACCTGGAAATGAGGGCTGAAGTTAGAAAGCCAGAGAAACAGTGACACGGGGAACCCACCTGAAGCCACGGGAAGAAATGGACAAAAATAACAATAAACAAAACTTACTATTTTTCATCCGAATTTCAACATGAACCATGGTACTCAAAGTCGGGAGAATCCTTAGAGTTTAAAAATGCTCATTAGGAAACAAGGTTAGGAAACTCACACACACACACCTCTTACTGCTTTGGTGCTATACAGTTTTAAACACAAAATCCCCAAGTGGCCACACAGAGTGGCACATTTAAACTAACTCAAGCTTTGCCTGTGGTTTTCACTGCCGATGCCTATTCCACACCAAATGTTTGAACACATAGTTGCACCGTGCTCCCGAAACCACACAAGTGCACCCATGCTGAGCCTGTGCAACACCAAACCCCTCTGAATTCACTCTGAGAACAGGCAAGTATAACCTGTGCAGGGCTCAAGCATGTAACGGGAACGGGGGGGGGGGGGGGGGGGGGGGGGGGGGGGGTGGCGGGGAGGTGTTGTCACAGGGCTCAAGTGTGTAACAAGGGGTGGGAGGGGTTGTCACACTCAAGTTCCACATCAATGACAGTGTGTAGTAAGGGACCCACATTAGAATGGGGTCATTGGGAGCTTCCATGGGTATCACCAACAAGCAATGCAGGCCGCCGGCAATGGTTGAGGTCTTAAACCAGAAGACTGCCTTTGAGGGCAGTCATTCTGGAAGCCGGCATTGACGCATTGGCATTGCTGGATCTTGACTATAGAGACTAACATTGGTTTTTTAAGGGTTTAAATTCCCTGCAGAAAACACCCTGCTGTCCGTACCCTGGAGGGCGGGGCCGGGGGTGGGGAGAGGGTAAGGGGGTGAGGGAGTGGGGGAGTGGGGGGAGGGTAATGTGGGGAAGGGAACAAGTCCCTGGGAATGAAGTGGGAAACCGAAGGACCCAGGGGACAGAATCAAGGTCAATAATGAGTGTGTGCAGAGTGGCGCCAACAGGAACAGGATAAACCCATGGGAGTCTTGCTCAAGTCCCAAGCGCACTTACAAGGTGAGCGGCTCCTGGCATGTGTGGACGGCTGGGAACACATGAACTGAGGGGTCAGAGTTTGGCATCTATGGGACCGTGCCTACTCCGGAAGCTTTTCACTCTAAAAATTCACCTTGAACTTGGAGAAGTCATAACTTATCAAATGGACAGCAATTTGTCTGCGTTTATTAAAAAAAATGTATATTTTTCTTAGGGAGACTTAAGGAAACCACGTAAGCCAGGCGATCAAACAAAGGCAGCTATCTCCCTTCACCGGGTTCAGCAAGTACAAAGATGAAGGAATAGCTCTTCCTGTGAAGACAAATCTGAAAATGGAGCCTCAGTGGACACTTCCTGGGCCTTTTGACTAGGGTAGATCCTCTTCGGGTCTCTCAAACACAAAGGCAAGCTGGGATCCCCTCCCAAGCCTTCCACAGAACCACCAAGGAAAAGGGAAAGCACCAGAATCCCACAGACAAATCAGTATGCGAGCTGTCGGCCTGAAGCCTCTTCCTAATCTCTGGACTCCATAGGTTCCCTCATCTGAAGCATGGGTACACACTAAGATGATCACAGGAACTAACGCTGACATACCTATGTGCATTAAAGCTAGCTTACAGGAAGAGAGCTCTGCCATATTCCTGCGTGATACTCAATGGCAGAAGTGCTAGATTAAGGTCCAGAGTCTAACCAGGGAAAACAACCAATAAAGGACCAGTACTACCATTATTCAAATCAAACTGCAGACCTCCCACCCCTAAGACAGGCCCTTCTGCTGTTGCTGAGGGATGGCTAGAGCACGTGACCTTTGTTTCTGCACCTCCATTTGAACGGCTGTGTAGATGGTCACAGCCCATCCAGCGATAGGAGGCCATGAATCCCAGGAAGATTCAGAATGAAGTGCTTCATTTTGTTTTCTTTTGCTTTGTTTTGTTTTGTTTTAATATATTAAAGAAGCAAAGCCTTGCTAGGGAGGAAGCAGAAATTTAAGACTCCAGAAAAATCAAACTATACTTGACTCTAAAAATTTCTAACATAAGTAAAGAAAAATAAATATATCATTGCTGCAATATGATTCTAAACTCAGCTGGAATGAACAAAAACGGGGTTTTCTTTCTGTTACCTTTTTATAGGTCTACCAACCCAACAGACAAGGATCTTTTAGTTACCAAGTTTGACTAATACTTGGTCAAGAGACCAATACTTGGGAGCTAGTCACCAAGTCTGAATTAAAAGAAACCAATACTTGGGAGCAGTGAATCAATGTGTGTGTGTGTGTGCGCGTGCGTGTGTGTATGTGTGTGTGTGTGTGTGTGTGTGTATCTCTGTGTGTATATTATATCTGTGTGTGTATCTATGTGTTTGTGTGTGTGTGTCTATGTGTCTGTGTGTGTAAATGTGTGTCTGTGTGTATCTCTGTGTGTGTGTGTTTGTGTGTGTGGGTGTGTGTGTATACATACAGGTATGTACATACTTGCTTCTAGGTGCTTTCACACGGAGGAAGTCATTGCCTTCTCCCTTGTTTGAGACAGTCCCCTGTTCACTGTTTGCATATACCCAGCTAGCTAGCCTGCAAGGTTTCAGAAATTCTCCTGCCTGCTCCTCATCTCATCATAGGAGCACTGGGACTACAGAGGCACGCTACCTTGTCTATCCTTACATGGCACCTGGGGATCTGAGCTCAGTTTACTTTACCAGTTAAGCCATCTCCCCAGACCCCACGAAACCATTTTTAATAGACGTAGAGACAAGTATTGGCCAGCTGTTGAACTGTATCCATCCCCACCCTCTTCCTAAACATGACAGAAATGTTCACACCAAACGTCTTTGACAAGTCATTTTCCCTAATAAAATGCCTCAGGAAATAAGTGGCCTTATACTGTATCTACGTAGTGGAAGAAAATAAGAACGTATCTTTGTGACCTTCAGTATAGAACCAAGCAGCCCTAGAATACAGTCACTTATTAGCTCCATCCTTGCACAACAGGCCTCTTTCAAGCTCTCCCCTGCCCCCTAATTGGAATGGGCTCAGCAGTTTTCTCACATGTCACTGAATGCAGAAGTGTCAGATTAACACAGCAACTCAGGACCTGCCATGGATCCTACAGACCACAGTCTCTGTTCCCTCTCATCCATGTGTACAGTAATGATAAATCGAAGTCACTGCAAAGCGAGCTACAGCTTTTCACTGGCTATGTGCATGCCACTTTAAACTAGGCAGAGTGCGCTTCCATCTAAATCCTGGCTTGATCAGCAAACTATCGTTTTAGCTAAAGAGCTGCCAATATCCCTTTCATAGGTCAGGGGACAACGAGTACAAAACACTTATCTAAAATTACACTAAGCTGATCGTGGTGGGAGCACATGCCTGTAATCCCAGAACTTGGGAGGTGGAGGCAAGCGGATCAGGATTGAAGTCCAGCCTCAGCTCCATAATGAGTTCTTGGCTACGCTGGGCTACAGGAGACCCCATTCCTGCCCCCCTCCCAAAAGAAAAACTAAAGCTACACTTGGTTTGCACCCCTAGTCTCCCACTTAATTTTGAGATTCTTAAGCCAGTGTAGTTCCCAACTGCATTCCAAATACCTAAAAACATAAATGCACAGGTAAGTGTAGCGCTTACTGCTCATTAAAGAAGCTTATTCTTGCATCACAGGAATCCACAACTGGTTGAAATATAGACATCAACTAACCAGGATACGCCCAGCCCCCATCCGATACATCCACAACACAGCCCTTACTCTTGAGGCTCAAGGAACACTGCAGAAGAGGGCATGGGGAAGACTGTAAAAAGCCAGAAGACCAGAATGTCTGCTGAGAGATGGTGTCTTCTGTATATGACAGGGAGTCGCACCCATGAAATCATAACAATATGGTGACCTAAACCAGACCTGCCCAACGGCAACAGTGGCTGACATTCCCAGCATGGATGGGGGAATTCTCAGAAGGCTCCTCTCCTAGAGGAAGCACTACGGGCGATGAATGGTTGCTGAGAAAGAGAATTAGTGTTCTCTGGGGTCTAGCCCCCTGACAGGTTATCTAATCCCTGGCTGGGTTGTATTTTTATGTGACTGCATGTGTGTGTGTGTGTGTGTGTGTGTGTGTGTGTGTGTGTGTGTGTGTGTGGCAATACAAATTAAAGAAAGGGTCATGAATTTGAGAGGGAGTGAGAAGGGTGACACGGGAGAAATTGAAGGGTAGTAGAAGTGATGTAAACATAGTATTGACATTATGAGGTCTTCAAAAAATAAACAAAATAAATGTTAAAAAGAAAAAGAAAAATGGTCTCTGATGTGTTTCATTTCAAGGAATCTCATGTCTATTATAAAATAACCACTGCTTAGTTTACATCCAAATGCACACATAATAATAGAAAAGCAAAAGTCATCCCTAATCTCTCCACAGAGGACACTGGGAACAACGCTTCATGTAAATCCAGCCTTAGCCATAATCTGTCCAAGCCACATTTGCAAATCCCTTTGGAAAATCCTACGTGCTGGGTCCATAAAGATCCAGTCTCCAGACAAACGCATCCTGACTGGACATGTCCAAAATAGCTCTCTCATAGACAAACAAACATGCCACTGTGCGCCATTCACTCTGAAGAACGCAAAAGAGGAACTGTGAAAGGCCATCAGCTGAGGGAAGCCGACCACATAGTTGGAATTCTACAGGAAGAAGTTAGCAACAAGAAGAAAACAGGCACCTGGCAGGAAAAAAGATGCTAAGGAAATTATTGAGACGTGATACACTTCCTGTGAAAACAACACTCGAGGTGGTGATTCACTCCGTTAGCATCTTCTAGAATTCGTGCGACTTTCAGTGCTCCATGAGTTCAGCCATGTTTACTGTGGCGAGAAAGATTTTGTGTTCTTGTTTTAAGTTACTAATCTGTTCATGTCACCCTGTGCCCCAAAACACATGGAAAGCAGAGTGTAGTCCTTGTATCCACAGCCATGCCCCTTACTGTCACCAAGACAAGATAGCACAGTGCCGATGGCCTTCCCTTGTTTTCTTTTGCCTTAAACTGCGGCCTTGGCCTTCAGCGCACGTGCCAATGGAGTGCTTAGTCCTGGACTGGGGTGCTCCCCCTCAACAACAAAAACATAGTAATCAGCTCACTCTTGGCACACCAAGAGAGTCACCAGGATCTTTACCAGACACCTCCAGAATCTGTACAACTGATTGAGTTCGCAAGCATTTGAGGTCAGGAAAATACAAAAGTAGATGTTCCTTGTACACTCTTCTCCCCTCCCCCGCACCCCCCCCCACCTCATCCCCATCCCCGCTGAGCCATCTCCACAGCCTTCCATGTAAACTTAAATGTAAAGCCATTATACATAAGCAACTGTCAGAATAAGCTTAAATTGGTTGGGGTTTTCATTAGTATGTTTATGTGTGTGCTGCCAATGAATGAGCCCAGGGCTTTGCATATGCGAGGCAAGCATTTACCACAGGGCTACAATCCCCAACCTAAACTATTATACATAATTCTGTTTGATAATATTTAACTTTTTCTCCTCCTCAAATAGCTACTGTAATGACTGCGTTTATTTCTAAGCCCACCTTTGAAGGTTTTAAAAGTATGGGCAATGAGTAATCGCGTGTAAAGGTTTGAAGGAGGAGAAAAAATAAAAACCCCAGTTTGTGTTGGGATCCTAAGATCTGAAAGAGATTTCTCAAGGTTTATTTATGAGTTCAGATGAAGTGCTCAGGTTTTTTTTTAAAGACACATTTATTCAGCGTCATGATCAGACTATTACATTTAGCAATCAACAGCATGGGTGAAAAAAGGTCTACAGTAAAACCCTTTGTTGGAATGCTTTACATTTTCCACAGAACAGAAACTAAAATAACTTGTTATATAGTTAGTCACAAATACAGTTCCTGGAGTTCTTTTTGCCCATACACATGAGTATTGTCTAAAAACATGTCTTCTTTGTAGCAGCTAGGCCCTGCCACCACTGTGCTTGGCTGAGTTCACAAATCTGTTGTAACCTGTAGCTTCCCTGTCACTTCTCTGGCTCTCTCTCCTGCTAAGCTTTGTTTCCTGGCTGTCATGTATGTAATTTAGAACCTCCTGCCACTGCCATAGCTGCTGCTGGAACCTCCATAGCCACCTTGGTTCCGTGGTTTAGCAAAGTACTGGCCTCCACCACCGTAAGGGCCAGAGCTCCTGCCTCCAAAGTTTCCTCCCTTCATTGTCCAAAATTTGAAGACTGATTGTTGTAATTGCCAAAGTCATTGTAGCTTCCACCACCTCCAAAATTGCTTCCATCGTTACCAAATCCATTATAGCCTTCCCCGCTGCCACCATATCCACCACCACCACGGCTGCCACCAAAGCCACCACGACCACTGAAGTTTCCTCCTCGCCCAAAATTGTCATTGCCACCAAAACCAATCTCCTCAATCACCACCAAAGTTTCCGGAGCCACTCCGACCTCTCTGGCTGGACGAGGCACTAGCCATCTCTTGTTTTGATAGGGCTTTTCTTACTTCTCCATTGTAGCCATTCACAGCATGATATTTTTGAATAACAATCTTATCCACAGAGTCATGGTCATCAAAGGTGACAAAAGCAAAGCCCCTCTTCTTGCCACTGCCTCTGTCAGCCATGATTTCAATCACTTCAATTTTCCCATACTGCTCAAAGTAGTCTCGTAGGTGATGTTCTTCAGCGTCTTCTTTAATACCACCAACAAAGATCTTCTTCACAGTTAAGGGGGCACCTGGTCTCTGAGCATCTTCTCTTGACACAGCTCTCTTGGGTTCCACAACCCTTCCATCCACCTTGTGTGGTCTGGCATTCATAGCAGCATCTACTTCCTCCACCGTGGCGTAGGTGACAAACCGCAAGCCCCTGGATCTCTTGGTGTTTTGTCGTGTCCCCCATTGCTCAAAATGGCTCCTCAGGCTCTCATCAGTTGTTTCGAAGCTCAGCCTTTCGATGAAGAGCTTCTGCAGCTGTTCTGGCTCCTTGAGAGACTCTGACTTAGACATGACAGCAGGGCGATGGGGAGCCTTCAAGCGATGCTATCTCAGACGTGTCAGCCACCAGAAAGGAGTAAACAGGCGAGTGTATCCAGGTTTTTTTTACTACAATGTTTCCTCACTGTTGTCTTTCTTTTTGTTTCTTTTAAATTCTTGTTTGTATTTATTTATGTGCGTGTGTAAGCCTATGTGACTATCTGTGCACAGATGTGAAGGTCTCCGCAGAGGCCAGAAATGGGTGTGAGATCTCCTGGAACCGGGTTACAGGCAGTTGTGAGGTAGCTGATATGGGTGCTGGGAACAGAACCCCAATTCTCTGCAAGAGCTGCAGTCACTCATAACCACTACTCCATCTGTCCAGCCCCGCATTCCTGTTTCCCTATTGTCACGAAAGCAGCCACGTACTGAAATACAGACTACATTTACAACACCACAGTAGAGAAAGGACAAGCCACGTTTGATGCTTATTCTATCAGGCATGGCTTCACACAGGCTGCTGAGAGCACCCTGCACACACCACGTCCCCATCACCATCAACCCAACAGCAGCCAGCACAGTGGCTAACTCCGCAGCAGCACTGCGAAGCCAAGAGTGAGCTGGAGGTCTCTTGTTGTGGATCCTCCAGAACCCAGCATATGTCTCCCTCTATGTAAGCATTAGCCAACCTCAATGAAGGCTCAAAAATCAGCACACACACACACGCGCGCGCCAAAAACAAAAACAAACCTCCATGGAACAGAAAAGCTTTAGAAAGAACTTCTAGATGACTAGAGACTTTTGAAGCCCTACCCCAAAAGCACCAAATAGAGCAATACCAGGTTCCTGGCCCTACCCACCCCCCCCCCAAGCCCATGTCTTAAGTAGCCACAGAACAGAATATCTCCAGCTTGAGATATCCAAAAAACATAAAGGGATGCCATGCTTTAAGATGTGGCTCCTTGTCATCTTTTATATTAATCATGAGGAACCACCTGATAAACTAGGTTTTAGAAATTTGTTATTCCAGGTGCAGGTGGTGCACGCCTTTTATACCAACGCTTGGGAGGCAAAGGCAAGAAGATCTCTATGAGTTCAAGGCCAGCCAGGTCTACATCATGAGCTCCAGGCAGCCAGGGCTACAAAGTGCGAACCTGTATAAAATAGAAAACCACATTGTTTTAGAGAAAACTTGGCTGAAGGTGGTGAAAAGAAAAAAAAAAAAAAGAAAGAAAGAAAGAAGGAAGGAAGAGAAAAATAGAGTGAACTATTATTAAATGTTCTTACTTTAGTTGAAAATTAATATTTATCAAACATTTCAGGGCACGTTTTCCACTCAGCCTAAGGGGAGTGAGGTACAGTAAGTTCCACTGCTAAAATAAAATGAATATCCATCTCCAGTCTCTTAGATGTCAATTAAAGTCATTGCTAGAATATTAGGCTCATTCCAGCTGGCTGCCCAAGAAGGGTTCTGACAACGGCGCCATGATCTGCTGAAATGGGATAGACCCTGGGAACCAACAGTCCTTTTCCCCTATGAAGATGCAACGCTGGACCACCTACCATCTACAGCCTCAGCTTCCTGAACGTGTAGCATGTAGCCAAGTGTCTAAGTGTAGTCAGGGAATTAGGCAAGGGATAGTAACCCACAGGAGGCTTAAGGCACCATCCTTCCTCCACACAGCTTGAAAAATGGAGCCAGGCCTTGGTGCTGTGGACCTGTATCCCAGATGCTCTCGAGGATGAAGCCAGGGGACTGCAAGTTCAAGGCCTGCCTTGTCTGTAAAGTGAGCTTGAGGCCAGTCTAGGTGGCTAGGTGGGACCCTGCCTCAAGATAAAAAACAAAGTAAAAGGGGGACTGGAAATGTAGCCAGGGTAGAGTGCTTGCCTAGCACAGAGGATGCCCTAAGTCAACCATCAGCATCCATCCCTTAGCTATTGGTGGGAGGGGACAGAAGGACTTGAGGCAGAGAATGCACAGTGGGATGGGATGGCCCCAAACCCTTGGATTTTAGATGATGTCATCAGGGCCCAGAGAGGTAACAGAACCCACAGTTTCCATCCAAATTTTAATTCTGACCCAGCCCATGCCGTCCTCGGGGTGAAAATTCCTTTAAAGCCGTCTTCTTACAAGCTGTCAAGTCACCAGCAGTCAGATCCAACTCGCAGCTACAAGACTGTTTCAAACTCCATTTAGGGCAGATAGCTGACCTACTTCCTGTTTCTCCTGCTGCTGGTTCACTTCTGTGTAACGACAGCTAATAAGAATAAAGATTCTGGGCTGGCATGATGGCTCAATAGCTAAGAGCACTGGCTGCTCTTCCAGAGGCCATGAGTTCAATTCCCAGCAACCACGTGGTGACTCACAACCATCTATAAAGTGATCTGATGCCCTCTCCTGGTGTGCAGGTGTACATGCAGATAGAGCACTCGTATACATAAAAATAAATGGATAAATATTTTTTAAAGAATAAAGATTCCTGCCATGAATGCAAAAGGAGAAAGAAAACCTAACTCTTGGGCCAGAGAGATCGTTCACCGGGTAAAAGTGTTCGCCACTGAGCCTGAGTGACCTCAGGTCAAAACCCAGGACCCACATGATGGAAGGAGAGAACTGACTCCTGCAAGCTGCCCTCTGACCTCCTCATAAACACCACAGTGCACACTTATACATAGAAATGCATGCAGACAGACAGATAGACACCAAAGTAGTATTCTTTTTAAGATTTAAAAGCCTCTTCTAGGGACTGGAAAGGTGGTTCTTGCAGAGGACCTGGGTTCCGTTCTCAGCACCCGAATTCCAAGTCACAACCGGTCTAAACTCCAGGGCCAAGAAATCCAGTGCCCTCTTCTGGCCTTCACAGGCACCACGCACACATGGTACACATACATACATGCAGGCAGAACACTCATACGCATATAATAAACTAGAAACAAACAAAACTTTTCTAATACATCAATCTCCAAAGTATACATAGCATTCTACCAAGACGAGGCTTGAATTTCCTCTAGCTCGGCCCGGTGTCTGTTAAAGAAGGAAGCAAACTGCAAAGTTAATCCGGAATTTTCTGACGAGATCAGGCATGTTCGGGGTGGTATGGCCAGAGATAATCCGGTGTTTTCAGTAGCTATTCTGCTGCTCCTGTGAAGCAAGCACAGTCCCCATTGGTCAAATCATTGTAACATTTTAAACACATTTAAATAAGAAGGCTAATTTGACCATTTCCCCTTGATGGGGAGGCTTGGTGGCACTCAGAGAAAGAATAGACAGGCTACCAAGATGAGACTTGATAGCCTATGGCCATATAGTGGGGGAGGAGGTCCCTCTCGGTCATAGACCTAGGGGAGGAGAATAGGATGAAAGTGGGAGGGAGGGAGGAATGGGAGAATACAAGTGAGGGGATAACAATTGAGTTGTGATCTGAATAAATTAATTAAACTATTTAAAAATATAAATAGATAAATAAGAAGTCTAAAAATTAAACAACGCGAAGGCGTTTTCTCATAATGAAAAAGTTTTTGTCCAAATTTTGACCTTTGAACTAAACATCAAGAATGCCTTCACAGCCGGGAGTGGTACTGCATGGCACGCCTTTAATCCCAGCACTAGAGAGGCAGAAATAGGTGGATCACTGTGAGTTCGAGGCCAGCCAGATCTACAAAATCAAGTACCAGGACAGCCAGGGCAACACAGAGAAATCCTGTCTCAAAAAACAAACAAGCAAACAAAACAACAATAACAACCACAACAAGGCCTGCACTCTTGTTTTCCCTTCAATGAGTAAGCTTTGAATTTATTGATGGTCCTGCGAGTGTCTCATATGACAAGAAACACACTACTGAAAGAAGCACTTCTATTTTCAGGGGGTAAAAGCACTTGCTGTGCAAACAAGAAGCACAGAGTTTAAGCCTCTCACATCCACACAAAGCACCAATAAGCCCTGGTGCTTGGATGATGGAAATGGCAGGATTGCTGAGACTTGCCCGTGAGCACCCTAGACTCAGGTCCAGTGGAAGATGCTATCTCAAAGGAATGAGGCAAAGATTCATACAAGCCCCTGGCATCTTCCTCTAGTCTCTCTCTGCCTGTGAGCATGGATGGATACGCATCCAACAACAACAGTTAAAAACCTAATCTGGAGCTCCAGCTGTAGCTCAGTGGTAGAACATGTACCCTGTTTGTGTGAAGCCCTGGGTTCGATCCACTACTCTGACAAAGCCCTAGTAAATAGGTCTTGTACATTGTCCTTTGCCTCTGAGAATAAGGAGTGGCCCACAGGAAACCTGTTCAGTCTCTGGGGGGCTGGGATAACTGGCTGATATAAAAGAAACTTCCAGAACCCTGATTCCTGAGAATTTCTGACGAGTTGAAAGCTTGGCAGCTCCGAAAAGCAGCACTTGAGGGCTAAGTGAGTTGCATGCAAGAGTGGCCCTCTGAAGCGCGAGGGATCCAGGCTGCGCTCTGCCACGGCCGTAAACCTGAACTTTGGTTTTCATCACCTCACGCCATCTGAACCTACCACCACCAAACTTCATTCACGGTTAAACCAAGCCTAAAACATCCTCCCTGGGCGCAAGCAGGAGGACCAGGAGTCCAAGAGCATCGTTAGCTTCAGACGCTGAGCTTAAGGCCAATTCGGGCTACTAGAGACCTTGTCTCAAAACAAACTAATAAGGAATCACACCCATTCGATGACCACAGACCTTCCATTGCAATGGAAACTGATACTAGGGAGGCCTGAGAAGGCATCATATGCAGTGAGTCAGGCCTCCGGACCCCAAACTTACTACTGACATGGATACAAAGAATGACTTGAGCCAGGATAGTGTCACACGCCCTTAATCCCAACACCCGGGAGGCAGAGGCAGGTGGATCTTTGTGAATTCAAGGCCATCCCGGTCTACAACGGGAGGAGCTCCAGGACAGCAAGGGCTACATAGAGAAACCCCCGTCTGAAAACAATCAAAACCAAAAACAAAAAAATGACTGGTGGTTTTTTTTTTCTTTTTTTTTTTTTCTGTTCCTGGCCCACTTTCAAGAACAAAAAATGAGTGAACTATACTCTTAAGAGTTGGGTCAGACAGACAAACAGACAGATGGCCAAATAACCTGAGTTTTTCCAACAAAAAAAAAATTGAGTTTTAAAACCAGAGTGTCAAGGACAGGAGCTTTGTGAGGATGATAGGGACAGAAGAATGGCAAAGAAGCGAGGAGAACTCTGTTTGGACTGTGTCTTATTCAGAGAGGGGTGGTTTTCTGATCAGAAAGAAGAGAATGGGGCTGGGATATAACTGCATGCTATAACTGCATGGGGATATAACTGCATGCTACTCCAAGCACTTGCTAGCATATGTGAGTCCCTGGGGGTGGGGTGGGGGTGGATTTTGTATAATCCCCAGGGAACTGCAGAGAATAACAGAAGAGTCAGAGATAAGCATATGCCACTACAGTCTCCAAAAGCAGAGCCTACACCTTCTAGACAGAAGGCTTACCATGTTGCTCTTGATTGATATTCGAGAGATCATGGAGTGGGGGTGGGGGGCTGGTATGCAAGAACTTCAAAGAGAAAGACCTGGAACCAACAGTGCCCTCAACGGCCCCACATTGCTGAGCGGTGAGAGGCAAAATGAATACAGCGTACGTCCTTGTAACAAGAAGGGGTAAGAGTCAGGTGCTGGTACAAACAGTAGCCATTTCTTCACTCTGCCGGAGCTGCTTACTGTCCACCTGAAGTCTGCGGGGAGAGGACACCCATTTTTATCAACTAAAGAACGGTGGCGCGCAGGACCTGTGGCTAACTTCAAACCAAAAGCGGCAGTTAAGGATGATAAATGCAACACGCTGGCCAATTTGGAAAGGGTAGGACAGTCGCACACAAGGAAATAAATCTAAGAAAGATGAATACGGCTCAGAGGACTGAAAGGCAGCCTTTCCAGGAGCCTATGAATGAGGCTGTGGCTCCACCGCGACACATATTAAAAGGAGCTTTGCAGTTGCAAGATGGCTGGGGAAAAAAATGCAAAGATCAACAGCACCGCTCTGATGTGGCACAGCTACGAAGTCATTGTCATTCTGTGTGAAAGAATTTACATAGACTAGGATATCAAGCCCTCAGAACAAACAGACCCAAATGGAAGCTTAGGCTTTAGGTCAGAGGTTCTCACCTTGTAGGTTGTGGGTAGTAGATCAGATATCCTGCATATCAGATTTTTACAGATATTCTTAACAGCAGCAAAATTGCAGTTATAAAGTTGGGGGGCACAGGGGGGGGTGGTCACCACAACAAGGGGTGGCAGCATTAGCAAGGCTGAGAGCCGCTAGTTTAGGTGACTTGAATGGCCCGGCGCTGCATCTGCACCGCAGTGACCATCTTTCCCCATGAGCTGGCAAGCCTAGGGAGCACTAGCTCTGCAGTGCTCAGTCAGATGTCATCAGCAAGTACTGCACTCAGAAGGAGGAGGCAGCTTGAAACATTCAGCACAGTAGGAGAATTTAAAAGCCACCTATGTTGTCAAGGTTTTTTTTTTAAGTCACTACAAGAGCAACTGTTGAGAGTGGCCTGCACTCAGCACAAGCAGGGTGACGTTGGTGGATGGGAGAGTGGTGTTGAGCAGCAGTGTCAGCTTTCCACAGCTTAGAAGCCCCTTATCACTGCACCGGGACAGCTGGTTTAGCCATTCGGGAGTCGGCGCTATGTGGGTGAGATGTGCATTGCCAGAGCCCAGACAAACACTTCCAGATGTCTGTCAATCCAAAGACTCAGATTCCATGAGGAATGCCACTCATCTCTCCTGGCAGAAAGAAACAACTTCTTCAGAGTGGTTCAAAGAGTGGCCTTGATACAGAAGGACTTGCCCTCTCAGCAACCTTAACCTCCCATCCCTGCATCCCAGTGGTTTCCAATGCAAGCCATGCACAGCACATGGGAGCATGCCACTGCTAGTCTTTACAGAGACGTCGGGCACTAGAAGGACTTCTGGTCATTTATTAGCAAAATATGTAATCAAGTAACACATGGGCTCTGTACTCTACGCTCCCTACAAAGTAGCCCAAACCAGGACTCCTGTCGCAATTGGTTTTATAGTCAGACAGGAAACACTGAGACTCACACATAGAAACACACAGTAGGCACGATGCCTGGGGGCAAGTGATTGATGAGAAAGGCCAGCAGTAGGATGCCAGGGCTTATCAAAGGCTTCAGAAAGACTTTGTTTGAGCTGGGCATGGAGGATTATAGCAGGTGGTATCTCAGGAGCAGAATAGGCCTCCAGTGAACAAAGTGAAGTTGGAAATTCAATCATCTCTCAGTGTCAGAGGCCTGCAGGTTCCTTAACCTTCACAGATCTTAAACTCATAGTCAGTGGTGTACTATCCGTGTGTGTGACCTGTGCAAGCCTATGTGCACACTCGTTATCCATTTTTATGTAGTCAACAGCAGCCAGGAAACAATCTATACATGTTAGAAGAAGAGATAACTTTCAATCCACAGTTCACTGGCCCCCCAAGGAAGCAAAACTGTGAATACAGATGGCCAATTGTATACAGCAACTATTAGACCTGGCTGGTGGATGCAAAGAGTTCACAAGAGGAGATCACAGAGGATGGCTGCCACATCAGCAACATAGAAGGGACACCACAGGAGGCAGTAGGCACTGCTCCCTCCCTGGACACTGTAAGACAGAACACCAGAACCACCGAACAGCTAGAAAGGCGGCAAACCCAGCTGGTGTCCGAGTGACCGCTTTTTTAAAAACCAATGCCAGGTCCATCTGGAAAGGCCCCCCAGCGAACAGAATACTCAGGTTAGAAATTCTGGGGGGGTGGGGGGGGGACTCAAATAACCCACAGTTTCATTTATCAGAGAGAGCCCTGGGCATTCTGAAACTCCAGCATTTGGATACGGCAAACCGTGGAGTTTGTGGAGCAAGAAAAAAGGCGAACAGCTGACAACGAGACAGGTGGCAATGCACAGGGAAAGGCGGAAATCTGCAACCAAGACTGGCTGCCTGAACCACGCAGCCCAGTGGAAAATGTCTTAGAAGTCTTTAACGAGGCTTCCTTCACCCCAGGACTTATTTGTACCACAGAATCAAAGAAACAATCAGCTTGCTTATCACTGCTCTTCAGTGCCACACTATCCTACCAGAGGAGCAGGAAGGGGCCAGGTAGCCAGCTGACCCATGCACGTGGCATCTAGACTTCCTTGTCTGCAATCTCTCGGACCTAAGTCCAGAAAGATAACCTCACTCTTTCAACTCGATGGCTGTAAAGGGCTCTGACCGCTGCTGCAGCCACACTGCTGGCCAGAGAGCATGCATGGCCAGTCTTGTAGGTCCAGGCCAAAAAAGGTGAACGGACTGAGGGCAGGCTCCCTGCCCCTTTCACACTTCAAGACTGCACAGAATATTCAAACTAGGAAGGTCTTGGAGGCCTAAGTCTCATCCTTTCTGTTTTGATGGATGAAGAAAGACCAGAAAGGGTTCTCATTTGCCCAAGGTCACACAGATGGTAGGTTATGAAGAGGCCCGTGTCTGCCTTAGATTCCCCAGCCAAGGGCAGTTTGTCCTGGGTCACACTGACATGTCACTGCCTTTCCAGCTGGAAGGCCTGCTAAAGCCAAACATGTAGGAAGGTGCTAGGGACCAAACCCAGGCTCTCACACGCTAAGCATGTGTTCTAGGTACCACTAAGGTCCACCTCTCACCAGTACCACTCTTTTTAAATGTTTCATTGCCATTTGTTGTCAACATAATGACCACCAATTTCTGACACCTAGTCCATAGCTTATCTCATCAACAGCCAAGGAGGTAGATTACTGCTATCCTCAGTTCACTTTCAACCAGTACTGGTATTAAGCCTATGCATACTGGGCAACGTGCTCTACCACTGTGGACTACGTCCTGGTCTTGTCATTTCCATTAAAAACAAAAACAAAAACAAAAAAAACCTGAGGTAGAAAGAGAGATCACATAGCTAGGACAAAGACAGGTCTGTCTGTCTAACTCATTGCGGCTTCAAAGTCCACACTTGAAAACATCTCATTGGGATTTATGGAAAATGAATTCTTTAAATTATAAAATAAGGGGGGAAGAAAAAAGCACAAATACCGAGAGCACGATTACCAATGTTGTACAATGAATTTAAAAGCTGTTTTTAAAAGTACTCCCTCTATCTCATGGGCTGACTAGATGGCTCAGTGGATAAGGGCACTTGTAGCCAAACCTGATGACCTAAATTCAGTCCTAAGAACTCACATGCTAGAAAGAAAGAGTTGACTACTAAAAGCTGCCCACTGACCTTACATGTGCGCACATGCACGCGCACACACATATACAGACACACACACAAGTAGATAAACTTGTAATTTTTTAAAATCTCTTGATCACATATTTGGGTTTTAAATTGTTATTACATGTGTTTGTTTTGCGTTCCTACACCTTGGCTCAGGTGTGGAAGTCAGAGCACAACTTTCAGGTGTTGGTTCTCTCGTTCTACCATATAGATTCCAATAATCACACTCAATCTGCCTGGCTCAGCAGCAAGCGTCTCTACCCTCTGAGGCACCTCCCCAGACCTTGATTATCTATTTGTTAAGGAAATGTCTGGATGCCTATTTGATGGGACTACAGGAGGCATGCTAGCATTTCAAGTCCGTATTTTTCTCATGCTCAGTAATCACGAGAAGCCAGATTCTTGTCAGAGGTAGAGTGTGATTCACCTGATGGCTTAGAAGGGTCTCTTCTTATCAAGCTCCATTTACTACCTGCTGCTTGCTTTGAAGGCACACACACAGACATATACACACACATACACACACACATACACACACACAAACATACACACACAGACATATACACACACATACACACACAGACATATACACACACATAAACACACACAAATACACACACATATACATACACATACACACAGACATATACACACACATACACACACACAAATGCACACACATATACACACATACACACACAGACATATACACATACATACACACACACAAATACACACACATATACACACATATACACACACAGACATATACACACATACGCACGCGCACACACACACACACACACACACACACACACCTCTGTTCTTCAAGGAATGTCATTTTTATGGTAACTTTCTACCAAAGTCAATCCTCAAATTATTAATAACTGAAAGGCTTAAACAAGAGACTGGACTTCTAAAGATTAATGAAATGGACTTTCGATAAACATATTCAAAACCAACTGGAATAAATAACCAACATTCAATTATATTTTTCACTTTTTCTCTTACTAAAGAAATGATGTCAACTCTCATTATCTTTCTTGCCCAGGAGAAGAAATCCAGGAGCAATAACAGCTCAAATAAGCAAATTACAACTGTATCTAAGATCAAATTTCTGGGGGTAAATGGCAGTGCATGAAGAAGATGCACGGCTGCACACAGACCCACTTCCCCAGCCAGATGTCTTGATTGTAGAGCAAGCAAAAAATCCATTCTGAAAGTAGGATTAATCCTAAAAATACAAAACCCACAGAAGCGCTGCTCTGTGCCTAAAGTCCCCACCCAGGGAATTAAAGCAAAGAGCAGTACCCGGCACACGGCAACCCTCAAATCTGCTCAAAATGAAAATGGAAGAAAGGGTTCACAGAACAAGAGGCATGTGGTAGAAATTTTCACAGCATCCAAGTAACACTACTTCGAGTTTAGACATCTTTTCAATACCATTAGAACAGTGGAAGAAGCAGGCATCAAGGACTAGATGAAATGACAGAAATAATCTGCTCCAAGCAAAAAACAAAACAACAACAACAACAACAAAACTCTCCTATACAGATCTGAGCTACCCCTGGTAAGCAAGAAAAATACTTTTAAGCCCAGCTTTGCCTAATTAAGAGGTTCAGATCCCAACCTCCAAGGTGGCATAATATTCCGGTACAAGTCTAACATGGCGAAATCCTCTGAGTTTCTGCATTTCTAATACACTACTGTTCCTAACCTAGCACCCTCCAAAGGAGCTGAGCAGCATGACCCGGCCCTTCATAACACACCTTACCAAAAGGCACAAGAGGACCGAGCCCAGAGCAACTCTGGCTCCCTGAGAACAACACAACTACAATTACAATGAAACCAAACCTACACAGGCCAGAGCTGTCCGGTCTGCCCAGTTCAGCAAAGCCTAATAAAATTACAGCCCGCTGGGATTTTGAGAGCACCTCAGGCCCTAGTTGGCTCCTTCCTAATCATTCACCAGCAGAGAAGGGTTTTTCCAACATTTACGTTATGAATCTTTGTTCTTGGGAGTCAAGACCTGATCACAAACTCTGGCAGTGCTCACCGCCTGAGTAACTTATACAAAACGCTTAATCTTAAAGTAATAGTATATTCGGCCACTTAATACCCACTTAGGGTTTTTTTTTTTCTCTTCTCACTTGGCATACTAAAGGAAAGAGAGCCACCATGTATTAAAGCACATCTGAAATCTCTGTCCAGTGGAAGTCTTAGACACAAGAATAGTTTCTTATGAGAACACAATAAGAAAATATTTCAGAATTTTCCAAAGTCCTCCCATTAGTTTAAAAGGAAGGGTAGTGAAACCATATCAGGGCTAATGAAATTTCACAGAACCTTTGTTACCCACTCTGATTTCCTTCTGTACCTTTAAGCGTTTCTTAACTGCTTAGAGGCCGACAACGGCACTTCAGAGGAAAGTCCCACAACCCACCTGTTAGAGAAACTGTTCCCCATTGGTTGGGCTGTGCAGCCTTGATAAGGGAGAAAACAGTCAAAACCAGAGCAAACACTGATTCTCTGTTCTCCAGGCTCAGGTCACATTAGCCAGGACACGCCCAGGAGTCCCATACCCAAGGACTAGTTTGGTGCCTCAGTTTCCCTAACCACTAAGTACTGGGTATAATACTATCCAAGTTCTATAATCAAAATAATTGCACATAATCACCTATAAAGCCTACATTAGAATATTACATTGAAATGCTGTCAGAGCACAACTTCTGCACAAGGCTTTTGCGATAGTCTCTTCCTTCAAATACTCCAAAGGAAAGAGCTCTACTATTCATCAAGATTAGACAAATATCTATTTGTTTTAACATGCACATAAAAACCCAAGACAGAGATCTGGAAACCTTCCCGGGAAAGGTTATCAGAGCTTGAATTATCATGTCCAAAGTAGGTCCCGCAGAACCTAACTGGGGCAAGCCTTTGATTTCATTTGTGCTGTGAGACTAGGATTTCGTTTCCTGAGGCAGCTTCGGGGCCTAAGAACTGCAGAGGACAAGGTACAGAAAAAAATCCGTGGATCCGTTCCCTCTAACTGTATTTCTTCACTATTTGGTGCAAAATTAAGTGGTCAATCTCCACAACTTGGAGTGTGCACAGACTGGGATTCCAGCAAGGGCCAGGGAGCCGGAAGCTGGCAAACACAGATGTTGCCCTCCCCCCCCCCCCCACTCCATCCCACCCCAGGCCCACCCAGCTGTAACCAATAGGCAAGCGCTGTGGGCTCCTAAAGTGGAGTCTCCTTAGAAACCTAACTGGGTGTCTGGGAAACCAGAGCTGGGTTTCCTGGGTGGTCTGAACACGCAGTGTCCACAGGTCTCACAACAAGCGAGAATGCCTTCTCCACCTGTGACCTCTACCACCCACACTGGAAGTACTCCGGCGAAAAAAAAACCTTGAAACAAGTGCTTGGATTCCCACGCAATCCTAAAGGCCCCTCCCAAACAAGAGAACCATCGATGCTTTTGTAAACTCAGCAAACGTTTTCACAAGAAATAAAGTGTCTTGAACTTCAGATTGACCAGAAGGCTGGCCCTCCCCCAGCCCCCCTCCCGCCCCCAAGCAACTGAACCCGAGCCAGAAGGACAGATGGGAAGAGAGGACCCTAGCTCTCGAGGTTCTCCCCTCTCTTCCGGCCGCATGCCATTGATTTCCACCGCTCTTGAGAAGCTGAGGTTTAGCTCCCTCACCCTCCGCCCCCTCCCACCCCGAGTGCCCGAGGGAGTGAGGGTTGGCGGTTGCCATCACCTCAGTGCGCTCCGCAGCTGCCGCCTCCGACCCTGCAGCGCCATGCACTTGTTGCCATCCCCCAGGTACCAGGAGGTGGCGCCCATCCCTCCAGCTGCCCAACCCGCAGGGTGCAACCTTCCTCCACCTCTGTGGACCCCTGCGTCCTCGGTGACCCTAGAGAAACTTTGTCCCCTTAGAACTCAGGTGGGGAAACTTCGCTTGGGGCTGTAGGGAGACGAGAAGGATGGCTCCCGCAATCAGCCTTTACCTGGAACTGTGGCTCGGGAGCGCCGGGAGCCCTAGCCAGGCGCTGTCCCCGCGGCCTGCCGAGGGCGACCCGCCGGCCAGCGTCGCCGGGAGCGGGGAAGCCCGTCCCCAGATGCCCACGCCCCTCCACCCCGCTGGCCCCGCCGAGAGGCGGAGCCGCCGCTCCCGGCTCGGCCACCGCGCCCACAGCTGGGGCCGCCCCCGCGCCCCCTGGTCCCCGCCTGCCCACCTCCGGCCTGACAGGCTCGCCGCCTCCTCATCACATGGCCGCGCCCGCCACCGGCTCCTGGAGGAAACCTGAAGCTGCTGCAGCTCCGCCACCCCCTCCCTCCGCGGGGTGGTGGCCGGTCGCCTCTGCTTTCCTCCCGCGGCGGGCACCAAGTGGGACCTGCCGGGCCAGGGCAAGGTTGCACACTAGCGGTGGCGCCCGCTCGCCCCGGGGGCCTCCACGCCCTGGTGGCGCCGGAGGAAGGAGCTGGCCCGTCAGCTCCTAAAGGGAGCAGTGCCAGGCCCGAGTGAGGCTGGTGTTGTCCTCAGCTCAAAGCCACCACACCCGGGACATAGTAGCGCCCGGGTCTGTTACAATAGGAAGTACTATTTTAAAAGCAGCAGACGCCCTCTTAATTCATGAGGATGATGGATGATCCTCTGGCCCAAAGCTTTGCAAGCTCTATTTCCTATGCGTTTATGCACACAGGTGCCTAAAAGGCTTCAAAAAATTATTTTTTATTTTATTTTTTGAGAAAGCCACAGCCGCTTTTCCAATGCCCAGCAATGTGAAGGGAACCCCTGATTTTGCTGCATCTATTCACTTAGTGCTACTCAACCTCAAGGTGAAAAGTCTTTTTCTGTTGTACAGCTCACCCTAAAATAAGCTTAAGCTGTCGGCTGCGCTTTTAAAGATAAATTTATGCCTCTACCTTTCTGAAATTACCTTGAATATTGCCTTTCTTTTTCTCAAGAAAATGACGCGCCCACGTGAACAGGAGAGATGGCCCTTGCCTAACCATCACCCACCAGATGCCCTGGACCACCCTCCTAAGTCACCGTGTTTAAACAGAGCCCAAGAAATGACAGGATAGCAAGAAAAGATGTCCAGGGTCTGGGGTCTTTAGCCCTGACTTTTACCTTGCACTAGTGACACTTGCACTCTTTATCAACTGAGCCTGAGTCCCCCAAAAAGCAGTCCTCTCCGCTGAGGAACTTCAAGGTCCTGAAGATTAAATAAATAAATATGACAATACTCTTTCAAACATCAATATTTTCGATGTGAAAATGTCAACACACCAGACAAAAAACTGGTTTCCACGCTGGTTAGCATAAAAGTTCATAAAAGAAGCCTTTGTCATTGGTCCCTTTGTTGCTGTTGTCCTTTTATTTCATTTTTTCTTCTTCTTCTTCTTCTTCTTCTTCTTCTTCTTCTTCTTCTTCTTCTTCTTTTTCTTCTTCTTCTTTTTCACTGATTCTGTCATATATAGCTAGGGGGGGAAAAGCAAGGAATTGTGGGAAGAGGAACAGGTATTATAAGACACTACCCCAAAGCTCTTCCACACTAAGAAGAAGGAACCGAGCAAACTGTGGCTAAAGCTCTCGGCATGATTGTAGACTGACATGTAATCCCGCTAGCTGAAGTTTTCTTGCCCTCCCTCAAGCACTGAGCTCGATCAATATTTAAATAAGTACTTGGCTTTCAGCTTCTCTAGGTTCAAACTCTAAGCCGCTCTCACCCACGTAACTGCCTGAGGCAGGAAGCTATCCCTTGTGTAAATAACCTTTCGCATCTAACTGGTTTCAGTTCTGCAGATCCAGGCTGCTCAGGACACGATAGCGCTGAGTTGGGCTGGCACTGCACGTGTTTCGAATTCAAAGTCTCCTATTCTCACGCCACAGGCTAGGAACACTGAGCCAGGAAGAAAGCAGGTGGACAATTCTGCTGATGGCATTGCCCCAGCTTTCCAGCGAGTCCTCTGCAGGAGGCCAGCCCACCTGTCTTGTCTAACAGTCCAACCTGCAGTCACCCTTCACCTTTATGCTACACAGGCTCCTCCGTATCGGTAAGTCCCTCCTCCAGTCTTCTGCCTTCTCCCATCCCCTGACCTTTATCTTATCACACAGCATAGCACCTGCCCCATACTTGCTGTCAGACGCGGGACTATTAAAATTCTTACTCTGTCTTCAATTTGCCCTTTCAAAGACAGAGACTGTTGCTTACCCAATGATCTCCAGTCCTGGCACAGGACACCTGGTCAGTATTGAATGTTAGTTTTGTTTTTGTTTTTGTTTTTTAATTTAAACAGCTATGCAGTAAGGAAAATGTCCATCACAATTTGCAAGCATTAATGAGTTACAATTAGTTCCTAATAGCCCTCGATACTTCGGTTCCCTTGCTAATAATTCTGGGAACATGAGTAAGTAAGTCTGGGATTAGGCAATGAGCATCCAATGACCAACCAGTGCACTGTTCCTAGCTAGTTTTATTGTCTTAAATGAAAACTTGATATGAGAATGCAGCTAGTTTGTCAGGGAATGGAGCAAACCTCAAGATTAGAAATAGGATAATGACCTAGGGCACATCCAATCTTTTTTTTTTTTTTCCTAAGATTTATTTATTTATTATTTATACAGTATTCTGCCTGCATGTGTGCCAGCAGGCCAGAAGAGGGCACCAGATCTCACTATAGATGGTTGTGAGCCATCATGTGGTTGCTAGGAACTGAACTCAGGACCTTTGGAAGAGCAAGCAGTGCTCTTAACCACTGAGCCATCTCTCCAGCCCACATCCAATCTTTCTAAACTGTCATATCTTTGACTGTACGATGTGAATTATCTCCAACCACTGTGAAAATTAAAGGTCTGACAGTGAATGCAGAATGACTCATGAAATGGGGGTAGGCAGTATTTCAGAATATGAAATATTAGAACACTTCTTTTTTTTTAATTGTTTGGTTTTTAATTGTGTGCATGTGTGTATCTGGGTTGGGGGATGGGGGTGGGGCAGGTGTCTGTGTACATGTGGATGCAGTACCTGCAGAAGTCAGAGGAGAGCTGACTACCCCCAGGACCCACAGTTACAGGTGGTTGTGAGCTAACCTGGTGTGTTAGCTGGGGACTGAACTCTGGTTGTCTGCAAAAGCAATCCTCCCTCTTGACCACAGGGTCATCTCTCCAACCCACACTTAAAAGTCAGACTCCAAGTGAGAAACTGTTTCTGAGCTATAGGCGTGCTTCCTCAGTGTAAAGTTAGGGTACACAAAGAAAAGGGGCTATCTTAGTAAGGGGTATCATTGCTGCGATAAAACACTGTGACCAATGAATGCATGGGGAGGAAAGGACGGATTTAATTGAGTTTATGCTTCCAAACTACTGTTCATACTGACAGAACTAGGAAAGAACTCAAGCAGAAGGCAGGAGCTGATGCAGAGGCCATGGAGGGGGCGCTGCTTACTGGCTTGCTCCTCACAGCTTACTCAGCCTGCTTTCTTATAGAACCCAGGAGCATCAGCCCAGGGATGGCGCCACCTATAGTAGAAAGGACCCTCCGCCATCAATTACTAATTAAGACAATGCATTAGAGGCTTGCCTACAGCCCCACCATATGAAGGCATGTTTCTCGATTGAGTCTCCGTTCTCTCTGATGACTAACTAGTGTCAAGCTGACATAAAACACGCCAGCAAAGAAGCCACGCTCACTCGCTCTCTGTTGCTGTGGCAAATGCCATAACCAACAGCAAGTAGGGAGGAAGCAGGTGTTTTTGCCTTACATTCCCTGATCACTGTCCATCAAGTGAAGTCAAGGCAGGACCCTGAAGGCAGGAACTGAAATGGAGGTCACAGAGGAACATTGCTCAACCTGCTTTTTCATACAGCCCAAGACCACCTGCCCGAAGGTGGTACCGACCATAGTGAGCTGGGCACATCAGTTACTAATCAAAAAAAGTGCCCCGATAGATTTACCTCCTGGCCAATTTGATGGAAGCATTTTCTCAGTTGAGGTTTCCTTTTCCCGGTTGACTCTAGCTTGTCTCAAGTTGGAAAAACAAAACTAACCAGCACAGAGGTCAACATGCTCAAAACCAGGGGACAGCTCTCACGTGGAACAGCCCATGCACAAAATATTGTTACCTCCAGCTAATCCCGAGGCGTCTAAAATTCGGACATTAAAGATTTGTTACACCTCTATTACCACTCTTTTTTTAATACCTTTTTTCCTTGGGTTATCTTATTTATTTATATTTATTTATTTATTCATTTTACATCCCAATTGTAGGTCCCTCCCTCCTCTCCTCTCAGTCCTACCCTCTTCCCCCATCCCTCCTCCGTTAGACCTCAGAAAAGGGGGTATACCCCCCCATCAACCCACCCCAGTACATCAAGTCACATCAGGACTGAGCGCATCCTCTTCCTTGTGGCCTAGCAAGGCAGCCCCTCCAGGGGGAAGTGATGAAAAGCATGCAACAGCATCCTTGTGAGAGACAGCCCCTGTTCCCTTTACTAGGGGACGCACATGAAGACCAAGCTGCCCATCAGGTACATATGTGAACAGGGCCTAGGTCCGGTCCATGCATGTTCTTTGGTTGGTGCTTTGGTCTCTGCAAGCCCTCCTGGGCCCAGGTTAGTTGGTCTTCCCGTGGAGCTCCTGTCCACTCCAGGTCCTTCTATCCTTCTCCACCCCCCTGACACTCTTCCACAAGGCTCCCAGCACTCTATCCAATGTTTGACTGTGAGTCTCAGCATCTATTTCGATCCATTGCTGGGTGGAGCCTCTCAAAGGACACATACTGCTAGGCTTCAGCCTGCAAGCAAAACAGAGTGCCAATAATAGTGTCAGGGGTTGGCTTTCTTCCTTGGTATGGGTCTTGAGTTGGGCCAGGCACTGATTGGTTGGGCATTCCCTCAATGTCTGTTCTATCTTTATCCATGCACATCTTGTAGGCAAGGTAAATTTTGGGTAGAAGTTTCTATGGGTAGATTGGTGTTTCCCTCTCTCTACTAGGAGTCCTGTCTTGTTAGAGGCTGGCCTCTTCAGTCTTTATAGATCCCACTAGTAGGGGTCTCAGCTAGAGTCACCCATATTCTCCCAGGAGCCTGCCCTGTTGCCTCAGAGATGCCCCCACCTGCAGTTTTCTCTTCTCTCTGCAAGCCCTCTGTCCTCCTGCCCCTGCTCGCCTCACATCTGCTTCCCACCCTCATTTCCCTCAGCACTCCCTCTCCTGTCCTGCCTCCTTTCTTCAACCACTTCCACTATCTATTCTATGGCCTCTTCTGACTGAGATTCAGACATGCTTCCTTTGCCCTTCTTCTTAGCTTCTTTGGGTCTGTGAATTGTAGTGTGTTTATCCTGTACTATAGTGCTGATATCCGCTTACCTACCATATGTGGCTTTCTGGGTCTGGGTTACCTCACTCAGGATGCTCTTTTCTAGTTCCATCCATTTGCCTCCAAATTTCATGATTTCCTTGTTTTTAATAGCTGAATAGTATTCCATTGTGTAATTGTGCCACAATTTCTTCATCCATTCTTTGGTTAAAGGACATCTGGGTTGTTTCCAGCTCATGGCTGCTACAAATAAAGCTGCTACGGACATAGTTGAGCAAATGTCTTTGTTGTATGGTAGAGCATCTTTTGAGTACATGCCCAAGAGTGGCATAGCTGGGTCTAGAGGTAGAGCTATGCCCAATTTTCTGAGAAAGTGCCAGATTGATTTCCAAAGTGGTTGTACAAGTTTACACTCCCACCAGCAGTAAAGGAGTGTTCCCCTTTCTCCACATCCTTGCCAGCGTGGGCTGTCACTTGAATTTTTAATCTTAGCCATTCTGACCAGTGTAAGATGATATCTCAGGGTCATTTTGATTTGCATTTCTCTGATGACAAATGACACTGAGCATTTCTTTAAGTGCTTCTCAGCCATTCAAGATTACTCTCTTGAGAATTCTGTTTAGCTCTGCACCCCATTTTTAAAATTGGGTTGTTTAATTTGTTGATGTTTAATTGAATATATATATATATATATATATATATATATATATATATATATATATATATATATATATATATACACACACACACACACACACATATATATATCTTGGATATTAGCCCTTTGTCAGATGGAGGTTTGGTGAAGATCTTTCCCTAATCTGTAGGCTGCCATTTTGTTCCTTTGCCTTACAGAAGCTTTTCAGTTTCATGATGTCTCATTTATTAATTGTTGATCTTAGAGCCTGAGCTATTGCTGTTCTGTCCAGGAAGTTGTCTCCTATGCCAATGAGTTCAAGGCTAATTCCCAATTTCTCTTCTAAAATATTTAGTGTTTCTAGTTTTAGGTTGATGTCTTTGATCCACTTAGACTTGAGTTTTGTGCAGTGTGATAAATATGGATCTATTTGCAGTTTTCTACATGTAGACATCCAGTTAAACCAGCACCATTGATTGAAGTTGGTTTTTTTTTTTTTCCTATTGTTTGGTTTTGGCTTCTTTGTCAAAAATCAGGTGTCTGTAGGGGTGTGGGTTTATTTCTGGGTCTTTGATTCAATTCCATTGATCAACCAGTCTGTTTATATGCCAATACCATATGGTTATTATTACTATTGCTTTATAGTACAGTTTGAAATCAGGGATGGAGATATTTCCACAGGTTCTTTTATTATGTAGGATTGTTTAGGTATATTTTTATATAGCTAGGTGTTTTGTTTTTCTATATGAAGTTGAGAATGGTTCTTTCAAGGTCTGGTAAGGAATTCTGTTGGTATATGATGGGAATTTCATTGAATATATAGATTGCTTTTGATAAGATGTCCATTTTTACAATGTTAATCCTACTGATCCATGAGCATGTGAGATCTTTCCATCTTATGATATTTTCTTCAATTTCTTTTGTTAAGAGACATGAAGTTCTTGTCCTCCAGGTCTTTCACTTGCTTGGTTAGAGTTACACCAAGATACTTTATATTATTTTTGGCTATTATGAAAGGTATTCTTTCTCTAATTTCTTTCTTAGACCATTTATCATTTGTATACTTGAGGGCTACTGATTTCTTTTTAGTTAATTTTTTCATCTAGCCACTTTGCTGACAGTGTTTATCAGATGTAGTGGTTCTCTGGTAAAATTTTGGGGTCACTTATGTATACCATCATATCATCTGTGAATAGAAATACTTTAACTTCTTCCTGTCCGATTTGTATCCTCTTGATCTCCTTTAGTTGTCTCATTGCTCTAACTAGAACTTCAAGTACTATATTGAAGAGATATGGTGAGAGTGAGTTTGGCAATGTTCCTTCTGTTTCTATTTTGTGGAATAGTTTGAGGAGTATTGGTATTAGCTCTTCTTTGAAAGTCTGGTAGAATTCTCTGCTGAGACCATCTATCCCTGGGGGTTATAAGACTGTTTAAACTGTTTGGCTGATCTTGATTTAACTTTGGTATGTCCATTTCCTTCACATTTTCCAATTTTGTGGAATACAGACTTTTGAAGTAAGGGCTAATAATTCTTTGGATTTCCTCGATGTCTGTTGTTATGTCTCCCTTTTCATTCCTGATTTTGTTAATTTGGATACTGTCTCTCTCTGCCTTTTAGCTAAATTGGCTAAACATTTGTCTACTGGTTGATTTTCTCAAAGAACATCTCTTTGGTTTCCTTGATTCTTTGTATTGTTCTTTTTGTTTCTAAGTTATTGGTTTCAGCTGTGAATTTGATTATTTCCTGCCACCTGCTCCACATGAGTGTGTTGCTTCCTTTTGTTCTAGAGTTTTAGGAGTGTTTTTAAATTGCTAGTATGAGAAGTCTCCAATTCCTTTATGAAGGCACTTAGTGTTATGAACTTTCCCCTTAGCACTGCTGTCATGATGTCCCATGAGTTTGGGTATGTTGTGCTTTCATTTTCATTGAATTCTAAAAAGTCTTTAATTTCTTTATTTCTTCCCTGACCCAGTAGTCATTGAGTAGAAAGGCATTCAGTTTCCATGAGATTGTAGGTTTTCTCTTGTTTCTTTTGTTGTTTAAATCTAGCTTTAATCCATGGTAGTCTGATAAGAAGATACAAGGGGTTATTTTCATTTTCTTGTATGTATTAAGACTTGCTTTGTGACTGAGTATATGATTAATTTTGGAGAAGGTTGAATGAGATGCAGAGAAGAATGTATATTCCTTTGTATTTAGGTGAAATGTTCTGTAGATATCTCTTAGGTCCATTTGGTTCATGGTATCTGTTAGTTTCATTATTTCTCTGTTTACTTTCTGTCTTCATGACCTATCCTGTAAGAGTGGGGTGTTGAAGACTCCCACTATTAATGTATGGGGTTCTTTGTGTGATTAAGCTTTACTAATGTTTCTTTTACAAATGTAGTGCCCTTTCATTTGGGACATAATTATTCAGAATTGAGACATCATCTTGGTGGATTTTTTTCCTTTGATGAGTATGAAATGTTCTTCCTCATATGTTTTAATTAATTTTGGTTGAAAGTCTACCTTATTAGATATTAGAATGGCTACCACAGCTTGTTTCTTGGGTCCATTTGCTTTGAAAACCTTTTTCCAACCCTTTACTCTGAGATAATGTCTATTTTTGTTGACGAAGTGTGTTTCTTGTATGCAGCAGAATGATGGGTCCTGTTTTCACATCCATTATGTTAGCCTGTGTCTTTTTATTGGGGAATTGGGTGCATTGATGCTGACAAATATTAATGACCTGTTATTTTGATGTTGGTAGTGGTAGAGTGTATGTATGTGTGGCCTGTGTGCTTCCCTTCCTTTGGCTTTGCTGATGTGGAGTTTATTTATTTCCTGTGTTTTCCTGGGTGTAGTTAGCCTCTTTGGGTTGGAGTTTTTCTTCTAGTGCCTTCTGTATGGCTGTATTTATGAATAGATATTGTTTAAATTTGTTTTTGTCATGGGATATCTTGTTTTCTCCATTTATGGTGGTTAAATTTTTGCTGAGTATAGTAGTCTGAGCTGACATCTGTGGTCTCTTAAGTCTGTAAGATTTATCTGCCCAGGCCCTTCTGGCTTTCATTGTCTTTATTGAGAAGTCAGGTGTGATTCTGATGATAGGTTTGACTTTATATGTGACTTGGCTTTTTTCCCTTAGAGCTTTTAATATTCTTTCTTTGCTCTGTATACTTAATGTTCTGATAATTATGTGGTGGGAAGATTTTCTTTTCTCATCCAATCTATTTGGTGTTCTGTAAGCTTCTTGTGTGTTTATAAGCATCTCTTTCTTTAGGTTTGTGAAGGTTTGTTCTATGATTTTGTTGAAAATATTTTCTGGGCCTTGGAGCTGGGAGTTCTCTTTTTCTTCTATTCCTATTATTCTTCAGGTTGGTCTTTTCATAGTGTCTCAGATTTCTTGGATGTTTTGTGTCAGAAGCTTTTTAAATTTAACATTTTCTTTGACTGATGTGTTGACTTCTTCAAATGTATAATCTACCCCTGAGATTCCTTCTTCCATCTCTTGTATTCTGTTGTGATGCTTGTGTCTCTAGTTCCTGTTCTCTTCCCTAGGTTTTGCATCTCCATGGTTGCCTCAATTTGTGTTTTCTTTACTGCTTCTATTTCTGTTTTCATTTCCTGGACAGCTTTATTCATTTCTTTCACTTGTTTAATTGTATTTTCCTGTATTTCATTAAGGGATTTGTTCCTTTTCTTCACCTGTTGATTGAATTTTCTTGTATTTCTTTAAAAGATTTATTCATGTCCTCTTTTTGAGGTCTCTATCATCTTTATAAGGTTGGATTTAAGGTCGGTGTCAGATTGTCCAGGGCTTGCTGTAGTAGGATGGCTGGGCTCTGGTGGTGCCATGTTGCCCTGGCGCTTGTTGATTGTGTTCTTATGCTGGCCTTTAGCCATCTGGTTGCCCCTGCTGTTGGCTGTATGTTCCTGATGCCGACAGGACTCCTTGGAGAGACAGGAAGAGCCTTGGGCCTGATAGTGGAACTCAGGGAAAAGCATATTGATCACGTCTGTTGGCTGTGTGTTCCTGGGGACCTGCAGGTCTGGGTGTTCCTCTGCTACCTGTGTCCCAGGTAGGAAGAAGAAAGGCTGGGTGGGCTCTCACCTGGCTGTTCCTGGGGTCCCACAGGCGTGGATGATCCTGGAGCCAGCAGGCCTTTTCTATAGGGGAGGTTATGGAGCTCTATGGGCTGTGTCTCCTGGCAGGCAGGAGAAAAAAGCAAATAACATTTGTAAATGAACTTTTTATGTAAGTATAACATGTAATGGGTTTCATTATGGTGTGTGTGTGTGTGTGTGTGTGTGTGTGTGTGTGTGTGTGTGTGTGCTCACCATAGTTCTCTCTTCTTGCTACATATTATCATCTCCTGAAAGTAAATGGCTTGACCCCAAGACCCCACACTAGACCAGAATCTCCTGGGAATGGGGCCCAGGTTTGTAAGTTCCTTAGGGATTCCAAAATCTAGACCAACTCAAAATCAATTGAATGAAAGGAACCGAGTATGTCACCAGAACAGAAGGGTGAGAACCAACCTTCAATGACACAAGGCTAAGTAACACTGCCCTTCAATTCTTCCTGTGTTGGACAATCTGGTCAGGCCCGCAGGCATTCTGTGCTACAGGAACATGTGCACCTGAATCATGCTAGGATTTGTTGAAACTCACATTCCTGTTTAATACCAGATGAAGGTGGCAGTACTGCACTTATGTCTGGTCTCCAGAACAGCTTCAACCCTCAATACAATAGAGATTCATAATAGGTCAAGCCTATAACCCCAACACTTGGGAGGTTGAGGCAAGAGAATTGTCACCAGTTCAAGGCAGCCTGAGATACATAGTGCGTGCCAAGCCAGCCTACACCATATACAGAGAGATCTTGTCTTTAAAAAAAAAAAAAAGTCCCTGATAAATACCTGTAACCCTTACACTCAGAAGGTGGAGACACCTGTCTATGTTGAATTAGCCACCTGTCTTCCACACCCAGATTTGTACTGGACTGTGTTTAAATAGAAACGGTTTGCCAAAGAACGGTTCTTGACAGCTGTTAGAAGAAGAGAAACTTGTCCCATTGTTCTATGTAGGATGTGTGTGCAGCTCATTGTAGATGAGGGGCCTAGCCTGCAAGGTGCCTTGCTAGGGGGAGGACACGTAGGTGAGAGTGGGAGGCTGCCGAGTGAATTGGAGTAGAGGGATGGGTGAAAAGTTAAAGGGGTCTACACAGCATGCCCAAGGCTGTTCTTGAAAAACAACAACAATCCAAAAAACAAATAAAAACAGAAGTTCAGGAGAGACATGAGGGACGTGCAGAGAAATAGTCAATATTTATTATAAGAGAAAACATTACTCTGGATATTTTTAGTCAAGTAATAAGAAGTCCTAACTACTCACAAAATTGTGCGCTCTAATCTGTGAATAAAATAAAGGCCAGTTGGATGGTGGTGGCACACGCCTTTAATTCCAGCACTCGGGAGGCAGAGGCAGGCGGATCGCTGTGAGTTCGAGGCCAGCCTGGTCTACAAAGTGAGTCCAGGACAGCCAAGGCTACACAGAGCAATGCTGTCTCAAATCCCCACCCCACCCCCCTCACCCTGCAAAAAAAGAGAATAGGCCATATTTAGCCAGTTTCAAGTACAAAAATCTTTCTGACAGGGCCAACTTCTATTAGGCAAAATAGGTTTTACACAAAAGACACTTCTCAAGGCATACAAAGCTGTTTTAATTTTTCTTGAACTCAAAAGACTTGAATTTTTAGGTCAAAGAAAAAATACTTTTATCATATAATATTAATATCTTTATCTGTAATAGTAAAATGTGATTTTAATTTTTTCTTATTTTAATTTTTCCAGAGGAAGAGGTTTATGAAGCTGAAGTGCACAGAGCCCACAAAGATCTCAATGCAAGAAGTTCTCAAAAGCCACGTTTGTCCCAGGCAGTTAGGAAAGCCTGTGGGCCTTCCTATTGTGGCTGATATTTGCATACAGCTGTCTACATACATGAATGGCAGAAAGATATCAGGGGAACCGCAAATACACGTCTTGGTGGAACCAGCCCTATGAGTACATAGAGTTTGACAGTTCCCACGCATGTGATTTGTGGGGCACTCTCCATAAACAAAATACTGTTTATCTTCATCTAATTCCTAGGGGCCTGAAACTCTAACATTAAAGGTTCATTTCACTTCTGCTGGGTGGTGGTGGCACACGCCTTTAATCCCAGCACTCGGGAGGCAGAGGCAGGTGGATCGCTGTGAGTTCAAGGCCAGCCTGGTCTACAAAGCGAGTCCAGGACAGCCAAGACTACACAGAGAAACCCTGTCTCGAAAAACAAAACAAAAGATTCATTCCACTTCTAAGGTCATTTCTTTTAGCATTTTTAAAATTAACTTTTAACATTTTCTGTAGGTATATCAATTAATGGATTTCATTATGGGGGCAGGCATCTGCGCGCACATGGGTACATGTGTTTATATTTTGTTTTTATCCAGCCCCTTCTCCTGGCCTTTCTGTATTCTACTCTTTAGGGAGAGCACTCTAAAGAGACTCATCCTTTGTAAGCTTGTGACCAGCAGTCCTGTTTGGACCCAGTGTTTCCAGGCTCATGTTTTCCTAGTCAAAGAATTGAAATAAAGATACATGTAGATTAAAGAGGGCCAGGAACCTTTAATCAGAAGCAAAGCAATAGTGCAGCTCAAGTACTGGGTCAAAGAGCAAAGACCAACTGTGAAAGTGTTTAGGGGGCAGCTCATTGTCTGGGTTTCATTTTGTGGGCTAGAGGAGAAAGATGAGCTTGAATATAGGGGGTCTGGAAGGATGGTCACCCATTTTAGCCATCAGAATTGATTAGCCAAGACTTTTGAGTGCCCTTTCCCACGGTGCATCTGACTTTAGTCACAGGTTCACTCTACTGTGAGCAGGCATAAGATGGCCAACAGGGTTTTTGTTTCCTAAACGTTCACCCACAGGATGCTGTTTGCCTTACTGTGCGTGTATCCAAAGCCAGTCTGTGTTGGATTTTAGCCCCCTATCTTCCCTACTTAGAGTTGTTCTGGAGTGGGTTTGAATAAAAACTATCCACAAAAGAAGGATTCTTGGTGGTTTTAGGAAGGAGAAACAGTCCATTGTTGCAAGTGGGATGTGTGTGCAGCTCATTTCAGGCGCATTGTTAGGGGAAGATATGTGTACATCATACATGCAGGTTACAGTGCTAGGCTGCAAAGTGCCTTGTAGAAGAGAGGTGTGTGCATAGTCTATGCCAAATGAAGTCCCAGGTGG
Organism: Acomys russatus; assembly: GCF_903995435.1. NCBI lineage: Eukaryota > Metazoa > Chordata > Mammalia > Rodentia > Muridae > Acomys > Acomys russatus. Next base: position 19,262,483 of record NC_067166.1, read on the forward strand.
TGAAGTTATTCCTGTGCTTACCTGCTTTAACCTTGACATTCTTTGATGCCAAAGTATTTTGTTCTCCAGATCCAAAACATGCTGGAAAATTCTCAAGGGATTGTGAAAGAAACAAAAGAAGAAAGAAAGAAAGAGAGAGAGAAGAGAGAGAATGGAGTATAATAATATTAATAACAATATTTCATTTAGCAGGAATGAAATCTTATAAACAATTCCTTGAAACTGAGACGTAGCCATTGATAGAGAAAGAGTATTGTTTTTCTTAGTTAATATAGCAACTTAAACAAAACTTATTGTTTTCCTATCCAGTACTATAACCACAAACTATATATGATGATTTTAGTTTAAAATTTTCAAACAATAAAACAGGAGTTTCCACTCTAGGTTGCACCAGGCCATCGGTGAGTTGCTGGACAGGCTGGACAGCTGCTGCATGGTGCCTCCTCAAAGCTGTTTCCAAAGGGATCATCTCCCATTACTCTCTGGCTGCAAGGGTGGTTAGGGAGCATCTCCTATTACTCTATGGGCCTCAAGGGTAGTTAGGGATCATCTCCCATTACTCTCTGAAGTACAAGAATGGTTTAACATTTATTTAGACTCCATCTCAGACTTGTTATTTTCTTTCCATAAGTCAATTGCCGTATATTGGACACTCTGCTTTTTTTTTTTTTTTTTTTTTTTCCAAGTTCCTAAAAGGATTTTTCCGCAAGTTGCTGAACAGACCAAGCTGGACTCAAAGTTGGAGTAATTCTTCTGCCTCTGGCTTGCCAGTGCTGGGATTACAGACATGTGCTACACAATATGTGAGCTTCAGAACACCAACTTTGATTGCCATCTCTCACAGTCCAAGAGGTCCAGATCTTTCTGACTGTGAAAAGCCAGCAAATTCTAGCCTTGATCCACCCAAAGAATCACTGAGGTTTATCTAGCGAACACATATCTCAGAATATGATTGTTTACTACAAGAGTGCGTGCGTGCGTGTGTGTGTGTGTGTGTGTGTGTGTGTGTGTGTGTGTGTGTGTTTTCCTGGCAAAATGGCTACAGGTGATTTCCAGTTATAATCTACTTCTTAAATATTAACCCAACTTGGGGCTAGAGAGATGGTTCAGTGGTTAAGAGCACTGCCTGCTCTTCCAAAGGACCTGGGTTCAATTCCCAGCACCCACATGGCAGCTCACAACTGTCTGTAACTCCAAGATCTGACACCCTCACACCAATGTACATAAATTAAAATTAAATAAAAAATATTTTTAAAAAATATTAACCCAACTTAAAAGCCCCTTTTTGATCTCCAGGGTATAATTCCCCAAGACAGTCCAAATAGATCTTCCCAAATGCATGCAATGTCTATATATCTCCCATCAGTCATCAGATGTTCCAGAGAAGGTTCCAGCGTGGGTGTAAGAGAGCACTGCGTGTACCTGGTGTTTTTCTAATTCCCTAACGCCTGTCCAACATTGATATGAACATGCTACATCCCAGCCTGAAGCAAGTGTTCATGGTTATACAATAAAAGTCCTTTTAAAAAGAGTTGATAATTGAGACACTAACACCGTTTTAATTAGGGTGGCACAACTAGTCACTGATTATACCTGTGGGAAATAATGGGTGTGCAACTGTCACACGGTCTGTAATTACACTGAAGGCTTCTGGTGACTGGTGACATGACAGCTGTGAGAATGGGGCCCTGATGCTCTGCACATGATGTCATCTAAACACTGCTAGGTGCGTGAATGGCTCTGGGCAGCTCTTACTTGTTACAGATAATCCAGGGCCTATTTATAAAGGCCAGGTGGAGGGAAGGGAAGGGAGGGGAAACCCCAGAAACAAAATGGGGTGAATCGCTTTCCCTCCCACGAAAAGTTATATAAGGTTTTCTCGCTAAGCTGTGCAAACTTTATTCGCATACATCCCATAGCTTCCAACATAGAGTCTAAGATCAAGTCGGATCCTGCTGTGAATGGATCTCAGGGCTTTTGACTAGGCTTTCTTAACTACCCTGCAATTTCTGAAGCTAACTTAAAAGACTGAGAGGCGGCCTTAAAGGCAACGCAGCAAATCAGTTTTCAATTCTGAAAGATCTGTACCTACTCACTTGGTGTCACACTCACAGGAGGCAGACAGGGTAGAAGAGCTCACAGAGACCCAGCTGAACCAAGTTAACAACTACATGTACCGTGCAGAGGAAAACTGCATGCTTATAGGTATAAGCACTCACACTGTGGGGAGGGAGGAGATCACAATGAAATAACCTAATGGTGTACCCAAGAGTCTAGAAAAACATGAAGCCAAATCCAAATGACTCCAAGAAACAGCAAACAAAAAATTCTTCTCATCATTAAGTAGATCAATGAACTAAATAGACAGTCGTCAAAAGGAAAATGCAAGCGACCACCAACAAATGTTTTTTAAAGTGTCTGATCTCCTTAGACATCAGGAGATGCAAATTAGAATTACTTTGACAGCCTGTCTCACCCCAGGCAGAATGGTTAACATCAAGAAAACAAGTTCTGGTGCGGACGTGGAGAGAGGGAGAGGGAGACCCTGCCTGAGTCCCTGCTGTTGGGAGTGTAAACCAGTACAGCCACCATGGAATTCACTATGGAGATTTCTCAAACAAACAAACAAAAACCATTAAAAGCATAACTACCCTATGACCCAGCTATATCACTCTTGGGAATATACCCAGAGGAGTCTAAGGCTTGCTACAGAAATGTTTGTACATCCATATTTATGCCTGCACTATGTACAACAGCTAAGAAGGAGCCAAGGCCACCAGTACTTGACCAGATAAAGAAAAATCAGTATATATTCAAAGTGGAATTTTATTCAGCCCAAAAGAAAAAAGAAAAACAAAATCATGGCATTTGCAAGAAAAATACAGAATTAGAACATATTTTGTTAAGGAAAGCAAAGCATGACTTAGGAGAGAAAATAACATTTTTTTTCTCATTTGTGGTTTCTTAGATTTTAATTTTTATATTTGGACATGTCAGGCATGGACGATGAAACTAGAAAGTAGCCTATGAAGCAAGAGGGTGGGGGGAGGTGGGAGACCTTGGGGACAAAGAGAGAGAAAAGGTGGGTCATTGAGTCCATGTGCCATAGATGCATAGAGCTAGTGTAGAGAAGCAAAGTAGTGGGAGGGGGGGGGAGCAGGGGGGGAAAGGGGGGGGGGGTGGGGCGTGTCCTATGGGCCAGTAAAAGAGTAAAAAGAAGGTGAGAGGGAGGCATGGGAGGGAGGCCAAAGTGGGTTTGAAAGCCCGATAATGAAATTCATTCTTTCGTATATTAATTTTTACATTTAAAATAGGGAAACTATAGCATTTAGCTTCGGGGTTTAAAAACTAATCTTTGAAAAAGGAAAACCAAGACAGTGCATGAAAGAAAAAAAAAAAATAAATTCTTATTAGTATACTGTGGAGGTGTATATGAAAATTATGAGTCTATAAAACAAGTTGCTGTGAAAAAAGGAGTCATCAGAGGACAAGTATCTTCAGAAACCAAAAATATGTAATAGTATATTTTAAAAATCTAACACAGGGTTGGCAATAGAGATATGGACATATCTTAGAAATTTGTGTTGTTATTGTTTTTAAGACAAATGCACAGGACCTGGGTTCAGGATCCTGGGTTGCTTTCTCTGTTCTCTCTCTCTCTCTCTCTCTCTCTCTCTCTCTCTCTCTCTCTCTCTCTCTCTCTCTCTCTCTCTCTCTCTCCACACACACACACACACACACACACACACACACACACACACACGCACACACACACACACAGAATATATGAAAAAATTTTAAATCAATATTAATCTTACCTATCCAGAATCCTGCTAAATGAAATTCCAGGTGAAGAAAGAAAAGGGGATTAAAAAAAAAAGATTAAGGAACAAGTTTTAAACTCAAAGATTCAGGGAAATGTGGGTGTCTTAATTAGAGTTACTATTGCTATGATCAAACATTGACCAAAGCAACTGGGGAAGGGGAGGGTTTGTTTGGCTCACTCGTCCATAGCACGGTTCACATAGAAGAAAGTCAGGACAGGAACTCAAGCAGGGCAGGCTCCTGGAGGCAGGAGCTGATGCAGAGGCCATGGAGGGTGCTGCTTACTGGCTTACTCCCCATGGCTTGCTCAGCCTGCTTTCTTTTGGAGTCCAGGACCACTAGACCAGGACATAACACCACTCACAATGGGCTGGGCCCTCCCATTTTGATCACTTACTAAGAAAATGTCTTACAGTTGGATCTTATGAAAGCGTTGGTGGTGGTGGTGATTTTTTTTTTTTTCCAGACAGGGCTTCTCTCTGTTATCTTGACTGTCCTGGACTCACTTTGTAGACCAGGCTGGCCTCAAACTCACAGCCATCTGCCTGCCTCTGCCTCCCGAGTGCTGGGATTAAAGGCATGTGCCACCACGCCAGGCATGAAAGCATTTTTAAACTATGGCTCCTTCTAGCTTGTGTCTAGTTGACATAAAAGTAGCCAGCACCATGTACGTCTAATAGCTCTTCAAGACCTGTAAGAGTGTGAATAGTCACAAGACTGTTTTCTCTATGTAACAGTTTTGAAACAACAAAATGAACACAATGTAGTTGTTTTTATAGGTGTTTGGTTAGATAAACTACATTATGCAATCATTTTAAAACACTAATGTGAGCCTGGAGAGACAGCCCAGGTTGAGAGGACCTGCTATTCTTCCAGAAGACCAAAGTTCCGTTCCTAGCACCCATATCGGGTGCCTCGCAGCTGCTTGTATCTCTAGCTCATGCAGGCACCATAAATTAAAGTAAACAAATGTAAATAATTTTTAAAATAAAGTAAATTAAAAGCTGGGAACTGGGTATGGTGACCCATGCCTGTCATCTCAGCACTAAGAAAGCTGAAGCTGAAAGATTGAGGGTTTCAGGCCAGCCTGGGCCACAGAGTAAGCCCCAGACTCAAAAGCACAACAGGGCTGAAGAGATACTCCGTGGGTACACCCTGCCCTCAGGGTATGCTTCCAGAGGACCCAAGTTCTGTTCCCAGCACCCGTGTCAGGCGGTTCACAACTGCTGGTAACTCCAGCTCCAAGGAATCCTACACCTCTAGCTTCTGTGAGCACCTGCACTCATATGCATATTTTCACACGCAAATACACATACTTTTTTAAAAAGCACGTCTATTTTTTTAAACACACAATAATTAACAGCAAGGGACTAGAGGCAGAGCTCCGAGGTCAAGCTCCCAGTATCGCAGAGTGAAAAATCAAATGAGACAGGTATGCAGTGTTTATAGGTGTCTATGTGCTTACAGATGTGTGTGTGTGGGGGGGGGGGCTGGTCTAAAACACCACTGAGAATAACAACAGGGTGACCTCAGAAGGGAAAAGAGGTGCAGGGTTAGTGAATGACCTTTTACTTGCCTTTATTTTTTAATATATATTTTATTAATTTATTCATATTACATCTTAATTGTTATCCCATCCCTTGTATCCTCCCATTCCTCCCTCCCTCCCATTTTCTCCTTACTCCCTTCCCTTATGACTGTGACTGGAGGAGACCTCTTCTCCTTGTATATGCTCGTATCAAGTCTCTTCTTGGTAGCCTGTTTTTAAAATAGAAAAAAATTTGCTCTTTTTAACAATCTCACATATGTACATAATGCATTCGAGGTACTCTCTCCTCTCCACTCTCTTATCTCCCTCTCATCCCTGTCAACACCTCCCCCATCACCCATCTTCCTTTCCCATTTTCATGTCTTTTTGTTTTGCTTTATGACTTTGTGGTTCTAACCAGGGCCATCTGTGCAACCATGGGTATGGAACCCTCCGATGAAGCCTGATGGGCTGACTACTGTGTGCCCCACGCTCCCAGAATCCTTCAGTAGCCACTAGTTTAACAGGGAGACACTGACCCCCTATCAGCCCCTCCTCCACCCCTGACTGGTTATTGACCTGTCCAGTCTCGCACAGGCCCAGTGCAGACAGCTGTAGCTGTTGAATTCATGGTTCCAATGACCATGTCATGAGCCAAAGACGGAATCTCACAGTCCTTCTCCTTGCCTTTTGGCTCTTACACTCTTTCCAACCATTCCTCAAAGATATCCCAAGACATAGAGGGGTTGTACAAAGGTCTGCTTTAGGCCTGAACATTCAACCTTTTACTCGACACCTTGAGCAGCCAAGAGTCTCTGCATTTACCACCATTTATTGTAATGAAAAGCACTTATCTGTGGGTATAAAAATAAATATTTAGAAAGCAATTCGGTGTCATGTCAATTAAGCTACCCACCCCCTCGGGCCTGTGACCTTCCCTTTATTATAGCTCCAAGAAAAAGCAGTAAGTTGTCCTGTAGGGACAAAGAAAAGATAAAATTCCTGAGTAGAGAAAAACTCTGAACCATGGGAAGGAACTCAGGCATCCGAGGACAATGCTTGCACAAGAGCTTTTGGGAGGGTGGGAGGCCAGGCATACACAGTCCAAAGGCCTCCTGTGAGTGTGTTAAGGTTGGGAAATTCAGGAAAGACCAATGAAGTTAAGAATGGCTGAAAATGTTTCCTGGAGGAAACAGCAGCTGAAAAGACAGGAAGATTTCTCAAAGGCAGCAAGGAGAACCGGGCAGACCATCAGCAAGCACGCAACTCTTACAAAGATGCCCCAGTGGTCTGTCTACATTGCACGGGTGTACGTCAGGATTTGGCTGTCTAAAACGGTAACGACAGAACCCAAATAACAATGGTTTAAACAAGGAGAGATTCAACATCCCATCTTCTCAAAGGAGTCCAGAGGTAGGCAGCAGTCCTGAGGTAGGCAGCAGTCCTGAGGTAGGCAGCAGTCCTGAGGTAGGTCAAGAGCTTCATCGTCACCCGGCGCATCCTGTTCCTTCTCCCTTCCTGCATCACCATCGTCACTTCCGGTTTCATCTTCAAGTGAGCCTAATTGCAAGACAGTTGTTACATCAGCAGTCATCCTACCTGTATTGTACAGAGCGGAAGGAAAGGCCATACTCCCTAGCCTAGTCAGCCTCCTTGACTGAGTCTCCTGGAAGCCTCTCCTAAGCTACACTCTGATATCATAGGCTACCCCACCCTTCACAACAAGCTGTAAACACATTTTTCTTTCTTTTCTTTTTTTCTTTGTTTTTTTTTCCAAGACAGGGTTTCTCTGTGTCACCTTGGCTCTCCTAGACTCCCTTTGTAGACCAGGCTGGCCTCGAACTCACAACGATCTGCTTGCCTCTGCCTCCTGAGTGCTGGGATTAAAGGCATGCACTACCATGCCCAGCTATAAACACATTTTTCAACCAGGTGTATTGCTGCTAGACATGGCAGCCCTTATTGCTTTTTTTTTTTTTTTTTCCTTTTGTTCCTTCTGAACAGTAAGGTAGTTAAGAACAAAGCATGGCTTTCTTGTCTTTGCATGCACTATACCCTACCCCCACCCCCCCACCACCACCAGTGTCTATACAATACTGACTCCCATTTTTGAAACCTGATGGGTCACGTGGCAGTCCTTTAGGGGAGCTCTAAGAGACTGGCATGCAAGCCAGAGCGTGGGACAGTGAACACCACCCCCACCACTATGTCTGAGTCAGGTGGGAAGCTGTAAGAATGGTAGCATTCCTGGGGACAGGTGGCATTGCAGGACTCTCCTGTGGGGCATTCTATTATTGCTGTGTTTCTGTGCTCATCTGTTAGAGCTTAGTATGCATTACTCACACCAGCAAAGATTCCTTCAGGTAAATTCTGGCCAGAGGGCTTGTAGTAGGGTGTTCCTGACAAAACTCCTGTGAGATCCTCCCTTTTGATAACAGGTGTGGAGAGGCATTCAGGCCTGGCAAGTGCTGTCATGTGTCCCATCCTTGTAGGAGTCCACCTGTGCAGAGCCACGAGGCTCCGTGTCTTGCGTGACTGCTGCAAAAGCTCCTCAGACCATGGCTTGTCTTGTACAGGCCACATCGCTAAGCACTGGGTAAGCGTTTGGCGCCACCCCTCTGTGACTCCCCCTAGCCTGTCATGATTTGTCTCTTTCTACCTTCTGACACATACCTACCGCAGCACTGAGTTGCAAAGTGCAAACGAACTCATTTCTTCGCTGATACTCTGCATTCGCCTATCCACAAGCCCCTGTCCAGATGTTACCTGATGTTAAGCAGAGCCAGTGCTGTTCTGGAGAGCTGGGACCCTGAACAGACACAGCATCGCTCAGAAACTGATTCAGCAGTTCTGGTGCATTCTAGGAAAATCCTCCTAGGGTGTTCTATTAGATGCCTCTCCAAGTCTAGCCTTGAGAAACACCAGCATGAATGGCCTTCCCTTCTGAAGAGCACCTCTTGCCAGCAGCTTCTTGAGAGTCACTTTGTCCATGGTCACCATTCTCAGTCACGTGGTCCTGGCAGAGACCTGAACTATGGCCTGCAGCCTTAGACCTGCGATAAGCACATTTGATGTCCAGGCATAACATATACAGGGCACTGTTCTAAGCTCTAACCGCACCTAACCCTCACCATAACACCAGGAGATAGTAGTCATGTCTTACGTTGGGGAAGCAGCTAATGACTAACAAAGCCGAGTTACATCTGGTCCATTTCCGAACCAAACCCCGATATGGAGAATTGTAGAAAAATCTCTAGACTCCCCTTTCTTCTGGTGCAGACCACTGCTACCCTGATTCATCTGGCTTCGGCACCAACGCCAGCTCCTTTTCTGCTCCAGCCGGTTCTGAACACAACATTGCAGAACTCAGCATCTTTCTGTCAGTCTCCTCAGCCTCCTCCCCACAGAGACTCCTCAGCCTGACCATCCACGCCAATGTGGGGCAGATGCCATTAGTTGCACTTCCCTCTACTTTGTGCATTCCTCCACCTTCAGGCTTACTGGGCAGTGTCCAAAGAATTTGCTTCTGCCTTGGTCTCCATCTGCTGAACAGTCCCTAAGGTTAGTCTGGTTAGGCCCCTCCCCTAATAGAAGAGGCTTATGCTTTGTCTCTGGTGTCAAGGAAAAAAAGCAACATTTTGTAATGGGCCCAATGTCTCAACAATAACAACAAAAATGTGGACTCACTCTTTGGATCATTTGCTGCCTTCCTGAGAGACTTATATTCTTTTTCTCCGGCTGAGGAGCCAGGGATACAAGTCTTACTTAACTTGGCAAAGATGTCTCCGTATCCCACTCAGATTCAAAGTTTTCATCATCTTTAAGGATGTGTGAAACTGCATCCAACATCAGCTGCAATAAGAAGCCGAGAAGGGTGTGTTTGAGACGAATGGGAGGGTATTATATAAAACCCTTGACTGCAAACCGCCTTTCTCCTTCACTGCCGGCTGCATGACAAAGTGCATAGATCATGAGCAAACAGCACACCTCAAGATGAAAGGCCCACGCGGGAAAGCACCATTACTCACGCCAAGCACATGTTTGCTTTTCTCCTGGCACTGAGGTGCCATTGTCTCCCCAGGAGTTAAATGTGCCCTGTGGTAGAACGCTGGCCAAATCTGCACCGCAGGCAGCAGGAAAAAGAGGCTCGGTGCCACACGTCCATTGTGTGGGCATGTTTCTCTAAAATGAAGGCTTGAGGTTTTGAGGGGAGGGGTTGTTTTGGTTTAGTTTTGTTTCTCTTTCCCTCTTCTTTCTTTCCTTCTTTCCTTTCTTCGCTCCTTCCTCCTCTCTTTCCTTCCTTCCTCCTTTCCTTCCTTCTTTCCTTCCTTCCTTTTGGTCCTTCTCTGTAAATGCTGCCACACTCAGCCTCTCAGGTTTGAGACAATACAAAGAAAACACCTACATTAAGGGTTTAGTGAAGGAAAAGAGGGTAGTCACAAAGCCAGGTGAGCGTCTTAGCAATGCCTAAATTGGGCTGCGGAGGCAGCTCAGAGGGCAAACCAGGTTCGAGCCCCAGCACCCCCATGCAGCTCACAACTGTCTATAACTCCAATTCCAGGGTATCTAACCCCCTTCTTCAAGCCTCCATGAGCACCAGGCACACACAGGATATACATACATACATGCAGGCAAAACATTCATTCACACAAAATAAAAATAAATAATGAAAGGCCAAAGAAACACCCAGATCTTTATTCCGAAAGAATGCCCATTTCTTGCTCCGAGTCCCAGAGAGCATCTCAGAAGAGGAGGCAGAGACTGTAAGAGCTGAAGGATGGGCAGAGATGCTGTGAAATACTGTCCCTTGGGTGTGCCAGGGCCATGGCAATCATGAACACACAGCCGCTGCACCTACCTGAACGAGACCTCCACCCAAAACAGACATGAAAGTTGGAGGAAAGCTAGTTGGGGAAAAGAGGTAATCAGCAGGAGTCAGGGAAAAGACAGGGTAGCAAGGGGAGTGTGATCATGATGCCCTGTGTACATGGAAAAAAATGTCAAAAAAAAGAAAAGAAAAGAAAAGAAAAATATATACATTTGCTCCAATACACCCAATTGTCCATGACTTCTCCATTACTTTTTGGGGTACACCCAAACTAATCACCTGCATGTCTTGGGAGCCATAACATGCCAAATAAGGATAACCACTTAATTCTCATGAATGGTAAAGTAATTTGTTTTCTTGAGCCTCATATGGCCTGAGATGAAAAGGAGTCAGTCATAAGTCAGTGGTTCTAGAAGGGAGCTTTATGGAGCCTTTAGCTAACTGTAGTCCACAGCACTTCCTGTCTCACTCTGCAAACCCCTGTCCCCATGAACCGGTGTCTTCTGAGGCCTGTTGCCTAAGCTCCTACCTGGAAGGCCCTGGCTCACACCTGTGTTTTGACCACAGGAAGTAGTTTACTCTCTGTTGGTTCTTTTCATCTGTGCATCTGTGCACCCTCTTTTTGATGCCCTTCCTAGGTTTAGGACGTCGCCACCTTTGAGTTCTTCTTCCCCAGTCGAAGTAAAAGGGTGAATCATTCGCCCAGCTCCTGTGCAGCAGAACAGGCCATGAAGCTGCCTCTTCTGCTCAGGTGCCTTCCATGGACAGATAAATAAGGAAACGGGACGTTTTTTCAGCCATAGAGAAAAAAAGAACTCACGACATTCTCAGAAAACGGTTTTAAACGGGGGAGCGAATAGAGCCGCACTCAGAGGACAAACACCACGAGCTTCTTCTCATATACAGAATCTAGACTTTAAGGTGTACGGGAAGGGACACAAAAGTAGGAAGGGTGATATGAGAGATGACGACGAGATCCCAAGACAGTGGGATGAAGGGGAAAGAGAGGGCAGCAGAATTAATGTGACACGAACGTGGAAGAGAAAAACGATGGGGGGAGGGGACAGCAAGTGGAGCACTAACAGAGGGAAGGGGAGGACGAGTAAGTATGAAGGGTGGGGGAAGGGCACAGCAAGGGGAGCACTAACAGAAGGAGGGGGAGGATGAGTAAGTATGAAGGACAATAACACACATGGATGAAAATCATGATGGAAAATCACTGTTTTTTTTTTTTTTAAAGATACTTCCGGCACCGAGAGTCTCCTTGGAATATACCCAGAAGGTGCTCCACCACACAGCAAGGACATATGTTCAACTATGTTCATAGCAGCCTTATTTGTAATAGCCAGAACCTGGAAACAACCTAAATGACCCTCAGTCAAAGAATCGACAAAGAAACTGTGGTACATTTAGACTATGGAATACTACTCAGCTGTTAAAAAACAAGGAAATCCTGAAATTTGCGGGCAAATGGATGGAACTAGAAATGATCATACTGAGTGAGTTAACCCAGCCTCAGAAAGACTCACATGGTATATACTCACTTAAAATTGGACACTAGCCCAACAGGGATGTCCCCTGAAAGTCTTCACTTAGCAGGAGATTGGGAGAAGATGGGGGGGACCTCCTATTGGGACTCTAGGTGAGAGAAGTATGGGAGAATGGGGAAATAGAATGATCCAGAGGGCTCTAGAAACCTACAAGAAGAACATCATGATGGGCAGATCTGGACCCAGGGGTTCTGATCAAACTACTGCACCAACCAAGGACAATACAAGCAGTAAATACTGAACCCCTACTCAGATCTAGCCAAGGGACAAGACATTATCCACAGTTGTGTGGAGATCAGGGACTGACTCTGACATGAACCCTGGTGCTCCATATATGACCACTTCCCCTTGGTGGGGAAGCCTGGTAGCACTCAGAGAAAGAATAGGAAGGCTACCAAGATGAAATTTGATAGGCTGTGACCATATGGTGGAGGAGGAGGTCCCCTTCTGTCACAGACCTAGGGGAGGGGAATAGGGTGAAAGAAGGAGGGAGGGAGGAACAGGAGGAGACAAGCAAGGGGCTAACAATTGAGATGTAATCTGAATAAATTAATTTAAAAAATTTTAAAACATACTTCTGGCCTGGAGAGATGGCTTAGTGGTTAAGAGCACTTGTTCTTACAGAGGACCCAGGTTCAAATGCCAGCCCACACAGAAGCACACATCTGTCCATAACTTCAGTTCCAGGAGATTGCCAGACATGCACATGGTATGCAGACATATCTGGGAAAAACACTTACAAAATAAATAAATACATCTAATTTTTAAAGAAGATGATATCATTTAGGAACAATTCTTGCAAAGACAGAAGAAACACTGCCTATGAGAACCCCCAAGATTTCATAAGTATCCTTGAGTGCAAGTCACAAGGTCCCTACCTGGCTACTGGGTAGGGCTCTCCTGAAACATCCCAGCTATAAATCTGGGCACTGGCCCTAGTGTCTAGACTTCAAACCAGATTCTGTGGCCCTAGTGAAAATGTGATGAGCTACTGGAATGTACTTTGGGATTTTTCTCTCTTCCATCATTAAGCCGTTCAATAGTCACTGAGGGAATCATGCTGATGATAACACACACACACACACACACACACACACACACACACACACACACACGAACCCTTGAGACCCAAAAGACAGAACAACTATTAGAAAAACTGAGAACATACAAAGAGCATTCATTATAAAAGATATGAAAAGATCCCACATGCATATTGGGGGGAAGTCTAAACTTACATTTAGAAAAATTAAAACAATACTAGATGTAAGTTCTCATCTATCAGATTGGGGGGGGATTTAATGTTAACAACTCATGGTGTTGGCAAGGTCTTGAGGAGATGGACATTTTCCTGCATTGCTGGTAGGAGTGTGGATGGTACAATGCTCTTCAGGAAAAACCAGGCAATTCATCAGAAACACAAACTGGACCCAGGCATGTCTTTTTCAGAAACTCACCCTGAAGCTATGGCACCAAAGCACAGACATTTTATTTTTTTACACTTTAGAGAGAGAGAGAGAGAGAGAGAGAGAGAGAGAGAGAGAGAGAGAGAGAAATATTACTGAAAAATATCTCAAAGAACATGCACATAAAAGTAGCTAAATTAATGACAATATATCCATTCACTGAACTAAATAGGTGACAGTATATCTATTCACTGAACTAAATAGGTGATGGTATATCCATTCACTGAATTAAATAGATAATGGTATATCCATTCACTGAACTAAATAGATTATGGTATATCCATTTACTGAACTAAGTAGGTGACAGTATATCCATTCACTGACTTAAATAAATGATGGTATATCCAGTCACTGAATTACTAAGCAGCTATAATAGTTCAGGACTGTATTTCTTTAAAACAAAATGCCATTTTCTGGGGCTAAATAGGAAATGCAAATACAGTTTCAATAATATGTTAGCTTTTGTGTAAGAAATAAGCAGATATGAAAATGATCACAAATCTGTTCATCTATGGGGAAAAAAACCTCAGAAACTAAGGCAGCTGACTATCTACCAAGGATGAGTAGAAAGGGGTGAAATAATGGAGTGAGTAGTAAGAACGAGCTGGGAGCTTCCATTCTTAAAATCATAGTGATACTACACAGTTTCTAAAAGGTAAATAATAATTAATTAAATAAATAAAGCAGGCATGTGGAAAGAACCTGAAATGGAAGTAACCAATGAGATTAAGAATGACAAGTTACAGCTGGGAGATGTGGGACATCCCAGTAACAAGGAAGCATCATACACTCTGAAAGCAGCTGGACGAATACTAGAATTACTATTCTAGTAAATCTGCTTCTCATAGGAGCATGGGCTGTAACTGTACCTTTTTAAAATGTGCCTGAGGTGGCTCACACCTTTAATCCCAAAACTCAGGCAGGCAGATCTCTGTAAGTTCAAGACTAGCCTACATAGTGAGCTCCAGGACACCCAAGGCTATATAGTGAAAATCTCTTTCTCTCTCTCTCTCTCTCTCTCTCTCTCTCTCTCTCTCTCTCTCTCTCTCTCTCTCTCTCTCTCTCTCTCTCTCTCTCTCTCTCTCTCTCTCTCTCTCTCTCTCTCCTCTCTCCTCTCTCTCTCTCTCTCTCTCTCTCTCTCTCACACACACACACACATACACACACATTAGAAAAGCTATAGGGCAGTGATCCTCGTAGAGGCCCATATATATTTTCAGGGCTCACATTTTGAGGTCCAGCATCAATCTTTAACACAAAGAGAATTGTTTGGCTCTAGGGGCTGAAGTAGGGAAAATGCAAATAGGGCAGAAACACTGTGTGATGCCAACAAGGGAAGAAATGCTTAAAATATAAGAAGAAAGAAAAACATGGGCAACATTGCAAGGCCACAGAATATAACCTTTAGGATTAAAATAAATATCTTTAAGTCCATACTCAGGGATGAGAAGATGAGAAACAACCCTCCCTAGAAAGAAATCCAAGCTGAGCCCCATGGCGCATGCCTGTAATCACGGCACTCTGGAACGCAGAGGCAGGTAGATCTCTATGAGTTCGAGGCCAGCCTGGTCTACAAAGTGAATCCAGGACAGCCAGGGCTACACAGAGAAAGCCTAACTCAAAAAATCCAAAAAAAAAAAAAAAAAAAAAGAGAGAGAGAGAGAGAGAAAAACTTCAATAACAAAGAAATGGAAATTTTCATTTGAACTCCACTGCATTCATTACTGCTGGCAAGATCAGCAGGTGCTAAAATTAGTGCGTGAAAATATAATCATCATGAGGCTACTCCTGCCAGAAACACATAGCTGGAATCTAATGGAGAGAAAACATCAGACAAACCCAAACTGACAGACATTCTACAAAATAACTGACCGGCATTCATCAAAAGTCACAAGATCCTGAACACTGGGAACCAGGAGCCACACATTTCATGGGCGCTAAGAAGACATGACAGCTAAATGTAATGAGCGATGCTGGACTGGGTCCTAGAACCGAGAAAGGACGTGGCAGAGTGGACCAGAAAAACCAGTAAGTCTGAGTGAATGGCCTTAGACCAAAGTAGATTCCAGTTCTGAGCACCCTGCTGTGGTAAGGAAAGTTGTTAACACTGGGGCAAGCAGCCTGAAACCTCCTTATTCTTGGCGTTTTTCCACCAGACAAAAATGGCTTCAAAATAAATATAAAATACGATCTGAAGACTCTAGAGCCATCTGTCCTTGGAGTTTCCACTTTTATCCAGTTCTCCAGAGAGCAGAGATGTGTATCCTTGTTAGTATGAACAGAGAAAATGCCTCCCTCTGGCATCGTTGCCAAGCCCAAGTTCAATGTTTGCCCCCTCATAATTCAACTTTCAAGAGCAAAAATTCATTTTGGCTGCCTCTGCACCCTGGGCATGGGGCTCCTATGGACCCTGTCACTGTGCAACCCATGTCCACTATTAGTGGACCTTTGCCCTTTGCCCTTTCTCCAGCTCTTCCTGGATAGATGCAGAAGGCCTTCACTCTTAACTCCTGGACTATCCTTTTTTGGGGGGAGGGGGTTTTCGAGACAGGGTTTCTCTGTGTAGCCTTAGCTATCCTGGACGCGCTTTGTAGACCAGGCTGGCCTCGAACTCACAGAGATCCTCCTGCCTCTGCCTCCCAAGTGCTGGGATTAAAGGCATGCACCACCACCGCCCGGACTATTCTTAAAGAAACCCAGAGGTAACTTCTCCATGTTACTATCATAAAAGGGATATTGGTGACATGAACATTGAATTATTATCCTCTGTCTATCAAGTGGCCTTCATGTCCTCTTTGCTAAGAGAATTTTGAATTGATGTGTGGCCTACTTATAGCAATAGCAGGGACAGTGTTTCAGCTATGAGTACAGCTGACCATCTGGGATTTCTGTGGAGGAGTTTAGATGCACCCGTGACAACTTGGAAATCATCCAGCAACAGAAATTAAAGTGGGGGGGCAAGGGGTGCAGGGAGAGGGGCCATGGAGACAGTTCAGTGAGAAAAGTGTTTTCTCTGCAAGTCTGAGGACCCGAGTTCAGATCCCTACTGCTCACATTAAAAAGCCACGTGTTATGGTTTCTGCCTGTAACTCCAGCTCTGAGAGGTGGAGGATAGGGAGGGTTCCCTGGTTAGTCACTCTAGCTAGAGTAAAAGGTCTGGAAGAAGACAAGTGTTCACTCTCGTTGCTCTTGTCTAGTTAGCATCTTATTAGAAGCCTTTATAATAAAAAGTAAAATATTGAAATAAAAAACGAGGATAAAGAAATGAAAACATCTGCCTGGTGGTGGTGGCGCATGCCTTTAATCCCAGCACTTGGGAGGCAGATGCAAGCGAATTGCTTTGAGTTCGAGGCCAGCCTGCTCTACAAAAGTGAGTCCAGGACAGACAAGGCTACACAGAGAAACCCTGTCTCGAAAAACCAAAAAGAAAGAAAGAAAGAAAGAAAGAAAGAAAGAAAGAAAGAAAGAAAGAAAGAAAGACAAACATCTGTGCTTTCAGATACGTCAAGTGTCTCTGTGAGAAATCCCAGAGAAACACACACAGTCAGGCACACATACAGTCACACACACAGAGACACAGACACTCAGATACACACATACATACACACATATACACACACTCAAACAGACATACACATACATACACACACTCAGACACATGCATACACACACACACACACACACACACACACACACACCAGCTCCTAATTGGAGCAAGATTTCTCTGTATATGCTTAGCCCAGCAAAGAACAGCTGGAATTTAAGATTAATACATTGCCTTTTACATAATCACAAAAATAAAATGTTTATGCATAAAAATGCCTAATATCTTTAAGATTTTTATGAAGAAAGCTACAAAACCTCGATGGGGGAAAAAAAAAAAAGAAAAGAAAGACACCAAAGAGATAAATGAGACTGTTCCATGTACACAGGCAAACTCAGTATTGTCAAGAAGTCAGTTTCCCCAGCTTCAGATACAGACTCAATGTAATACCAATTAAAATACCATGTTATGGGGCCTGGAAAGATGGCTCAGTGGTTACGAGCACACTCTGCTCAGACAGAGGACCCAAATTCAGCTCCCAGCACACACCAAGGGCAGCTCAAGTGCCTGTCACTCCAGCTCCAGGGGACCCAACACCCTCTTCCGGACTCCACCAACACCGCCACTCACAGGTGCATATACTCACAAACAAAAACACACGTGCATACACAGAATTTTTTTTAAAAGAAGTACTTTTTTAAATTTTTGTTTATTAATTAAACATTTATATTTTTACATATACATTTATTCTATTACACATATATACAATAAACTACCTATATTTTTGAAAAATGTACCATCTTGTACATCTCGACAAGCTTACTCCAAACTTCATTTGTCAAAAGCAAAGAGCCCAGAACAACCAACACAATACTAAAGAAGGAAAAAAGTTCAAGAATTGTCCCTTTTGATGTGCCTTCCGGACATCAAAACTCACTGTGATGGGGCAGAACAGAAAACCAAGCAATGAGGGGGCTGGAGAGACGGCTCAGCAGTTAAGAGACTGTTTGCTCTTGCAGAGGTCATGAATTCAATTCCCAGCAACCACATGGTGGCTCACAACCATCTACACCCTCTAATGCCCTCTTCTGGCTTGCAGGTGTACAGGCAGATAGAGCACTCATGTACATGAAATAAATAAAATATTTTTTAGAAAAAGAAAAGAAAACCAAGCAATGAACCCAAATAGACATAAGCATCTCAGCTTTGACTACGAGGCAAAGGCGACAGCAAAGGTTATTTCGGCAAATGGCATGCTCACGTGAGCTGATTGCGCATTCGAGTATTTTTAAAACGGAGACACAGGCTTGATATGGTTCAGAAATTTTAGCTAAAAGATGAATCGTAGAACCGGTGTTAAAAATCAGAAATAGAAAACAGCACAGGAGAAATTCCAGGTGCCTGTGGGCTTGGCAATCACCATGTGGATGTAACATCAAAATCACAGCCCATGGGGGCTAGAGAGATGGCTCAGAGGTTAAGAGCACTGGTTGTTCTTCCAAAGGTCATGAGTTCAATTCCCAGCAACCACATGGTGGCTCACAACCATCTTTAATGAGATCTGGTGCCCTCTTCTGGCCTGCAGGCACACGTGGGGGCAGAGTACTGTATAAATAATAAATTAAAAATCTTTAAAACAACAAACAAACAAACACAGTCCATGGAAGAAGAGTTGATATTAAGCTTCATTAAATGGAAACATCTGTGTTCGGTGAAAGACAAGGTTACATAAATAAAAAGAGAAGCCACAGACTTGGAGAAAATCTTTCCAAAACGCATACCTAATGAAGGAACTGGTATCCAAGACAACCAAGGACCCTCAAGAATTTAACCATCGGGCTGCAAAAATGGCTCCACGCTTATAAGCGCTGGGTGCTTGCTTTTTCAGAGGACTCGGCTTGGATTCCTAGGACCTACACAGCCACAACCATCTGTAACTCCAGTTCTAAGGGATTTTACACTCTCTTAGCCTCTGCAACACTGCCCCCCTGTGGTACACGAATATACATACACACAGCAAAATGCCCCACACATATAAAATAAAAGTAACTTAACCATAAAAAACTCTCAGTTACTGTTGTAGGAATGCCAAGTGATGCAACCATTTTGAATGACAGTATGGCTGTTTCTTATAGAATTAAATATACATTTATTATCTGATCTCACAATTACAGTCCCACAGTACTTGTTCAAATAAGTTTAAAATGTATGCACATAAAGTCTTTACAATCACCAAAGCTTGCAAGCAGCCAGAATGTCCTTCAATGGGTGAATGAATAAACTGTGGTGCATTCGCACAATGAAATATTATATAGCAATTTTTAAAATGGGCTGGCAAGCCACCAAAGGACACAGAGAAAACTTAATTAACTGCATTTGCTGGCTGAAAGGAAATAATCTACAGCAGGTGTGTAGTGCACAGGCAATGCCTGGTGAGGACACCACCGTGATCTGGCTCATTTCCTCCGAGTGTTTGGGGACACCTGCAGTCTAAATGTGGTTAAAGTACTTGGCACACAGGCAAGAAAGCTGGAGTTCCAATTCCCAAAACCCACAGGAATGCCAGATGGGCGTGGCGGCCCATCTGTAACTCCCCAGTGCAAGTTCACCAGTGAAACTAGCCTTCCGGGAGAATTCTAGGGTTAGCTGATAGATGTGCTTTAATGAATACAGTGTAAGAGCCATGGAGGGAGATCCTATGTCCGCCTCCACGTGGACACACATACAAATGCACCTGCACACACATGCACCCACACACAGGTACCAAGCACACACTATACACATATGCATGAAAAGCATCCGGGCCATCCAGCTTCTCAGAGATATTTGCATAATGCTTTTCCAAATAGTCTTTAAAATTGCTTAATTTTCCTCTGCATACAGTTAGATCTTGCCAGGTCTAATTTTTATCACCATGCCCAGTATACAATACATGTTCACACAAATGGGAATGTGTGTGAGGTTGATCACATGACTGGCCTGTGGCGTTTCTGTGAAGATCACACAGCTAATATGCACACTGGAGAGAGCAGTTCTTTCTTCAGCTCACTGTAGTGTCTGAAACTCTCCTTATACCGTCTGTAATTTTCCAGATTTGTTCCCACCCCTGCCCCGCCCCCTCCCCTTTTTAAAAAAGATGTATTTATTACAGTATTTTGCTTGCATGTGTTCCTACACACCAGAAGAGGGCACCAGGTCCCATTACAGATGGTTGTGAGCCACCGTGTGGTTGTTGGGAATTTAACTCAGGACCTCTGGAAGAACAGATAGTGCCCTTAACCACTGAGCCATCTCTCCAGCACCCCCCCCCCTTTTTTTTAAGTTTTGAGACAGGGTTTCACTGCGTAGCCCAGGCTGTCCTCCAGAGCGCTGGGATGAAAGGTGTGTGCCACCACTCCCTGGCTCCGATTTGTTTTCTTATTTACACTTCGTCTTCAAGCAGAATGAACTATACACATCCTTCTGGAAGAGTTGGCCTCGGAGTCTGTTATCAGACATGACTCCTATGTAAATGACCCTGTAACACATTCATAAGTTAAGCAAAATAAACCCACTAAACCCTGTGCGTAAACTTAGAGTCTCTGTGTGAAAATTACTAAGGAAATTATCATTTGCTATTATAATTTCACCAGGCAGTAAATATTTTGTTCTTTTCCGATTCTTTGTCAGAACCTGCATCTAGCTCCACCAAAAGATAAGATGGATGGTACAGGGAAGCTCCTGAGTGTCTCTTCACTGGGCCACCGTAAGATACTGTTTTTTAAATTTGTCTGTATTGCCTGTAGGCCTGGCTAGCAATCAATTAAGACACAGACACTTGTTATATTCTAAAATAGCCTTAGTTAACCTGGAGCAGGGCAGATATCAAACCTCTATTAAACTACCTCCCATAGTGAGGCAGGCATGGGATCCCTGCCTCAATCCCATGCCATCTGCTTCCAATAACTTCTATTAAGCTACCTCCCATCCATAATCCCAAATACTTGTTAATGTTCTTCATCTGGGCTGGATTCTTTGCGGGCCATGTGCTTCTCCTCCATCTAACCATGGCGGCCTTTCTCTCTTCTCTTCAGGTCTCTCTCCTTTCCTCCTGTGGCCCTCTTTCTTCCCAGAATCCCTCCCTCTCTAAGCCCCACCTATCTCCTGCCCTGCCCAGGTGGGATGGCTTTTTATTAAGTAAAAGGTGGGTCAGACAGCAAGCAGTAATTAGCATCAAAATACATCAGATTATCCTCTAACAGTAAGAGGGGGGAAAAATCTGGCCATTGATTTCCCCTTTGTTTCCTGTGAAGAAATTGCTTTTAGTTCATGAGCTTCTATTCTTACATTCCTTGGTCAAGATGATATCTGTATCATATAAGTCAGACGACTAGACATGGGGCCATGAAAGGGGAGGGAGAGTTCCTAAGGAAGGTGGGAGGTAGAGAGGGCAATGGATGTAAGAAAACTGAAGCAGGGATTAACTGGGGAAAGCAGATAGAGGCAGGGAGGGGACAAAGTAAATCCGTGTGTGTGTGTGTGTGTGTGTGTGTGTGTGTGTGTGTGTGTGTAAAGGTACCATGGTAAAACCCATTGCTTTGTGTGATGATCCAAAACACTGACTCAGAAAAGACAGTGCCTTATAGCAATACTTATAGGAATCTGCCAAACTCTTTCAATTAGCATAGCTTATACTTTTAATCCTTTGGTCAATAAAGCTGTCATATGGTTAATTTGAATAGGGAAAAATCTATATTAATAAGTATGTTGATGACAGCAGCGATGCCATTATGGTTTGAATCTGAAACATTTCTCCCACCCCCACCCCCCCACCCCCAGAGGCTTACGTCCCCAGCCGCTGGCACTATTTTATGAGGTTACTGAACTTTTGGTATGGAGGCCCTAGCTGGTGGAATTGGGTCACCGGGTGAGCCTTAAGGCTATGCCTCCAGTTCCAGGCTCATGGTCTCTGTGTCCTGGCCAGTTGTGACGTGAGGACTTCCCACTGCACACTTTGCTGTCATCCACGGGTAGATCTGCCTGTGGTCCCTAGGCCTTGCCTGTCACAGTAGAGTGTACTCTCTGAACTCATGAGCCAAAACAAGACCTCCCTGCCTCTCTAAAATTCCTTCAAAGTAACAGAGACAAACGCCACCCGACTTCCTGCCATAGCATCAGTGGCCTGGTGAGAACTGCCCTCTCACTTTCTTCTCATTTGCATAGAGTGCAAACCATACCATGTACTTTCAAATTTCTTGTTAACTCAGTTAGTCTCAAGCCAGTTAAGCAAGTCTTCTGCCATTTTGTGTACCTCATTTATTCGGAAAATATCCACAAGAGCTGGGTACATATCTCTGTGTTAAGAGTGCTTGCTTAGCATGCCATAAGCCCTGAATTCAGTATACACCCCGCCACCCCCCCCCCACACTTTACAATAATATAAAACAAAACTTTAACTCTTATATAAGGGAACCAAACATTGTAAGTAATTAGATAAGCCAGGGAAAAGCTCAGATTTAAAAGAAAAAAGAAAAAAAAGTGGAGTTTTCTGTGTGTCACCACACCCTCTCTCCCAGCAAGCCTGCAGGGGGCCATGTTTGCCCCATCTGGCAGATGTGGGAGCTGAGGCCCACAGAGCCTGTACTTTCCCAAGGTTAGCCCACTTAGGGTCTTCCATTTATTCTACATTTATTCTACATGGCTTAATCATTTTAAATAGGACCTTGGTCAGATTTATTTCCATATTTCTGGTTACAATCTACTAATAATTACATCTATTCTTTCTTTCTTTTTTTTTTTTACTATTTTTTTTTATTCATTCATTCATATTACATCTCAGTTGTTATCCCATCCCTTGTGTCCTCCCATTCCTCCCTCCCTCCCATTTTCCCATTATTCCCCTCCCCTATGACTGTTCCTGAGGGGGATTACCTCCCCCTGTATATGCTCATAGGGTATCAAGTCTCTTCTTGGCAACCTGCTGTCCTTCCTCTGAGTGCCACCAGGCCTCCCCTGGATGGGGACGTGGTCTAATATGGGGCACCAGAGTTCGTGCCTGCGAAAGTCAGTCCCCACTCTCCACTCAACTGTGGAGAATGTCCTGTCCATTGGCTAGACCTGCTCTGGTTTCTCTTCAGATAGCATAAATCTTTCGCCTTTTACATCTATTCTTTAAATCTCCTTGGTCGGCATAGCAAAAACCAAAAGCTTGCGTTCCTCCATTTTCTAAGTAGCACCGCCCCCTTGTGGACTAATGGTGAGTTGAGGCAATATTTCAGTTTCTCATGACTAACAGGCAACCAACCAACCACTTCTAGAAAGGTTTTCTGAGAAATGAAAGCTAGCTCCATGCTACCTTATAAGCTCTAAATAAGATGTTTTTCTGCAAAGTAGCACCCAGTGACAGACAGTTCACTCAGCATGCAGCACCAAAGATGTATTGGGCAAAAAGTTAATACAAAATGAATAAGGACATTCTTCATGGCTTTGTTTGTTTGTTTTGTTTTGTTTTGTTGCTTTGTTTTGTTTTGTTTTTCGAGACAGGGTCTCTATGTGTAGCCTTGGCTGTCCTGGTCTCACTTTGTAGACCAGGCTGGCCTTGAACTCACAGCCATCTGCCTGCCTCTGCCTCCCAAGTGCTGGGATTAAAGATGTGCACCACCCCCACCAGGCCCATTCTTCATGTTTATAGACTATAAGACGTTATTCCTGCACTGGATGAAGACATGCACGTTTAGAGTTGGTGACTTGAGTCCAGATCCAATTTTGCAACTAATTGTACGGCTTTGGACATGTCACCTATTGTCATTGTGGGCATAACTGGACATCAATATCACCTGCTCTATCAAGGTACCCAGTGCTCTGTGAAATAGTAAGCACTGTGTGTGAGTGAGGAGGCTTTAAGGGAACTGTATTTCCTCCGGATGAAGATGCCTTAGGGACTAGGGGTTACCAGGCACAGACCTTGCGGTGGGAGGAAAGAGTCTTTTTCCGGAATCCATGTTGATAATATGCGCTCCTCAAAATGCACCACAGCTTAGGCAAAGCATTGCTAGGTGTACAACTTCTTGTATGTATAAAAACCTGACCTCCAAGTGTATAGTGCTTGTAGATATAAAACTCTGAAAGGCACCAGAAGGCTCATCTACAGAGGACTGGTAACGGTGACTGTGGTCCATCTGTATAGTGATGAGGGATGCAGGCAGGGAAGAATAAAGGAGAGCTATAGGCATTGTGATGGCTCGGTCAGTGCAGCACAAATGGAAAGCTTCAATGCAAGCTGCCTGCTCCCATTGGCTTAGAAGAGAGCTAACACCTTTAATCCCAGCGTTCCAGAGGCAGGTGGATCTCTATGAGTTTGAGGCCAGACTGGTCTACAAAGCGAGTCCAGAACAGCCAAGACTACACAGAGAAACCTTGTCTGGGCGGGGAGTGGGGGAGGGTCAGGACGGCGAAAGATGTGCTGACTACAGTGGGAAGAATATTGTACGCGTATCAGCTTCTGGACCCTCCATCTGGATGCTAGACCGCCTTCAGAGATACAAGACTAGACATTTAAAACCACGTTTCCCAGAAACCTTTGCAAATAATGTCCCGGATGAAAATTGGGTTCCTAAAATGAGGTGGTTGTGATGGTTGGGTTAATCATATACACGGATTTGGGATTACTGGCAAACGAGGCTTTTGGGCATGTCTCTGTGTTTAATGAGGTTTAACGGAGGAGACCCACCCTGAATGTGGTGGCACCATTCTGTGGGCTGGAGCCCAGGACTAAGTTACAAAAGGGGGCGGGGCAGTTGAGCACACAGCCTGATTGCCGGCTGTGAGCCAATGGTGAAGCAGCTGCCTCAAACTCCTGCCACCACGCCTCCCTCGCCCTTAAACCGCTGACTGAAACAAACCCTTCCTTCCTGAAGTTGCCTTTTGTTAGGTAATTTGTCATGAGAAAACTAACTAATATAATGCCCTAATACCTGATTTGGAAGGCAGGGGTGAGGAGAAGGCAGCCTTCTGCTTGGAATTGTCCACAAGTTGGGAGATGGAGCTTGAGAGGTGACAGTGATGACGTGACTGAGCCACCCGAGGTCTACTCTCTAGCTTGAGCAGTGGCTCCATTTCAACCCTTCGATGATGTCAGAAAGATCTAGACCCCTAAATTTATACCTTTATCTGCATTAGCTTCCTATATAGTTAGATACATAGCTAGTTTCCTATGTAGTTGGATACCTAGGCAACACGTACTTGCTCTGTTGTGGTTAATTCGATCTGTCAGCCTGACTGCACTGAAGGAAACCCTGATAGCTGGTAAAAACACTAGCCCAGATGTGTCTGCATGGGTGTGTCTGCTGCAGGGAGTTCTCTACAGAATTTAAGCATTTCAATCAGCTGACCTAGTTAGTTAAATCTGCCCTCAGCAACGCGGATGTGTCTTGAGAGCCTGGAAAGAAAAGACAGGAAAGGCAACTTCTCACTCTTCTCCCCAGACACTAGAGCTCCCGGCTCTCCACCCACTCACCCCGACCCCCAGATATGGAGACGTATGCAGACAGAGCCCCACCCCACCCCACCCCCTCCCACACATAGCCTCTTCCACATTCAGCCTGAAGTCCACACCAGCCTTTCTGGTTCTCCACGATGCAGGCGGCAGCTGCAAATGAGGTTCTTTCTGAGCCTGGGCAACCTCATGCAATGTATGACTGAACATGGGTTCTGTGTCTTCATGGAAGCCTAAGACAAGACTCTACCCAGAAGAGAGATTTTTTTTTTTCTTTTTCACCATGTGCCCTTCTCTATTGTAGGAAAATGTTGGCTATGAGTACGTGCTACACAAGGCAGCTCTGTGAGTGCTGGTCTAGAACCACGGCTGTGCCATTACATTTTTAAACAGTGAAGGCTGCATTGGGAAAGCTCCATATAGAGACTACATAGTACATAGATTGAACATCTTCAGGCATGTATAAATGTGCACATGGGAGTACTTGTTTGTGAATGCCTCCGGAGAACCTCCAGCTGGCTAGGAGAAGTGACAAGAGAGTCATCACTGGCCGCCATGAACCTTAGGATCTCGTGGCTTATTCATGAATTACCTGTTCAAAAACTATCTTGTTAATTAAAAAAGAAAACTCTAGTAAGTTCGAAATGGGATAATTTACTTCAGCAAAGACACAGGTATCTTGTAGGTAGCATCTGAGAAGTGAGCTCAGAAATAAAATATGGTTTGGGGCTTAGGCAGTAGACAAGCCAGGAGAGCCTGGCATGCTAGGAGTTTGAAACTGAAGGGAAACCTGGCCACACTTGCTACTGCATTTGTTTTTAGTTGTTTGCTTTGAGTTGGTATTAGGAATCATTCCTTTTTCAGCACTGGAAAGATGGCTCAGCGGTTAAGAGCATTGGCTGCTCTCTCAGAGGCCCTAGGTTCTATTCCCACCAACCACAAGGCAGTTCCAGTCTCACAGGAGCCAAAGCCCTCCTCTGGCTTCCTCAGTCAGTGCACATGTGTGAGACACAACAGGCAAAACAACCATATATATACAATTTTTAAAATAATAAAAAAATTTTTTTAAAGATCATTCACTTTTCAAGGCCACACCGTTGAATAATAAAGTGCCACTTTTCCATTAGGTTCCTGCCGATAATCCCTTTAGCCAGGGGTGGTGGTACACGCCTTTGATCCCAGCACTTAGAAAGCAGAGGTAGGAGGATTTCTGAGAGTTCAAGGCCATTTTTGCTGAAAGCATCAATTCTTCAATTAGGTCTGTACAGGTGTCACCTTTTGACATCAGAAGGCCAAAACGTCACCCTCAAATTACAACAATTCAACCATTTTGTGAACATGCATCTTATGAAAAAAAAAAAAAAAATGAGCCAGGCACAAGCCACCTTTAACCTCAACATCCAGAAAGCTGAGGCAGGTGGATCTCTGTGAGTTCGAGGCTAGCCTGGTTTGGAGGGCAAGTTCCAGGCCAATTAGGGCTACATAGTAAGGAAGGCCTTATATAAAAGGAAACAAACAAACAAACAAAAAACCATGCTGGTCACCCCAGCCAGGGAAGCAGAAGCCGGTATGCTAACTGCAAATCTTCACTCACCCTCCTCTCCTCCAAATCCAGTCCCCCAGTCTCACCCCCTTCTCCATAGCAGACCACCTGCTGTGGCCTCCCCTCACTCTTTACCCACCCCCCTTCTCCGGGAACTAAGTGGATCCTGGTGGAACATTCTATTTTCCTTTTTCCTGTGGATCTCTGCATCACCAGTGCCCCCTTCTAGCCCACGCCCATTCCTAAGTGGCAGCTCCCAGTGCCTAGAAGCACAGCTGTATCATCTATTGTATTTCTCAGGCACACTGAGAATAATCCATGGGGAAGCAAACTACTCCTAAGGGAAGGCCACGTGCCTGGCAGTAGATGGGTAACAGAAAAGAAAACAAACTCAATGGCATCATTGTAGATTCCTTTTCTCATAACTTTGTTTTCCTAATTTTTAAATTTTTAAAACTCTGTCTCTCTCCATACAAGTCCTTTGCATATATATGTATATACATATATATACACGTGTGTTTGTGTGTGTGTGTGTGTGGTGTATAGCTTCCAGTTTAGCGTTTTTATGGGACCCCTGAGTGTGCCAACAAGTGGACCTCTGCCTCTGTATCTCTTCCTTGTGCCTTTTCTTGGGCTCTTTCCCTTCTGTCTGTTTTGTCCTATTCCGATGTGTTTGGTTGTGCTTTAACTTATATTTTATTTCACCTTTTTTAATCTGTTTGGTTTCTAATGAGAAACAGAAAAGCAGTGCATCCTGATGGACGGGGAGGTGGGAAGGGGTGGGCAGGAGTGGAAACGATGATTGGGATGATTATATGAGAAAAAAATCTATTTCTAATAGAAGATCGGGGGCATGGGGGTTCACTGTGCATGCGGCAGCTGCTGGCCACACCATGTCGGTCTCCCTCCCTTACAACAGACAATCCTGTTTCTTTACCCCTCAACCCTGTCCTTTGAGAGGCACACTTCAGAGCTGGTCTCCCATCTCCAGATGTCCAGCTGCTCTGTGAATGAACTCTGTCTCGTTAAAACTCGCTTTTTCATTTTTTCATTTCAGCAAAACAGGCCTGATTTTGTAACCATTTGGTTCCTTTCATCCCTGGAAGACACCAAAAAAACTGTTTTCATGGTGCCCAGCTACAATGGCCCCTAGTCAACCTCCCCTAAAATTAAGATGCCTCTTAGAGAAAGCTTCCTGTTTCACCCCAAATCCCTTCCAAGCACTATTCCCACCAAGCCAAAGGAAATGGTTGTATCAGGTCTAGGCTCAGGAATGGATCTACCACTAAACACTGGAATTTCAACAGTAGAAACTATCTTCCCAACCCCTAAACTGGCCCTTAACTGTTCACGTCGAAAGTAAAGTCTTTGGGGCTCGACAAAATGACTCAGCTGTTAAAAGGGGCTTATTCTGAGTTTATTCTTTGGGATCTAGATGGTAGAGAGAACCGATTACCTCAAGTTGTCCTCTGATCTCCGCATGCACATTGTGTCATGTGTTAAACACAGAGACACTCAGACACACACACACACACGTAATTTTTAAATACAAAATAAAATCCACGATTGGCTATGGCTCTTGTATATCAAATGCACTCAAACATGCAAGAGTGAAAATAGGTGATATTATTTCTTCTTTTGATTAGAGGGGGAGAGAAGGGGGCCTTGGGCATGCTCACAGCATTGGGTATTCCTCCAGAGACAAGAGGGCAGCCAGTGAGGGCAGAGATGCTTCAACAAGCACGTTGAGGAAATGGAAACAAATGAGCTTTGGTCCAGTTTTCTTGTTGTTGTTCTTTTTTTCTAGAATCTAGTACTGTGCACTTACCTGCTTTCTATCCAGACTGGAAGTTAAGCAAGCATTTCTAGCTTGGTGGTTTGAATAACAGTGGTCCCCATGGAAACATATATTTACATGTTTAGTCATCAGGAGTGGCACTGTTTAGGAAGAATCAGGAGGCATGGCCTTGTTGGAGAAGTGTGCCACTGCGGGGTGGGCTTTGAGGTTTCAGAAGGCCACACTATGCCCAGCGTTACTGCTTCTGGCTATGGATCAGGGTGCAGCTCACAGCTACGGCTCTCGTGTGCTTGCCTGTATGCTGCCATGATAAGGGGCAAACTGATGACACCGTAAGCCTCCAAATTAAGTGCTTTCTCTTCTTAGAGTTCCCTTGGTCGTGCAATAGAACAGTTACTAAGTTATTTAGGAAAGGAACAAAGTAGGGAGACCTCTTAAGACTGTCCTGAGCACAAGAAACCTCCCGTGGATGGCGGCCACCTCATGTTCTAATGCCTAATGTGATAATCGGTGTTATCACAACCTCAGGCCATCAGCTCGTAGTAAATAAACACAACACTAATGTACTTATATGGGCTACACATTATTAATGTGTACACTAATGTACACATTAGTGTGTAAGGCAGGTCAGTTTCAGAAGAGACTAGAATTTGAATCCGTGTAAGGAAGAACTCATCAGTCAAGTGTCATATCCAATTAGCTCAAGGCCAGAAAAGAACAGCACACATGAGTCTCCATCCCCATTGGCCTGAGACATTCGTGCCTGCGGATGTCAGAAAGAGGCTTTCAGCTTCAGATTGAAAATTATATTGTTGGCTTTGGACTTAGTTCCAAGTACTTTTGACTTAGACTGAGACCAAGTGTCCTCATTATCTGCTTGCTAGACAAGCCTATATTAGACTTAGCCTCTATAACTGCATGTGCCAATCTCCTTTATCTTAAAAAAAAAAAAAAAAAAAAAAAAAAAAAAAAATCCCCAATGCCATCAACGTTTCTAGCTCAATCTCTCTAGTATGCAAATCAAAATTCTTCAACTGGCCTCACTTCCTTAGCCAGATTTCAGCCTAACCTCAGTCACTCCTTTGCACGGCTCTCATAAGGCTTTCTTAATTATTTTGGGCCACCTGGCAGCCTTCAGTGCCAGCTGCCCTAGTTTGCTCTCTTGCTTGATGAAACATCGACCAAAACCAATTTGGGGAGGAAAGAGTTTATTTGGTTTACAGGATACAGTCCATCAAGGGAAACCAAGAACTGAAGCAGAGGCCGGGAGATACACTCCTTACTGGCTTGCTCCCAGGCTCAAGTCCAGCTATCTTTCTTAAATGCCCTAGGTATTTTTCCCCTAGAATCTAGTACTGTGCACTTACCTGCTTTCTATCCAGACTGTATAGATGCCCTAGTAATGGTATCACCCACAGTGGGCAGGGACTTCCTGCATCAATTAGGAATCAAGAAAACGTGCCGCAGATGTGCACATGGGCCAACCCAGTGGAGGCAAGTCCTTAGCTGAGGTTCTTTTCTTCCTGGTTGTGTCAAGTTCAACACATTTCAGTCTATCCCACATTGGATGGGTCTCCACATCCTTAGCGTCATCTAACCCACTACACACTTCACCAAAATTTTCCCTCAACCACAATGTTAGTTGAAGAATAAAGACTGTTGACTACTGTCTTCATTTGTTTGTTTGCTTGTTTTGTTTTGTTTGTGTTTTTCGAGACAGGGTTTCTCTGTGTAGCCTTGGCCATCCTGGACTTTGTAGACCAGGCTGGCCTCGAACTCACAGCGATCCGCCTGCCTCTGCCTCCTAAGCGCTGGGATTAAAGGAGTGCACCACCACATCTAGCTCTATTTTGTTCATTTCTATAACCTCTGAATTTGAATGTCTCAAGATCAGGAAGGCTTTGGTTTTTAAATCCACTCACATTCACCTAAATAATGTGTAGTTTGTGTGTGTGTGTGTGTGTGTGTGTGTTTGTAGAAGAGAGAGAGCCATAAGAATTTCATGTGAAGGAGGAGGGTACTGGGAGGAGAGGAGGTGGCCCTGCAATGAGGATATAAAGCGAATAAATTAATGGAGAGAAAAAAAAGATACTGTGGAGAGAAAGTCAGCAGGAACTAAGACAATGTCTCTATCTGGTGAGGCAGGACCTTCACTGGCTGTGTTTTCTCTGCCTATTAGGATGCATTCTGGGCACCAGCTTCCACTGCTGAAGACCCCAAACACAGCATCCCAGCCTCCCCCATCTCCCTAGAGCCGCGGTTCTCAACCTTCCTAACCCTGACCATTCACTACAGTTCCTCATGTTGTAGTGATCCCCCCCATCATAAAATTATTTTTGTTGCTACTTCATAACTAATTTTGCTACTGTTATGAATTATAATGTATTTGTTTTTGGAGATAGAGGTTTGTCAAAGGGGTCATGAACCACAGGCCGAGAAGCGCTGCCCTAGATGAACAGTTTCACTGTGAATCCAGATTTGTAGACATAGCCTGAGTCAAGTATTCCACTTCCAGCCCAGGCAACTGTGGCCAAAGGGATAGATACGTAACACTGCCTGGCAACAAATGGTCTCCAGCTTCTCAGGGGCACTTTGCTCAAGGATAAAACTAACCATGGTTACTGGTTAAAGTTAAGACACATTCAAACTTGTAAAAGTTTTTTTTTTTTTTTTTAACTCACGTGCTATCATTTTATTAGCCCAGTAGAAAAGTCAATATTTACAATTTGATGCCTTTAGATCTATGCCAGTGTTGATGGAT
The DNA here is from genome assembly GCF_903995435.1 of Acomys russatus. Taxonomy (NCBI): domain Eukaryota; kingdom Metazoa; phylum Chordata; class Mammalia; order Rodentia; family Muridae; genus Acomys; species Acomys russatus. Next base: position 19,293,796 of record NC_067166.1, read on the forward strand.
AATAAAGACCCAACAAGGCAACATAATATACGCTAACCCAAGTCTGCAAAGAGGAATGGAAGTCAAGATAATAAGAAAAAAGTTACTTGGGAAACAAAATATATAATGAGATCTGGAATGCCAGAGTTGTATCAGAATGAACCGTATTTTACTTTTGAAGGAGGATAGTTTTAAACACCAAGACTACAGAAGAGACAGCTGGATACTGTGGTTTCCAGTGGGACATATTCTTTCTCAAGTCTCTGATGGGGTTGAAGACCAGATAGTTTAGACTCAAATGGTAAAAGTTTTTTTAACTTGGAAGTATCCCACCGAGAAAACTACTTCATTTTAATAATCACGTTTAAGGTAGACTTTAATTAACGTTTGGCAGGATTCATTTTGGTTCAATCGATGGAGTTTCCAATGGTCCCACTTGACATCAATTCCTTCAGCAATTTAATAGCACAGGCATTTAAGAAATTTGACTTGAAACAAGCAAACCTTCCCATATGTTGAGATCTGAATTAGCATAATAAATTAAACATAAAAGTTCTCAGCAACATTTCATTATTTTTTGCATCAATGGTAAAATATAAAATACTTCCCAACTAAAAACCAAAAGTCTAAAAATTGGATAGGTATTTGACTCTGATGGCAACATTACATATTTAAATATGTCATTATGTTAAAACACTTCACGTAGCAAGTTTCAGTGGATATAAAAAGAACTCCTGGGTGTGGTGGTACACACCTTTAATCCCAGAACTCAGGGAGGCAGAGGCAGGCGGTTTGAGGCCAGCCTGGTCTACAGAGTTCCATGACAGCCATGGCTACACAGAGAAACCCGGTCTCAAAGAAACAAAACAAAACCCAACTCCTGAGCATAACTGTATTGAGGACTGTGGGATATGCTTCCTAACTCTTTTAAGGGTTTGTGATTTCCATAAATTTTCCACAGGAGCTGCAGCACTCCCAAATCTGTCAAAGGAGTGAGAAGTTAGGGCCCTCGCAGCCCAGCCCAGCGCAGCAATGATAAAGAACTCAAGCCTGGGAGGTGATTTGACCCTTTGGATAGCTGTGATGAGAATTAAATGACATGATGGCCAAGCAATGCTCCAAGGTGCCCAGGAGCTGCAGCTGCAGCTTCCAGTAGCATCATGACTGCTGGTGCAAACTCTCTGCATCCCTAGGAAGATCGACTTAAGTCGCTCTATGTAAGTCAACCTTCTCAACCTAAAGCACAGGCTCTCATCTGACTCCACAAACCCACAAGCCGCCGTACCGCTGAGGTGCTGGAGCTCACTGAGGGTACTTCCCCCTACTGCGGAGCACGTGTCCATGCCAGAGCTGCTCTAAGGAAACCTAAACTTACAGAGCTGAGATTGTGAGGCACACATTCATTACACAATCTTCCCCCAAGGATTCCTTCAGCTCAAGATGCCGTCACCAGACACATTAACCTGGGTGGGGTCACTGAGTGTGCTGGCCCAGGCCACTGACCGTCCATTAGGGATTGACACACCTCACAACGCCACGAAGAATCTCTTTATAAAAAAATACGATTTACAATCAATTTTCAAAAACACAAATTTTTAAAGCAAACTGCTCTTGTTAGAGGTTCTGACCCACAAAATGAAGGTTAAGTACAGATAAGAGAACCAATATACAGGGCCACACATACAAGATACACGCCAAACACACACACAGGCTGAAAGGCCACTACTGCACAGGAAAGGACTGGAAACAGGGTGGAAGTGGAAGACAGGCAGCAGACTGAGAGGAGGAGAGATCCTGTTCAGCCAGCTCTCTCTGGACAGGTGAGGCTAAAGAAAACACTGGTGGGGAGCACAATTTTTAAGTAACAACACAGACTCAGCACACCCCAAATATGCTTCCAGAGGCACTGTTCAGCGATCTGCCACACCTGGGAGACAGCCCCACAGCTGGCTGGGGAGAACATGAGTCAAGGATTCAAAGGAGCCAGCAAGAGGGACGGGATGTTCCCAGCGGCACTGAGCATAGTGGAGGGAGTTTTGTTGTTGCTGTTGGTTCTTGCATTTTTCAGACTGGGAGTAAGCAGAAAACAAAACAAAAGCCAGGTTCTGTTCACTTGGCAGGACTCCACTGGGAACGCTCTCCTCAGGGCCACGCCAGGCCCCACAGCACTGAGGACTCATCCACGGTCGACACATACTGTGACCAGTACAAGATCTTCTAGCTGAAGACGCCACAAAATACATCAAATCAATACACGGAAAACCACGGTTTGAAACAGGTACTTAATTCTCAGTTCTAATTAATCCAGTCTCTTCCATAGAGCTTCTGTGAACTATCTTTTTGAATGTAATGAAGATGCTCTCTTCTCAGTAGTTAATAGAGTCGGGAAAACTCCCGCTAGCAGCTCCCTGTCCCTGGGCTGACGCGGTGGCTGTCTCCTCTAGGGCTTCAGCGGGCTCGTGCTCTGACACGGAGGTGCTGCCATTCCTTGTCAGGGTAGCAAACAGCATGTCCATCATCCCCAAGGTTTCTAGGAGTTCTCTTTGGTAATCAATCTCTTTTTCTATGAGTCCTTGAAGTACTATAAACTTTTTATCAACTATTGATGACTGGCCAATCACAGGTAGATATATATCTAAAAAGAGACAGAAAATACACTAACTAAAAACATTTTCTGTAAGTGAAATCAGTATTAAGAAAAAGTATGATATTAATATAAAGACACTGAATACCAGTAGTTTTAATACTTAATTTGTGATTTATAAGAACCATAATAATACATCTGATTAAATGCATTCTGAAAAGAAATAATTACACAAAACACAGGGTTGAGGTCTTATTTTCATGTTAATCCTTAAATGGCTGGGGCTGGGGAGGCGGCTGTGGTAACATGCTTGCTCTGCAAGAAGCTGGGTCTGAATTTGATTCCCAGCACACTTAAAAAAAAAAAAGAAAAGAAAAATCAATGCAACACCCGGCATACAACTATAATCCCAGCCCTGGGAGGGAAGGGACGGGAAGACTTCTGGGGTCTTGCTGGCTGCCAGCTGAGCTCAATGGCAAACTGAGGTTCAAGCAGAGAACCCGCCTCAGAACAACAGATGGAGAGTGGGCAAGGAGCCAACAGAAGCTGACATCTGGGGAGTCCGAAACAAAGTAAGTACAGGCTGCAGGAAGAGATCGACGTGCCTCAGGAAAAGGCCTACGGTGCACCAGTAAACAGCAGGCAGGACCAAGTGAAGTCCAGAAAGCCTGACCCTCAGATTCCCTCTGTGTAATAAGCAGAGACTTCAAGCAAAAGGCCTCCACACAAACTCAGCAGAGACCTGTCCCAAGGGATGTGCAAAACTCAATGGAAATCGGTCAGAAGAGCAGAGGCGATATCATCAATAGAGATGTTTATGGGGGAGGGGGGAGCCACTCTTAAATTCTAATTATTCTAGTCTAATCAATTCAAAGCTGCCACTATAACACTTTACTGCATTTTTATTGCACCTGCACCTCTAGGCTTTCTGTTTGAGGTTCTTTAACTTTTTTTTTAAGTGTTGAGGCTCAAACGCAGGATCTTGGACGAGCTGGATAAATGTTCTACCACTGACCTCTCCAGGCTCAATGCCTCAACTTTTGCACGTACACTGGAATGTTCAGGATTTACAACTACTTACCGATGATTATTTCAGCAGCATTGATCAAAACCGGGGCAAATCGTGGCTGAGACAGATTCCTACAAAGAAAAATTTTTGTTTAATGAAAAAAAGAAGAAAAAAAAATCCCTAAAACAAACATTAATTGCCCCACCAGTACTCTAAACAGTGCAAACTAGAACAGGTGTCTCTCAGTGGGTAATCAGGCAGAGGACATAAGCCACAAAGTCCAAGTGACACATACCTGATCAAAAAGTTAAGAACCCGCGTGATCTCCTTCTCATCCCGACCTGCAAGAGCATTGGCAAGGACGCCTCTCCGATTTAGTTCCTTTATGATGGAAACCGTAACCTCTGGTGTCTTTATTACACACTTGGGCTAGAAAATGTTCAGAGTCAGCATAGGTAAAAGGACAGACAAGAAAAACCTCACTATCCTGCAATAAACCACTAAGCTTATCTTCACAACCCAAGTCACAGTAAATCATAAACCCATCACTAAAATGGGTCCCTATATGTCCTGTGCCTTTTCTGATAGGGTCTCACTTGCAGCCTTAGCTGGCCTTGAACTTCACTGTGTAGCTCACTGACTTCAAACTTGTGATCTGTCTGCCTCAGCCTCCCAAGTGCTAGGAGGAGGCAAGAGCTGCAACACCAAAGACTACAACAATTATGTTTCAATGCTCCACACTAGTTAGGCATGGCAGCATACACTCATACTCCCAGTACGGGGAAGCAAAGACAAAAGGATCCTGGGGGCCCACTGGCAGGCCAATACAGTTACCAGGTAAGCACCCAGTTCAGGAACAGATCTGTCTTGCACAGACTTTTATCACCTTGTCACAAGCCAAGGTCATGTGCGAAGAGTGAACTTCAGTTGAAAACTGCCTCCGTTATACTGGCCTGTGGACAAGTCTATGCACATGTCCTGGATGTAGGGGCCAGCTCACTGTGGGTGGTGCTACCCTGTCAGGTTGTTCTGGGTTGTACAAGAAAGCAGGCTGAGCAAGCCTTGGGGAGCAAGCCAGTAAGCTGCACCCCTTCATGGTTTCTACTTCATTTCCTGCTTCCAGGTTTCTGCCTTGAATTCCTGCTCTGGCTTCCAACTTCATGATGGATTACAAACTGTAACTACATATAATAGGTATAAAGTCTACATTATATAACAATTATATAATTAAATATAAATAAATAATAAAAGTATTAACTCTTGATATTAGTTGTAAGCTAAAATCCTTTTCTCCTCCAAGTTGCCTTGGTCATGATCTTTACACAGCAACAGAAAGCAAACTAAGACAGAATACATGCAATCTGCCACACACACATACAAACAAAATTTAAAAACTAAGTGAAAAGAGTTTCTCACTCACCTCAAGGACTCTGTCAAGTGCCTTTGAGATTCGAAAACTCTTCAGATCCCTGTCATACCATTCTAGGTGTTTCCTTGCTGGCCTGTTGATCATGATGTCATCCTGAATGAAAAAGCAAAATTAGTATCTATATGGTACCATTAAAAAATATGTTTTCATAATAAAGCGATACAGTTTAAAGTCAGGATGCTTTTACACTACACAACAAATAATGCTCCTCTGTTTATAAGCCAATTGATACACTTTGCCATGTTAATGTGCTCTTATATACTTAGGATTTTAACTTATATATATGCAAGTGGCTCTACTCTGAGAAAATTTACTAAAAAAGAAAAGAAAAGAAACACGATGGCCAGGCGTGGTGGCACACTTTTAATCCCAGCACTCAGGAGGCAGAGGCAGGTGGATCACTGTGAGTTCGAGGCAGCCCGATCTACAAAGTGAGTCCAGGACAGCCAAGGCTACACAGAGAAATCCTATCTCGAATAAATAAATTAAAAAAAAAAAAGAAAGAAAGAAAAGACAGACAAGTTTGACTGCATCTAAAGAGAAGGGGAAACAAACCAGGGAGACTCAGATGTCATCTTCACACTGATGGATCCTGGGCCAATGAAACTTTACAACTCAGGCCCTGTGACACCAGGGAGACATTGCAGGCTTGCTGCATTATAGAACCAAATCAGACAGTGGGTGACAGAAACTATTCTGAAGATGGGAAAGCAGGACATTATTTCATGTCCCTATTCCCCACTACTCTTCAATGATGTACTACATCTAGCCATCTGGAACCAACTTTGATGGGGGGAGCAACAAGCAAAATAAATATATGTATTATATGAATCATACTTTGCAGTAAATTCCAGGAATAGGTAGAAATGACCCTTCTAAAAAATATCACATTTTAAAAACAATAAAAAAAAAAAAAAAAACACCACATAATCACCCGTTGCTTCATGTAAAATTTTCCTTTAATAAAGGTTCGATACGCAGGCCTCCTTTTCCTTGTAAGGGATTCCTTCTTCGCTTCAGATTTCCGGTGTTTAACACTCAGTATTCCATTGGTCATTCCTACAACTATCGTCTCATTTTCATGCTAAGGTAAAGAGAAAAAATCAGCCCATTTTAAGCCAACATTTTACAGGACCTTTAGCTCAAAACAGCATTTACATCATGTCCGCTATTTACCTTATTACCCATAGCTCCAGTCAATACAGACACTCCTAACAATGATCTATCCAAAACGCTACTGCAAAATCACTTTTCCTCCAGGGTACCACATTCTGGCCTGACCTCCTTATCCCTGGATAGCACTGCCAGAGAAGTGTGCATGGTGATAACGCTGATGTCGGCAGAGCATGCTAAGATGCTAATGGCAGCTTATCAAGTTTCAGTGTGATTTTCTATGTGTTCTGAATATGAAGAGGACTATACAATGGCACGGCTTTTGTAAGCTGGCTCCCCCAATGGCTTCTCTTTAGTTTTCGTCTCGGGGTTGAGATTTCCATATAACATATCCAAATATCATCTTGCTCAAATGTGGCTCCTTCTGAAACCCTGACAGTGACTGTTCCAGAAAGCACAGTCCTCACTCTGTGCTCCTGCCCTCCACCTTTTCTGAAGCCAATCTGTGGTTCTCAAGCTCCATGCCGCCCTTGAGCTTGTCTCAGGAAGCCAAGGGTAGCATTACAGCAGTCAGTGCCACCAGGAATGAATCCAAGAAGTTATGGGACATGTCACATCCTAGCAACTGCCGTGACTCCAAAGCTAATGTGCCTTATTTAAATCCAAAGATAAACCCTAAAAGAGACCATTTTGCTTTTACTTCATAGCGAAGGTTTGTAATAACTTGAAAAGAACTGAAATTACTTACAGAAAGTGCCAGACTTAAGATTGACGCTGCATAGTCAAGGCTATGGACGACTTTGTAGGAAGTGGTGCTGTAGACTTTAACTTTTCTGGTGGCAAGAAAGAAAGCTGTCAGGTGACCTCAGAAACTTGTGTAAAATACAAAGTTTCTATTTTTAGCAAACTATATGAAGATTAAATTTTACACAGTCCAGAAAAAAACACTGAAATAATATTAATTTCAAAGTATTTCATCACTGAGGTCCTTGAAAAACTGCTTTAGAACTAACCAGGTTTGAATGGAGATTGACTACACATTTATAAAAGAAATTAAAAGTCAGACCATGAACCAAGTAAGTCCTACACCTTGTCAGTATTGGCTATATGTGGCTACTGAACTCTTGCCATGTAGCTATAGAAAACTACAGAGACGTCTATAAAAATATTATAGTGTACATTTTAGAGACAAAATTCATTTCTAGCATATTACTAAGTAAATTGATTACATGCTGAAATGACAATTCATATATCATAAACCTTACTTTTATGATAGACACTGGATTACATGAAATGTGTTACTAAAAGCAATTTTTAGGTTTAGTTTTTTTGGTACTTTGGAGGCAGGGTTTCTCTGTGTAGCCTTGGCTATCCTTGAAGTCACAGAGATCCACCTGCCTCTGTCTCCCAGAGTGCTGGAATTATAGGCATATGCCACTGCACTTGGCTAATGTTTAAGGGGTTTTTGTTTGTTTGTTTGTTTGTTTGTTTTTTGAGACAGGGTCTCTCTGTGTAGCCTAGGCTGTCCTGGACTCCCTTTGTAGACCAGGCTGGCCTCGAACTCACAGAGATCCTTCTGACTGCTGGGATTAAAGGCGGCCACCACGCCCGGCTGTTTTTTGTTTTTTGAGACAGGGTTTCTCTGCGTACCAGCCCTAGCTGTCTTGGAACTCTCTGCAGATCAAGCTGGCCTTGAACTCACAGCACTCCATCTGCCTTTGCCTCTCAAGTGCTAGGATTAAATGCATGGGCCAGTACTCTTGGCTGAGGTTATAAATTATCAACAATGTAACCTAGAATGAAATATATCTTCAGAATAAAAATTTCAAAACATTTATGTATACATAAAATGACTTTAAAAGAAACTACAGGAAATAGACTATTTTAAAAGCTCAGTGTTTACGTGTATAAGCTAAAACAATAGATAAATTATTTCTGGGGAAAAATAAATAGTTGTATATAAATAAAAGGTCCAACACTCCGGACATGGGGGTGCACGCCTGTAATCCCAGTACTCAAGGAGGCAAGAGGCAGACAGATCTCTGTGAGTTCAAGGTCAGCCTGGCCTACAAAACAAGTCCAGAACAGACAAGGCTATCCTGTCTCAAAATAAAATAAAATAAAAAGTCAAACTATTTAAGTCAATAGATTTTTACCTCTATTAGAACAATTAGGATATCTTTCATCACAAATATTGCTAAAATAACTCAATTTCTCAAGCAGTAAAAGCTACCTCTAACAAACAAGAAGACTAGACTCCTACCTATCCAGAGATCCGGAGAGTAACCTCTGTCCAGAGCTGCTCAGACACAAGCACGTCACCGTCTTGTGATGATTTTTCAAAGACACAAGCAACTGTCCTCCTTTTAACATGTCCCAGACTTTAACATATCGGCCTCCTGTGGGAAGAAAGGGCCATCAGTTTGATATTCTGCCTATCTGCTCAGATGACGAGGCTCTGAGGCGCACCTGTCTCTGGAGCTCCCTGGGGTGGGCACTAACCAAGGCTTCCAGAGCCAGCTCACACTCTGGCCCCACCCACCCCTGCCTAAGTGGTCCCCACTCACCTACGTTAACATGACTAAGTTACTTATTTTAGGTACAGCAAAACAAATGGGGGTCTGAAAATATTTTAAGAAGACAATGATAAACTTTCTCAAAGAAATGCTGAAAGGCACTTCCCAGCAAGCCTGAAGGCCTGGGCCCCACATGGCAGGAAACTGCTGACTCCTCAAAGTTGCCCTTTGAACTCCACCCATGTACATATGCACGTGTGTGCGCGCACACACACACAAATTAATAAAAAAATTAAATAGTATACAGCTATGGAAATCAATAATGTAGATACTGTTTCCTATAAATTTTATGAACCCCTGTAAAACTTAAAGACTTCCCAGTAATTTTACTCTAGAAATCAGAAAGATCCTTAATAGGTAATTTAATCCTATGATTCAAAGAATGTATTCTTAGGAGCTGGAGAGACGGCTCAGCGGCTAAGAGCACTTGCTGCTCCTGCACAGGAAGTGGAGTCAGTTCCCAGCACCACATGGGAACTCACAACCATCCCATAAAACCAGTTCCAGGGGATCTGACACCCTCTTCTGGCCTCTGAGGGCACTGAATAGTGTGGTGCACAGACACACATGCAGGTAAACCACCTATACACATAAAGTAAGTTACAACTGTTTTCAAAACCCCACCAAGCCAAAGCCTAATAGGAGTGTGTGGGCAAATGAGTCCTGAGCTGTCCTGTTTGAGGCCCCCAGGCCGACGCTCGGCTCACAATGCCCACCCTCCCATTTGAACGTGGTGCTTCTGAGAAGGATCGGTTGACAATCGTTCATCTCCTCCTCCTCCGCCGCCACCGCCTTGTCCCGGCACAGGAGGGTTAAGGGGCTGCCCAAGGCCACACAAATAGCTGATGGCAGAGGACAGATCAGTGTACACATTTCCATCCTCCTCACCCAATTTGGTTTCATTTCCACTTCTCAAAACAAGAGTTATGTCCAACAATGACATGAAAAAAACAGGTACCAGCAAATATATAAAAGATTTAAAGAAAAAAAAAAAAAAAGAAAGAAATATGTAAGGCTATAAAGTGCCAGGTAAATATATTCAGACATCAACACGGTTTTGCTTTATCGGCAAATGAAAAGGCCAAATTACTTCTTCCATTATGAGTATAAAAATTCGTTTTAGTAAACACAGCCAAACCTCTGACTCCACTTTGATGGAAATTCATCGGGGACTATTTAACTCTGCATTACATCCTCTCCAGCATGTGTGCTATTTGCTGGACAGGAACTTAAGAGTCACAGGAGCCAAGCACAGTAGCACACACCTGTAATCCCAATACATGGGGAGGCCGAGTTCAAGGCCAGCCCGGTCTACAAAGCAAGTACAGGACAGCAAGGCTGTTACACAGACAAACTCTGTCAAAAAAACCAAAGGGGGTGGGGGAAGAAAAAAAAAGTCTCAGGAAAGGAGACCAGCATGACTCCAAACCTGAGAAGGCTGCCCCAGCTACCCAGATTGCTCAGCTAGAGGAACAGACGGGTACAGAGGAGACTTCTAGAATCAGATGGAACACACACCATCTATTACATTCTCACAGTCTGGGACTTTAGGCCTGCCACTCACCACGTTGCCTTGAACAAACTAGTCGATGCTTTAATTTATTTACTTCATCGTAAAATAGAGCGCTAACTTCCTGGAAGGTCTGTCTAGGCACTCGAGATGACATGCACACAACAGCACAGGGTCAGTGCAGGTCACCTACAGCAAAGGACAACTACTGACCCACCCTACTTAGCAGCTGAGCAAAAACTCAGACACGTGATTCAGGTGAACACCGATAGTTTACAAATGGCAACTGATGGGAAAAATCTAATGAATTTGACAGCAACAGTGGGGGTGAAAACCATTTTGAAAAGCAGTACCTGACGACACCAGAAGCCCGCCCGAGGGGAAGAGCAGGACGCTCTCCACGGGCTGCCCGTGCTCCACACAGAGAACACTCTTATTTGTCCGGGCATCAAACATCTTCACAGTATGATCATATGACCCTGAAATGTCAATGTTTGTATTATGCAAATTTTGCTCTTTAAAACAATAAGAAGTTTGTCTATCCACACATTAAGATTAAACAGAGACTCTCTCCTCTCCCTCTCCCCCCTCTCTCCCTCTCTTGCCCTCCCCCTCCCCCCCTCTCTCCCTCTCCCCCCTCTCTCTCCCTCCCCCTCCCTCTCCCCCTCTCTCCCTTTCCCTCTCCCCCCTCTCTCTCCCCCTCTTCCCCTCCCCCCTCTCTCCCCTCTCTGGGGTACCCTCTTTCCTCCTTTCCTTCTCCCCCCAGGCTCATCTAATAAGCTCTGTATAGCATTAAAAAAAAAAAAAAAAAAAAGATTAAACAGAGAAAAACATTACATGAGGTTTTTTGAAAATGCACACAATTCATCAAGTCAGTGCATCCACGCCTTCTGCTACCACTGTTTCTGAAGCACCATATAATACTGCACAGAATCTAACTGGATCGGACCTTCAGACTCAGTCACCATGCCATCACCTGAGAATCTGTACAAACACCCACACAAACTGAGCTGCACCTACAGTGCAGTGGCTGCTGTGCTCGCTCTCTGACAACCAGGGTACCATGGGCCCACTGCAACCTGGCGTCTATGATACTTTCAAGACAGTCTCAAGATAGTACCAAACACACTTAGAGGACAGCAAACCCCACTATTATGAGACAAAAAAGTAAAAAATTAACTGACTTTAATCAAAGCCATGATGAGAAGAGGTTCTCATATATATTAGTTGAGTGCTCTACCATTGACCTCTACCCCCAGCTCAATTAACAAACATTTAAATCCCTGCACCCCAAAAGAATCTGTAGATGGAGTTTGGAAAGAGATCACCAACCTGTGACGAAAAGGTCTGGGTTCAGTTTGCTAGCCCAGCCACACCTCACGTAATCAGAATGTTCTTTGAATGTCAGAATTTCTTTGGAGTTTGGGATATCCCATAGTTTAACTGTATAATCATCAGCTCCAGAGACCACGTGATATTTGTCAGCTGTAAAATCTACTGAATGGACTGCTCTGAAAGATCAAAAGTCAACAGATTACAAACCAAGGGAAAAACTCTACTGCTCACATCTTCTAACATAAACTGTTCCTAGGATCCTAGATTTAAAAAAGCAAAAACCAAACTCGTCTAGCTCAGGCCGGGAAGCTGGCTCACTGGGCAACGGCACTTGCTGCCGAGCCTGATGGCCTGAGCTTCATCTCCGTGACCTCCATGGTGAAAGGAGAGAACCAACTCCTGAGTGTTGTCCTCTGACCTCCCTCCGCATGCATGCACGGATGTACACATTCAAACACACACACACACACACACAGTAAGTAAATAAATACTCAACATCAGAAAACAGAATGTTTATGGGAAAAAAAAGAAAGAAAGAAAGAAAGAAAGAAAGAAAGAAAGAAAGAAGGAAAAACCTTTAAAATAGGGGTTCGTCCTTAAGCCAATCTGAAAAGTCACTATTGGGTTAGGAAGAATATTAAGTAAAGCCTTATATTTTCTAAAATGCTACTAATTAATGACATTAAGTTCTCAATGCTGTCTTCCTCTTCAGCACTGAGCATCTCTCCAGCTCTGCAAAGGTACTTTTAGAAGAACACAACAAAGAGCACACAGCACAATCTCAAAGAGTTGCTGTTTTGAGTGTTTCAGCGATAGGTGCAAACATCTTGACAGTTTGCAATCAAAAGAAAGAAAGAAAGAAAAGAAAAAAAAAAACTTCATATTTTAAATCAGTAGCAGATTTCAGCAATAGCTTTTGTAACCCTGAAACATAAGTTAGCAAACTGAATCGATCCGGGTCAAATACCACAAAAATCAAAGAAAAGAAAGCCAGTATGACCTCAATTTGAGAGGATCTGAGGTATCCAGGCCTGAAGAGCCATCACTAGACCTGTAAGGCTGCCTGGAGACCAGGGGGGTCACATCCCACCGAACCTCGCCTAGACACCCGGACACTGTCCAAAGCATCACACACAAGCTCTATGAACTGGACGGTGGAAGTCAGGTTAAGCTCTTTGTTCTGAGAACAACAGGAAATAAAGCCCACCCAGGTGTAATCACACAGGTGGTATGCGTCTGTAAAAAGCAGAGACAGAGCTCTCAACAGGCAAACAACAGATTAAAACAAAAACACATCAAATGGCCCTTACTTTGTGTGGCCGTCAAACTGCCTGAGGGGAGCCCTCCCGCTTATATCAAAAAGTTGGACAACACCATCTTCACTGCCGGCGACCAGCAACTGACCATCCTGTCGAAAAGTAGCGCAGTATGCTGTGTCTTTAAACCGGGAAAAGGTTTTTATAGGTTCTTGAGAGTAGCGGCCATAAATGTGGATCTGTAAGATAAAAACCAGTATTTCACTAAGTGGCTAGCAGTAAACCCTGAAACAAGAGCAAAGACGTTTACCATTGTACTTACTCTCGAGGAAGCTGTGACCGCGTAATTATATGGAGGCTGAGGAGAAAAGTGCACTTTGGACACGGCGCCAAATTCCTTAATCTGAACAGGGGTCTTAAGGAAAAACAAGAGTATTGTCAGAGTTAAAAAGGTGAGCCACAATCAAGCATTACCCCATTTCCTACAGAGCGTTTCTTTGTCCTTAGTGCTTGTTAGTACACTGTATTTACATAGAAATATGAGGGGAAAGAGAAAAGGGGAAGAGAAAGGGTGAAGCAAAAAAACAGCCCACTGCCCACACTGCCCATCCCCTGGACTATGCCTGCTGACAACACAGAAAGTAAGCACATCTGGAAAGCTGCCCTTCAGCTGCAGGTTTTATTCTGAATCCTAACAAGAAAAAGAAGAGCTAAGCCTGTGCGAACAGACATTTAAATATGATTCTAAGTTAAGAAAAAGATGATCAGATCATATAAACAGGTCTACATCTTTTTTCCAGGAACGAACCCACCTTAGCAATTGTTGCATATAAGCAATAAATTTACCATCCATTTTTATGAAGATACATCATAATTTACTGACCTAATCCACATCTAACAGACATATTTTTTTCAAGCATTCCAATTATTACATTGGATACTTCAATAACACTTTTACCTGGCTTAGAAAGTTCTTGAAAATTATGTTTTGCTTCAAGCTATGAGTATACAGCCAAAAGCAATATGCTTTTCAGAACTGTTGACAGTTATTATCACTTCTCTCCCTCGATTTTTTCATTTATGCCAATGTAACAACAAAAACCAGTATCTAACCTGTTATTTGGTTTTATGTTGTGCTCTTTTTAAAACTCTTTTTTATTTGTAGCTATGTGTGCGTGTGTATCTGCTTGTGTCAACTGGCACAAGTGTGAAATGCCCGCTGAGGCCAGAAAAAGGTACTGGATCCTCCGGAACTAGAGTTAAAGGCAATCAGTTGTAAGCTGCCCAACGCAGGTGCTGGAAACTGAACCCAGGTCCTCTGCAAAGGCAGCCAAGTGTCTTAATTTCACGTAGCTGAGATTCCCCTCAAACTCCCCAGGGAACTAAGGATAACCCTGAACTTAACATCCTGCCTCCACCTCTCAAGTGCAGGATTACAGGCATGCACCACCAGATAGGTTTTGTGCAAGGCTGATGACTGAACCCGGGGCCTCATGTGTGCCAGGCAAGCACTCTCCAAATGAGCTGCATCCATTTTAACTGGAGAGTGAAGCTCAGTTTCTTCTTATATTCTTATTGTCCGAGTCTATCTCATTTTCAACAAACCTCCTAATCCCCAACTTTTTCTAGTTTTCTATTATTAAAACAAAAGCAAAAACATTGTAAGCATTATTAGAAGGTACAGAAAAACTAATGTCAGAGTAAGAAAAAGCAATAAATTCTTCCTGCATACAAGATTCAGGTTTTACAGTTTCATTTGCCATTACATACAGGCTCTGTGTTAAGCATCTAAGGGTTAAAATATTAAATGGTGTGGACCTTGAAACTAAACTCCAGGAAAAAATAGATAACAAACTATCCACCCCAAAGTGTTAGTTCTCCTGCCAACATGAGCAGGAGAAACTGACATAAAGGGATAAAGAAGTGTCCAAATTCCCTCTCCCGTCACTTCCTCTCATCCTTTACCTTGTAATTGTTCCAGTACAGAGTGTCTTGGGTGATTTTCTGGCCAAGTACAGGATATGTTTGAATCGCTACAGGTTTATAACCAGCCATGCTTCCATATAATTGCACTGTTGTCCAAGGGTCAATAATCTGGAACTTGATGTCAGAATGAACAGCAGTGACTCTGCCTTATGTCTGAAAAAGGAGAAAATTTTAAAGCACCTAAGTGTTTATAAACTTAGACATACAAGCATAATTTTCATTCCATTTTCTTTCAAAAGACTGTGTGGAATTCCATAGATTAATGACCAATAAACTATTCGTAGACTACTGACCGATAATCTATTTCATGGAAATGCTAGAAGAGACACTGAAGAACATAGATCTGGGGTACTATATTGCACCACCTGTACATACAGGCTGCACGTGAATGTTCTTGAACTTTCCAGACCAGTTGGCAAGACTTGAAAAATAACTGACTTCCAGCAGTTGAACCAGAAAAGCATGCAAGGCTAGAACATCTGTTTTCCTGACAAAGGAAATAATATAGAACTAGTTTACAATGAAATTAGAGATAATGTTCTGACATAAGACATCAAATAAAATATCAAAACGTTTAAACTGTAGGAAAGAAACCCAAAATAGAGGAAATAAAGTAGCAGAATAAAAGGGAGAAATGAGTTAAAGTTCTTAACATGTAATAAAAACAAAACATCTTCCCAGAAGTATTCAAGTCAAGTTTATCATGAATAATTCTAGGGATGCGGCCAGGCGCTGTGGCACATGCCTTTAATCCCTGCATTCGGGAGGCAGAGGCAGGTGGATCTCTGTGAGTTCGAGGCCAGCCTGGTCTACAAAGTGAGTCCAAGACAGCCAAGGCTAAGACAGAGAAACCCTGTCTCGAAAAACCAAAAATTCTAGGGATGCGACTCCCCATCTACTCTGCCTGCAGATAGGACGACATACTGCAAAGCAGTCAGTACAACATATTCTAATTGCTATTTTGATGGAGCAGAGCAAACCAAGATTCAAGGGAGAAACTTTGCTATTCAGTCAAACACCTAAAATATACAAAGCTCTGGGACTACAAAGTAATAAAGAGACATGATCTATACCTTTAAATACTTCAACTGATTGCGTGGTCTCCTAGGAATCTAGACTCAGCTTTGTTCAACATCCCTAAACCTCAAAGAAGTATCAAGATGTCATCTCTCAAGTATTTCTTTGTATGGAAGTGTGTGTGCAGGAGCCAGAGAGTCTTTTTCCATGGTTCTCCAAGGTCTCACATTGAACATGAAACTCACCAACTGACAATATGGCCTAGCTACTGGGCCTGACTAGCAAGCCTGGGGGAATCCTTCTATCTCTGCATCCAGCACTTGGATTACAGACACAATCCCAAGCACTCCTTTTCACCTGGGTGCTGGGGATTCTGCCTCCCTATATCCACTGAGGCATCTCCTCAGCCCTTACTCTCTCAAATATTTCTATACTTCAAGTCCACTTGACCCCAGTTCAATTTTGTTAACTTGTCTTTCTGCCTATTGAAATAAAAGCAATACCATTTCCAGGACTACCACACCCATCTTCCAAACAGTTACCAGTGTTGCTACAAAACCCAACACTGCCCAGAAAATGAAGTCCTAGCTCCTTAGCATGGAAGGTCCCCTCGCCTTGGCCTTTAAGCTTTGCCTCTTGCTATTACCAATGTTTACGGCTCACAAAACACATCATATTCGCTCTCTGCCAGGAATGCCCTTTCTCCATCTACTTCCTATGTAAGGTCATCACAGGAAATCGCCCACCCCTCTCTGCCTTCTGAGACCGAGTGTTCTCTCCTATAATCTTATTCGGCTCTCTTTCTGCCACTGCACACTATGGCACTGCACTGTAATGACCTCTCTTTCCAGTTAAACCTAACAGTACATTGTATGTATTTGTTTGGGAAAGTACTCAAATAATCTTTAAAAAAGAGAGAGAGGAAGGAAGGAAGGAAGGAAGGAAGGGTCATGCAAATTCCTACAGGAAAACAATAAAATCAAAACCCATAGTGGTCTATAATAAGAGCAATGCTATGCAGCAGATGTTCACAAACACTTTCCATTAAGGGCCAGATGGTAAATATTTTAGGCTTGGCCAGCCAAGAGGCAAAATAGAATATATTCTATAGTTAATTACATAACAAAAATTTTTTTTTCACAAATTTCACAACTGTGCAATAATCACAAACACAATTTTAGTTGTTGTTGTTTGTGAAAGAAAACAGAATTCTTTGAGGTCAAGGCCTATTTCACTTAATTCCAAGCCAAATCACTGTATATGAAGCAGTACGTTCATCTGGGGGAAAAAAAAATCTTATCTCACTAGATACACAAAAAAGAGATAACAGAAGAGATCTGTCCCAGGACGAGTGCCTCCTAAGTCTATTTTTCAAGAAATAAAAGTCTTTTGAGGAAAGAAGTGAGAAGTAGCAGTGGCCTGCATTGGTGGGACGTGCGAGGGGAGACAGCGTAAATAGTGAGACGCTATGAAAACGGATGGAAGGAAAACTGGATCAAAGTCAAGGCCTAAGAAACTGCGACTCACTGAATAACAGGCATTACTACAACACAGGGTGTGATCAAGTAAACTACGTCATTAGAGTACCGAGAATATGGAAGAGGAAGGCGTTTAATTCTACCTGGAAAGAGCATGCCATTTCAGCGGGGTCTCTAGGCATAACATGAGACGATGGGCATAAAAGGAGTAAAGCGTGGTGCGGAGGGAGACGGATACTCGGCCATTCTCGAATCATTAACTCGGAATTCTGCCCTTGGCCTTGAAGAAGAGCAGATTGCTCCAGGGACTGAGAGCGGTGGCTAGGAGACGACTACAGAGGAGCAAAGTCTAGGTCGAAATTAAATCGCAAGGGCCCTCGGAGGCAGATAAGTTCAGTGATCAGCCAGGGAAACCCCAGAGCAGCACGTCCCGCATGTCAGAGAGCACAGTGAGACCTCAGCAGAGCCTGGGACGCCACCATCGCCTACCTCCGCGGGGCCCCGAGGGTCCGCCGAGGCACCCCGATCCCCAGGACGACTCCCCAGACTTCGCCAGGTTCCTATAAGCAGACTTCTCTGAAGCACTTGCTCAAAATCACGCGGACACTCCGGGAGCCGGAAACGCAGAGGCGCAGGAGCGCGTCGCAAGGCGATGACGCAATGACGCGTGCGCAGGAGCATCGCGCAAGCAAGAGCTTTAAAAAAGTGCCCTGGTGGGCGGAGCCGTCGGGGAGGGGTCCGGGCCTTCCTCTGGTGACCCGGAACTGAGGTGACCCTTACTTCTCCGAAGGGGCTGCGGAGCGCAAAGAAATC
Organism: Acomys russatus; assembly: GCF_903995435.1. Taxonomy (NCBI): domain Eukaryota; kingdom Metazoa; phylum Chordata; class Mammalia; order Rodentia; family Muridae; genus Acomys; species Acomys russatus. Next base: position 19,311,881 of record NC_067166.1, read on the forward strand.
CCTAGAAGTGCCCTTGCTTTCGCTGAACGCTCTGGCCTTTTCCCAGAAGAAAAGAATAGGAAGTGACGTCTCGGCCCGAATCAGGCCAGGCTTGAGGATCTGGACCGATCCGCAGTTGGCCCTGCCAGGCCCGAGCCTTCTCCGCGGTCTGGGCGGTCGTGCCACCCACCGGACCTGTCCCTCACCCCCCACCCCGATCCGCTCGCCGGGCGAGAGCGGGTTTCAGCCCGAGGCGACAGAGCGGGAACGCCCGCCCCGACACCTGTCGCCTGTGAGACGTCTTTCATTTTGTATTACACCTTCCTCCCCTCGCTGGACAATTTCAAGAGTTAGGAAAACCGTGGAGGCCCTGCGATTAGCTTCCACTGGGGACTGTGCCCACTGCCTGCGTTAGACGCTCCCTTCTCAGGGCTCCGGCAGGTGAGCCTTCCCACCCGTTCTCTTAACTCGTTCTCGTCATCTCTTTATCTGTCACTCGCTTTCCCCCTCGCCTGTGCTTTAGGTTTTGGCGTATCAACAGTCTTTGCTTCTCTCTAGAATCTAGATAAAGCGTCCCCGCTTGCTTGTTCTCCCTTCAAAGACTGGTAATTCAGTCTATTGAAACACTGGCTTGTTCTATAGCGGCCGCAAAGCACACTACAGGGCTTGAGGCAGAGCCATTCCTAGTTTTCTGAGAAAGCGCCAGATTGATTTCCAAAACGATTGTACAAGTTTGACCTACCAGCAATGGAGGAGTGTTCCCCTTTCTCCACATCCGCGCCAGCATGTGCTGTCACTTGAGTTTTTTGGTTTTTTGTTTTTTATCTCAGCCATTTTGACAGGTGTAAAATATCACAGAGTTGTTTTGATTTGCATTTCCCTGATGATTAAAGACGTTGAACATTTAAGTGCCTCTCAGCCACTCGAGATTCCTATGGAGAATTCTGTGTTTAGCTCTGTGCCCCATTTTAGGGTTGGGTTATTTTGTTTGTTGGTGTTTAATTTTTTTTGAACTCTTTCTTTAACCCTTTATTAGTCCGAGGTAGGGTTGGTGAAAATCTTTTCCCAATCTGTAAGACTGCTTTTTCTTTCTCTTGATAATGTCCTTTGCCTTACAGAGGCTTTTCAGTTTCCTGAGGTCCCATGTATGTAGCTGATGACTGGCTCAGGCTTCATATGGGCCCACTAGTAGGGGAGGGGGCAGTGCTGTCTCTGTCTTGGACTCTGTTGCCGGCTTTTTGGATCACTTCTCCCTGATGGGGAAGAGAACACACTCAGTCCTGATGCAACTTGATGAGCTAGGGTGGGTGGGTAAGGGAGGCTTCCCCTTTTCTGAGGAATAGGGGAAGCGGGAGGGGAAAGGGAGGTTGGGAGGAGAGGAGGGAGGGACTATGACTGATGTGGAGTGAATAAATTAGTAATAATAATAAAATAAAAGGCTATTTTGACAGCATCTTATAAATGATTGAGTCTTGGGGAACTCATGATTTGCGTATCCAGCGCATCTAATTAGGAGATGCTGAGAATAAAGTACCAATTAGAAAATGTGAAGAAGAAATATCAAAAATTGAAATTAAAATCAGAAACTATCTATGGAGCACCAGGTAGTTTTGTGTGCGGTGGCTCCCAGGAGTGGCCTTAGCCAGGTGAGATGGTGCACACCTTTAATCTCTGCACTGCAGAGGCACAGGAAGGAATATCCATCCCTCTGGGCTAGCCAGCTCATAGCGAGCTCAATGCCAGCCAAAGCTACAAAGTGAGACCTTGTCTCAAAAAGACACCATCTGCGAATTTTTCCCCTTAGCAGGAGCTTGAAAGGAAGCTTTCAAGAGATTATCAAACAAGCATTAAAAAACTCACATGGCATTGCATTCTCAGGGAGTGGGAGGTGGGGCATGCCGGGAGCCCCACTCAACCCACCAGATACCTAGATGACATGGTTCTCTCTTTAGAAACAGTCACACTGTGCGCTTGTCTAGTCACTGAACTAGCTTTGCTTGTGTTGCCTTCTGACAAAAATCTAACGACTCTGACAGCTGATACTTCCTGTAACTACAGTGTGTCTTCATCTCTCTCCTGAAAGTTTTGGATTCCCTTACTGCTGGTTATATACTGACGACAGTGATGGAGTTGGTAGAGCTGGATGTTCTTCAGAATTCAGGAGCTTTCCTTTTCCACTGAGATAAATATAATTACCCGGCCAGGTGTGGTGGCGCACGCCTTTAACCCCAGCACTCGGGAGGCAGGGCCAGGCGGATCACTGTAAATTCCAGGCCAGCCTGGTCTACAAAGTGAGTCTAGGACAGCAAAGGCTACACAAAGAAACCCTGTCTTGGGAAAAAAGTGTGTGTGTGTGTGTGTGTGTGTGTGTGTGTGTGTGTAAATTACCTGTCCATTCTACTCAGAAGATTGTAATAAGGATCAATATTTCTTTAAGGAACTTTTTCTTTTCTTTTTTTTTTTTTTTTGGTTTTTTGATACAGGGTTTCTCTGTGTAGCCTTGATTGTCCTGGACTAACTTTGTAGACCAGGCTGGCCTTGAACGCACAGTGATCTGCCTGCCTCTGCCTTCCGAGTGCTGGGATTAAAGGCGTGCACCACCACTATCTGGCCCAAGGAATTTTTTCTTTCTTTTTTTTTCCTTTTTTTGGAGGGAGGGGCGGGGGAAGGGTTGAGACAGGGTTTCTCTGTGTAGCCATGGCTGTCCTGGACTTACTTTGTACACCAGCCTGGCCTCAAACTCACAGTGATCCACCTGCCTATTTAGTATTGCATAACCTGTTGGTGTGCTTGTCTGCGGGGAAGACTGGTGCTCCTGCTCTCCAGGGCTGCACCACACCCAGCAGAATCAATCTTTTGAAAATTTGTTTTGCTTGTTTTTTGTTTTGTTTTGTTTCAAGACAGGGTCTCTCTGTGTAGCCTTGCTGTCCTTGACTTCGCTTTGTAGACCAGGCTGGCCTCGAACTCAGAGAGATCCACCTGCCTCTGCCTCCCCTTTTTGAAATGGTTCTAAAACCGTGAACAATGGCATATGGCACCAATTCACTTTTCTCTTTTAGTTCCATGTAATTCTACATCACACACTCAGTACCCTTTCAAAATGTCCAAGGTGCCATATGCTGTCAAATGACAAAAATTAACTGGATGTTCATTCCTCCCTGTTTCCAGTGCCTGTGTATTTGGGATTGTCACATGTCCTGTGATATCAATCCATAATCTACATATTTTACTTTTCATTAAAACTTACATCAAGCTGTTTATGCTTAATCTGAACAGAAGCTGATAAATATACTTTTAATTCTTCAAACATAAATTTTGTAGGGCCAGAGAGATGGCTCAGTGGCCCAAGTCACTTGCTGCCAATCCTGATGGCCTGAGTTCAGTTTCTGAGACACACATAATCAAAGGGACAACCAGCTCCTGAAATGCTTCTTCTTGATTTCTGCATGCATGCTGTGGTCCATGTATTCCCACACACATGCAAACAAAATAAATAAGTATAATAACTAATTTTTAAAAGATTTATTATGTATACAGTGTTCTGCCTGCATGTGTGTGTGCAGGCCAGGAGAAGCCACCAGATCTCATTATGGACGATTATGAGCCACCATGTGGTTGCTGGGAATTGAACTCAGGACCTCTGGAAGAGCAGACAGTGAGTGCTCTTAACCTCTGAGCCATCTCTCCAGCCCATAATAATTAATTATTAAAATAAAATTTGTAAGGTGCTTCACTGTCTGAATAATGGGTATTATAGAAAACAGTGTTAATCAACTAGGCTACAAGTTGGTTATATCTCAGCTCAAACTGAAAACCTTTTACAGAAATGACATTTTCAAAAACGAATCTCAAATAATGGCTTACTGTTTTAATATAAATGTTTATTTTTTGGAAGCCAGATCTTTAAACATATGGCAATAGTCAAATATAGGAAAGGGGAGAAACTACTGAAATGTGTTGCAGCATAGTGTTGGAGTGTTCCATATTTCCCTCATCCTTTCCAGGATCTGTAAATTAAAGACAGTCTCTCATTTTACAAAGGAGACTTTCTCAGGTTCGGTAACTTGTACACATCACACAGCTAATAATTAGCAAAGCTTGGATTCATAGTCAGGTTACCTACCTCTAAATATGGTGTACTCTCTGCTATGTAAGGGGGCTTACGAGAGCACTGTTTGGATGCAAAGTTGAAAATGATTGCATGTATACATTTATATAAGTTAATATGCTACCTTAAATTTTCTATTTTTTTCTTTCAGGTATTTTACTATCCCAATTCCAAGAATATACTGGAAAACACCCTTGAAAAACCAAGAGGAAATCATGAAGAAATGTTTTAATTATTGAAACGATGGCTATGTCTGCAAATCTGGACATTGGGGCCCAGCTGATGATGGAAGAGTGTCCCAGTAACTACGGTCTCTCTGGCATGCCAGACATCAAGATAGAGCACCAGCTGGACCCAAGCTCAGACGAAGGGTCAGCTCAGGGTGTAGCCATGGGAATGAAGTTCATCCTGCCAAACCGATTTGATATGAACGTGTGTTCTCGGTTTGTGAAGTCCTTAAACGAAGAGGATAGTAAAAACATTCAAGATCAAGTGAACTCTGACCTGGAGGTGGCATCTGTCCTATTTAAAGGTTGAAAGTTATGGTACAACTCCCTGCATTCACTTTCATTTGGCTGATTTCGTTCTGTTTTTCTCTATCATGAGATTCAGAGCTGAGGAAAAGCTTGAAAGTCATCTTTTAAAAGGATTTTCTAGAATCTCACAGAAACCAACAATAAGTTTCTGTTGATTAAAAAAAAAAAATTCCTTGTCTAAGCCGGGTGTAGTTGCGCATGCCTTTAGTTAGTCCCAGGAGGAAAAGGCAGGTGAGTTCAATGCTGGCCTGATCTGCATAGTGAGTTCCAGGGCATCCAAGGATACATAGTGAGACCCAGTCTCAATCAATCAGTAAAATCAATCTATAAAATCCTCCCCTGATTTTTATTACAATTAACCTAACTAGGTTAATTAGTTGTATCTTTTAAAATAATAGATAAATATCCCTTTTTCAAAATTAGTTACACATTTCCTGTTTCATGACTAATTTACGTCAGCTTCTAATACTGTAATTCAATGGTCTGTCAGCATGCTATAAAGTTACTTTGTAATGATCTGTTGAATATTAAAACTAGTCTCAGATCAAGATTAATACTTTTCTTTGAAGAACTTACATTGTAGTGGTATAGACTAATGTAAAATTAATATCACCTGATAAACGCTTGAACCAATGCTGTTAAGCCTCATACATTTTTTTCATGAGAACATTGACACATTTAGAATAATGCTTTGTCATTAAACTACTATTTTAATTTGTTTTACTTAGCTGAGTGCAATATCCATACATCGCCTTCTCCCGGAATTCAAGTACGGCATGTCTACACCCCCTCCACAACAAAACATTTCTCACCCATAAAACAATCAACGACTTTAACCAACAAGCACAGGGGAAATGAAGTCTCTACCACACCTCTGTTGGCGAATTGTAAGTATACCCTAAGAGTGTAATCAACTAATGCAATTGCAGATTGGGAGATTGCATTTGAAATACTAGTTTCACTAAATAAATATTCTAGTTTTGAAAACTTAAGTGATACATTAATCATTTTAATAAGCTGAAACGTTTTCAAATGTTTTTATGTTTGAATGTTTCTGGTTATATCTGAGTATAAACATAGTTTGAAATATTATTAAAACATTTATAGTTTTACCATAAAGAAATGAGTTACTGTGCATTTGTTTTTAGTAAATTAAGATAGCAATGCTTAAGCCTGGTAGTGGTGGCGCACACCTTTAATCCTAGCACTCGGGAGGCAGAGGCAGGTGGACCACTGTGAGTTTGAGGCCAGCCTGGACTACAAAGTGAGGGCAGGACAGCCAAGGCTACACAGAGAAACCCTGTCTTGAAAAAAAAAAAAAAAACCCAAAAAACAAAAAGAAATAGTTTTGTGGCTGGGTCTGGTGGCACACGCCTTTAATCCCAGCACTCACAGAGGCAGAGGCAGGTGGATCGCCTTGAGCTTCACCTGGTCTACAGAGGGAGTTCCAGGACAGCCAGGGCTGCACAGAGAAATCCTGTCTCAAAAACCAAAAAAAGAGCCGGGCGTGGTGGCACACACCTTTAATCCCAGCACTCTCGAGGCAGAGGCAGGGGGATTGCTGTGAGTTTGAGGCCAGCCTGATCTACAAAGGGAGTCCAGGACAGCCAAGGCTACACAGAGAGACCCTGTCTCAAAAAACCAAAAAATAAAGAAAAAGAAAGAAAGAAAGAGTGAAAGAATTCTGTACTAAAAGCTAAATATTTCTACTGAAACATTTCATTAGTATATAATATAAACATGAAACCATCCTTTAAAACACTTTGACGCGAGGTCGGTATATAGGGGATCAAGTTCCTTTACCTCAGCTAACAACTCTTCAATGAAGCGTGAGTGTTTGAATGGGAGAAAACCAGCTAACAAGTTGATGGTAGCAACTACATTTGAAACTACACTGTAAAGGTAAATGTATTCTAAAGCCTGGTGAGATCGTGGTCTTTACTTAAATCCCTCCAGACTTTAGAATTGCATACGGTAGCAGTTGAGCCAGGAGGAGTCTTCCTCTAGCATTCTAATTTCACCTAGGGGTCATTTTCTCTGCTGAAAAAAATAAAAAGCTAGAGACTGTCTCCCATGTTATGACTAAAAATGCTTAATCAGCCAGCCAGCATTAATGTGCTAACTAGCTTCAACTAACCCTCCACTCATAAATTTATTTTCACCGACCTTGGTGGTCACTCCTATAATCCTAGAACCCAGGAAACTGATACAGGCTGATCAGGAGTCTATGTGGCCATCTGGGCTACATAGCGAGGCAGTCTTTTTTTTTTTTTTTTTTAATTTTTTGCAAGGCCACTTTTCTATTTATGAACTCATTCCTAATGCTAAGAAAACCTAGCCAACCTCAAAACAAACATATTTAGGGGCCTGGGGAGATAGCTCAATGGTACAGAGCACTGGCTGCCCTTGCAGAGGACATGGGTTGGACTTTCAGCACTTACATAGTGGCTGTCAACCCCCTGTGACTCTGCATAGACGAGATCTAAGACCACTTCGGCCTTTGTGGATACTGTAGGCAAAACACTCACTTTCATAAATTTTAAAAAATACTTGTATTGGGGCTGGCATGATGGCTCAGAGGTTAAGAGCACTGACTGCTCTTCCAAAGGCCCTGAGTTCAATTCCCAGCAACCACATGGTGGCTCTACATACATCTGTAATGTGATCTGATGCCCTCTTCTGGCGTGCAGGTGTATATGCAAATAGAACACTGTATACATAATAATAATATCCTTAAAACAAAAACAAAACTGTGTTTAGAGTTTGAATGGCTAGGAACGATGATGGTACATCCTGTAGTTTCAGCTGCTCAGAAAGTTGAGCCTACATGTTCAACTTTGGGCTAGGCAACATGGTGAGACCCTCTCGGGAAAAGCAAGTTAGTCTTCAGTGGGATCACTAAGAAAACTGAAAGGAGTGCTGTTGTGTCTTTTGGGACTTTCTTCAGAAGTTTGGAATCAGAAGTAGCATTTTAAAAATTTAAGCACCTAAATCACTCTTTTGGAAATTTTACTCAAAAATAGTAGCTTGCAGATGTTATATTATTATATGATTCAGTTCTCAGAGAATATGATCCATAATATTAGGATACTTTGTTAGGCATAAATGATAAAATGATGGGGTTTGTTTTGGAAAAGAAACCGACTTCACCATGGGACAATAGCTGTTGCCCACCAGATGCACTTGAAGAATTTTATCATTATATTTGTTTCAGCTTTGTCTGTTCACCAGTTGGCAGCTCAGGGAGAGATGCTCTACCTGGCTACCCGTATTGAACAAGGTAATGACCTAGTTTTAAGTGTTATATTTTAAATATTCTTTGAATTTTTTAGAATTGTTAGTTTGCTTTATTTTTGTATAGGAAATTATAAGGACAAAAGAAGTTGTATAATCTCACCAAACACATAACCCAATGAATAGCAAAAAAGGAAAAGTTTAAGTAATACAAAGTATAAAATTTGAGGCTTGCTGGGTGGTGTTAGGCATGCCTTTAATCCCAGTACTCGGGAGGCAGAGGCAGGAGTATTTCTGTGAGTTTGAGGCCAGCCTGGTCTACAAGGTGAGTTCCTGGACAGCATAAATGATACATAAATGTACACAGAGACACCTTGTCTCAAGAAACCAAAAACAAAATAAACAAAAAGCAAAAATGAGGGGCTCTCGGATGGCGCTGAGATTAAGAGCACTGGCTATTATTCATAATAGCCAGAACCTGGAAACAACCTAAGTGTCCCTCAGTAGAAGAATGGATAAAGAAACTGTGGTACATTTACACTATGGAATACTACTCAGCTATAAAAAAACAAGGAATTCCCAAAATTTGTGGACAAATGGATTGAACTACAAATGATCATAATGAGTGAGTTAACCCAGAAGCAGAAAGACTCAAATGGTGTATACTCACTTATATCTGGACACTAGCCCAAGGAGCACGTCCCATGAAAGTCTTCACTTATCATGAAAGTGGGATAGAGGGGAGGACATCCTATTAGGACTCTCGGTGAGAGAAGTATGGAAGAATGGGGAAATAGATGGATCCAGAGGGTCCTAGAAACCTACAAGAAGAACATCATGATGGGTGGATCGGGGCCCAGAGGGGTCTGCTCAAACTATTGCACTAACCAAGGACAATACAATAGTAAACATCGAACCCCTACTCTGATCTAGCCAATGGACAGGACATTCTCCACAGTTAATGTGGAGAGCAGGGACTGACTCTGACATGAACTCTGCTGCTCCATATTTGCCCACCTCCCCTTGCTGGGGAGGCCTGATGGCACTCAGAGAAAGAATAAGCAGGCTACCAAGATGAGACTTGATAGCCTATGACCATATAGTGGGGGAGGAGGTCCCCCTCGGTCATACACCTAGGGGAGGGGAATAGGGTGAAAGTGGGAGGGAGGGAGAAATAGGAGGATACAAGTGATGGAACGGCAATTGAGTTGTAATCTGAATAAATTAATAAAATTTTTAAAAAAAGAATTCACCTGTAAAAAAGAAAAGTAATTAAAAAAAAAAGCACTGGCTATTCTTCCAAAGGACCCAAGTCTAGTTCTCAGCACCCACATGTCAGCTCATACCCATTTGTAACTCCAGGTCCAGAGGCTTTGATGCCATTTTTCTAGCGTCCAAGGGCACCAGTACGCATGTAGAATATGTACATACACACAGGCACAACACCCATACAAGTAAAATCACTTGATTTTAAAATAGAAAAAAGGGAGTAGGGCATGATGGCGCACACCTTTAATCTCAGCACTCAGGAGGCAGAGGCAGGTGAATCCCTGTGAGCTGGAGGCCAGCCTGGTCTACACGGTGAGTCCAGGACAGCCAGAGATACACAGAGAAACCCTATCTGGAAAAGAAAGAAAGAAAGAAAGAAAAGAAAGAAAGGAAACTTTACCTTTCTTTACTTTTCTCCAAACATTGTGAGTTTTTTGTATTTTCAGGAAATTTTTCTAGAAAAAAATCCCATTTAGGGTTATACTTTAGAATATGTATGTGCTTTTATTAGGTACACAGCAAGAAAATACTACATACACTGCAATGTGGTTTGTTGTTTTTTTTTTTCATTTAATATTTTGGACAGTTGTCCACTAAAGCATACTGAAGATCTTTTTTTTTTTTTAAACGTGTGTGTATGTTTTGCCTGTGTGTGTATGTGCACCATTTGTATACCTGATGCCTGAGAGGTTAAAACTGGGAAGTAGAGTTAGGATGGTTGCAATCCGTGTGGGTTCTGGGAACCCAGATGCTCTGCAGCAACAATGTAGTGCTCCTAAGTGTCGGGGGCTGGAGAGACGGGTCAGAACCTAAGAGCTGGTGCTGCTCCTGCAGAGGACCCAAGTTCGATTTCCAGCATCCACATTAGGTAGTTTACACCCACCTGTAGCCCACGGGGGCTCTGATGCCTCTTGTTTCCACAGCACCTACCCTCACATACACGCACACAACCTCCATACACACAATTTAAAAATGTAAATGGTTTTTTTTAAGTACAACTTTATTCTTTTTTTCCCCCCGAGACAGGGTTTCTCTGTGTATCCCTGGCCATCCTGGACTCACTGTGTAGCCCAGGCTGGCTGGAAGCCACAGAGATCCACCTGCCTCTGCCTCCTGAGTGCTGGGATTAAAGGCGTGCGCCCCCGCACCCAGCTTAAAAGTAGAACTTTCATGTTCAGCCTGCTAGCTAAGTGTTGGGAGCTGTGCGGCCTGTGACTCTTAGGCTACACTTAGAGAATAAAGTGCAGTTGACGCTGTAGTTGTGTGGCATTGTTTGAGGTTCTCTCATCTCCATAGCACGCTAGCAACCGCACGAATGCAGGAAAAGCGCAGGCAGCCATGCCAGCCAGGGGGGGAGGCAGCCCGCGCCCGATGCTGAAGCTTTAAGTGTACACTCAGGTAATGCTAAGCGCTGTCACACATCGTTTTGGTGTGATCTTCCCATCCACGTGTCCAGATAAGCAAGCTACTGATTTGTATTTAGCAGACGTTAAGTCGCTTGCCCAGAACCACCCACTAGAAAATGAAAGAGCCAGAATTCTGTCTTGGATCTCCTGTCCCCGAGACCAATGATGACAGCCCTGAAGCTAACATGACACTGTGTGTGGTGCTTATTCGTTAAAGAATGTGTTCCATGGGCCCAGGTTTGTACAGTGCGGCACATTTTAACATGCCCAGACTGAAAGTCGCAACAGGGCATTCAGACTCCAAACAGAAGCTCACTGAACTTCACTGAGTTATAAGTTTTTAGAATACCAGTGGGTTCAAACTCAGATGTGGTTTTAATTAAACGGCAAAACTTGCTTTTCTCTTAAATAGAAAATGTTATCAATCACACGGATGAAGAAGGATTTACTCCCCTGATGTGGGCTGCAGCGCACGGGCAAATAGCCGTGGTTGAGTTCCTGCTTCAGAACGTAAGGAAAATGCTCAGAAAATGTGAATGTGCAGTCTCTTAAGCTCAGTTATGTCTCTGGTGCAGCGTTTGCATCTGCACCTAGCTAGACATAAAGACGAAAGGTACAAAATAAGTCATGTCTTTAACATTCCCAAGGAGCCTGGGCCTAGCTGGGAAAGCAATGACAATCTTAGGCCACGCAGTGAGAAGCAGCTGATGTCCAGTCCCTCTGAGTGGAGCAGACTGTCAACAGGTCCCAGTGAAAAGGCTTCTGGGAGGAGCTGGGACTTTCTCCAGAGTGAAGGAGGCAGCTGCGGGGAGGGAGGAAGGCAGGCATCAGGCAGTTTGGTAACAAGCATGTGAATCACATTTCTGTTATTTCCGTATTAGCCCTAGAACACGGCCTGGCCTCAGGGCTAAACTGTAATCGTAGTGACAGAGACAAGTGCTCTTATTTAAATTAATTGAAAGTCCCTTATGTTCACTCCCATGACAGGGTGCGGATCCGCAGCTTTTAGGAAAAGGCCGAGAAAGCGCCCTGTCGTTGGCCTGTAGTAAAGGCTACACGGACATTGTCAAAATGCTGCTTGACTGTGCAGTTGATGTAAACGAGTATGACTGGGTGAGTCCGCAACCCTGAGAACAAACTGCTGCGACAGGGGCTGCGCCTCTGCTGTGCAAGGGCTGGGTCTGAGAACAAACTGCTGCGACAGGGGCTGCGCCTCTGCTGTGCAAGGGCTGGGTCTGAGCCCCAGTGCCTCATAAATCACGTGCTGACGTATACCACTCTCAAGAGATCAGCTTTGGTTCGTGGCTATTTCAAGGCCACAGGACTACTTGAAACCTTGCCTCAAAAGAAAATTAAATAAATACAATTATTGTAATAATTTTTAGGATTTAATTGATTTCAGGGAGACATAAGCTTTATTAAGGCCTTGAAAGAAAAAACGTACTTACTTGGGATGAGCAAGTTAATGTCATAGATTCAATTATTGCTTGGGATTTAAATATTTTTCACAAAATATTAATATTATTTTAAACTACTTTTACATGCCCAGTTCCTTAGCAGCATGTGGTTGACTCTTGCTCACTGGGACATGCTGACGACCTTTTCCTCCCGCAGAATGGAGGGACACCTTTGCTCTACGCCGTCCATGGCAACCACGTGAAGTGCGTGAAGATGCTGCTAGGTGAGCAGTGACTGCAGCGCTTACTTGGAAGAGGCTGTGAGCGTTTTCTTTAAGTGTTTCCTGTTAGGAGGAGTGTACATATTGTCAGGTTTCCTTACCCAGCTGGCGCGTGCCCCTGGGTTCCCGTTAGCACACCCCTGCCTGAGAGAGGCAGCTCCCCCACACTCCACCTCTGCAATGCAGCTGTTGCCCTTCCCTTGCATATCTGGGCTCACCTTTGACTCCACTCTTTTTGCTCTCTGGACGCAGTGTCTTCCTGCATAACCTTTGTCTGGCCATGTATGACTTTCAGCTATGCTAGGGGTGTTTGGGGTATCTTCCCCTGCGCTCAGGCCTTTGTGAGAGCATGTTGGTCAAAGATCTGTTGAGCCATTGCATGAGAGCCAGCAACAGCCAGGCATTCTCATTGTCATTTTATTTATATAGATTTTTCTGTTTTGATACAGAAAATGGAGCTGACCCAACAATTGAAACAGACTCCGGATATAATTCTATGGATTTAGCTGTAGCTTTGGGCTATAGAAGTGGTGAGTACTTTAGAGCTCTCAGGCTTCGTTTAGCAAAGCCTTATGTATGGTAAATGCCAGTGGCTCAAAGCTCTTTAATTGCCTTCATACATAAAACAGTGTATTATCCTAACTGCAGGCATATGCTTTAATGGAGCATAAAGTAAACAGATCCCTGTAGAGCTGAGAAATGGGTTCATTTAGTTTGCACTTTTTTTTTTTATAACCTCAAATAGTTACTGGAAGGAAACTGGGCAGTATTTGCAAAATTTTAAAAAACGTTTCCATAAAAACATATTTATGTAACAGCACTGTACTCTGTAATAGTACCTTAGCACAGTGGGCAGTGGCTGAGTTAGGAACAGCTTTAATTTTAGAGTAACTGGCACACGCTGTCCTCACACTACAAATCAGTCCTACTTAGAAATACCTCATTTTACAGACTACCAGAGCTAAGTTGAATTTATAGACTGGCCTTTGGTTCGTTTGGTTTTGCTTTGTTTCTGTGCCAGGGCCTTGATGACCTGTCTTTGCAGTTCAACAGGCCATTGAGTCACACCTGCTGAAGCTGCTCCAAAGCATCAAGGAGTGACAGAGCCCTCAGAGGTGCCACCTGCCAGCTCCTCGCTCCCCGGTCGGTGTAGGCGGTAGTTTGTTTACGTGTACATTTTACCTCAGTTGCAGTGCTGATGGTTTTTATTGAGTTCTAATAAATATCCCTCTGGATAATTCACTGGTCTATAATAAAATTAATCCTAATGTTTTTAAAATAAATGTGTTTTACTATATATTTAAAATTATAAATTAATGTTTTATTGCATGTAAACTTTTATGGTACCAGTGGTAATATGTCTTTGTATCAAGTACCACAATTTGACACTTTGAGAAAATTCCACCTTGTTCATCTTTACTCTTTGATTAACTCTTTGACTTTGCACGGGGCTTATTGTAAGTCTGTGGGGGGAAATAATGTTCTTGTTGAATTAAAAAGTACACAGTGTGATGGTTTACAATATCATGTTTAAATAAAATAAAATACTTTTTCTGTCTACTAGCATTCTAGCTCTTTGATTATATGCTTGTCACAGATGCCTTCGAGATGGTCACTGTAACATTCTGTTCTGCAGATCAATCAGCAAAGACTTGTTCATTTGATAGTCATTTCTAGAAGTACCTTTAGAATATTTTTCTCTGATAAGTGGGTTTGAGAAAGAAAATACATGAGAGGGCCATAGACTAGACAGTGATTTGACTGACTCAGGACTTGATTGACTTAAACCTCTTCGCTTGAGAAACGGATATTATATCAGTTGTCAGCCGCATAAACTGATCTGGGTAATATGAGCAGAAGAGAACTAAGGGGGCTGGAAAGGTGCCTCGGTGGTTAAGATCACAGGCTTCCTGTGCAGAGGACTGGGGTTTGATCGCCAGCATCTGTGTGGCAGCTCACAAATCTATAGCTCCCATTTCAGGGGATCTCTTCTGGTATGTGTAGCCACTGCTGCATGCATGTGGTGCCCATATAAACATGCAGGCAGATACTCATACACGTAAAATTGTAAAAATCGGTATTACAGGCATGTCAGGTGAAATGGCTGAGTTATACGCAAATTAGCTTCTGTCCGACAGGGGCCATATGCTTGGGGGAGGGGGTGCTGCAAGCATCCTGTCCAGCAAAGCAACAATTTGAAAGATACAAGAAGGTGGTTTGGTTCAACATGACTCAGTAGCCAGTGTTGGTTCATATGTCGAAAGTCTGACCCCAAGTAGTTTATTTTAGGCATATTTAAGCACAGCATAGTTTGTTGAAAACTTTCCTGGCAATAATTAACTCAGTCCATGTGCACATAGAGCTTAAGACATGACTACATTGAAACTCCTTATAAAGCGCATTTAACCTCATCTGTGAAGATTGGTCCATGTGAGGTGGTGGTGGCACGTGCCTTTAATCCCAGCATGCTGGAGGCAGGCAGATCTCTGCAAGTTCAAGGTCAGCCAGCCTGGTCTACAAAGTGAGTTCCAGGACAGCCAGGGCTACCCAGAGAAACCCTGTCTCAAAAAAGAAAAAAAAAAAGAAAGAAAGAAAATGGATTCTATAGATTGACTACATGTGACAAAAAAGCTCACATCAGGGTCTGGAAAAGGATAAAGATAGTGCAAAAAGTCACCAGGCTATTGTATTAACCAAGACTTTTCCCAACTTCCTGGACAGATAACTGGTTAGGTTCCCCCCCGCCTTTGAGGGGACAACCCTGTGTGTTTGGCATTCCAGGTTCGCCGCCTGCTTATCTGTGAACACAAGGACCTCAGTGGCTCCCACGATGTACCGCATACCATACCCCTTCCACTGATAGCCATCAACAAGCCAGCCAATGAGAAGCCGTTGGACCTGGCACTTCACTACTTGGTAACGAATTGAATTCAGCAAAGTAGCTCCCCTAGCCTGAGGGCTCCAGACTGTGGTGATTGCACCAGCATGGAGTTGGGGGCTGCTTGGCACATCTGCAGTTTCTCATTCAGTGGCAAATGCCCCTGGCCCAGAGATGTCACTGTGGGTGTCTCTGGGCGGCCTCTTCCCCTCTGGGCGTTCAAAGAACAGGGCCTCCTTCCTGACATTCTTCATCACAAGCCTGGTTTTGTTAGGTTTGGCCTGATTGTTTACTTTTATTTTTGTTTGTGGGGGATGTATGCAGCTCAGAGGGCAGCACGCAGGAGTCTCTCCTCCCAACGTGTTGGTTCTGAGGCTTGAACTCAGAGCCTCAGGCTTGGCAATGAATGCCCTTAGTTGCTGAGCCGTATCACCCTTGGCCTGACTGTTGACATTCATACAGCAACTTAACTATACATATGACCCAAACCGGCAGGAATAAGGGTCCCAAAATGGCAAGGCGCTGTTGAATGGGAGGACCAGGGATGAGAAATAAAGAAGCCAAAAGCACTAGCTGGGACCAGGAGGCCCTGCCCAAACTGATGACTTATGCCAAGCAGGTTTATTAAGAAGTACAGCATTGGGCTGGGTGTGGTGGCACACGCCTTTAATCCCAGCACTCAGCAGGCAGATTGCTGTGAGTTTGAGACCAGCCTGGTCTACAGAGTGAGTCTAGGACAGCCAGGGCTACACGGAGAAACTCTGTCTTGGAAAAAAAAAAAGAAGTACAGCATCATACATACTATTTGCAGGGAGAAAAAATAGCCAAAGTCAGTAAGAGAGATAAGTTAGACAATTTTGGCAAAGAGAACATGGTGTACCTCGGACACAGCTGCCATAGGACTGATACCCGCACCCCAGGGAGAAGAGTCAGATCCCCAGAGCTGCAGCCTTGACCCCTCTGAGGCGCTGGCTCCAGCCCTAGACTGGCCTTGCCAAGTCCATTCCAGGACAAGGACACAGAACTGAAGTTCCCTTTGTCCTCTCATCAGGGCCTCTGAGACAGTCTTGGGGTGGTCTGGCTCCCTACCTATAAGCCTCACAGTTTGTTTTGTTGTGTTTTTGTTTGTTTGTTTGTTTTCACAAATCTAGAGCTTTCCACAACTTAAGAATTAAGGTCAAAACAGTGTTTCCACTCAGGAGTCTTCAGTGCAAATCACAGGGTTTCTGAAGCCTGAAATTTTTGTTCTTCTATTCTAGTTTAGGGCCCAAAGCCCAAGAAAGTTTTTCCACATTTTACCACCATATCAGTTAATGAGCCTAAATCCCTTCCTTCCTTTGCGGTCTATATGTGCTAAGAGATCTCTGCCTTCTTTTCTTTTAATTTTTACATGTATTTATTTGGAGAGGTGCGTGCACATGCTCACAAGCACATGCGCGTGGACCATAACACACATCTGAAGGTCGAAGGACAACTTCCAAGAGTCGGTGGTTCTCCCCTCCCACTGTGTGGGTACCAGGGTTGAACTCAGGTTGTAGGGCTTGGTAGCAAACACCTTTACCTGTTATGGGATCTGATAGCTGATCAGAGGATGCTGTCCAGACGTTTATTGCCGGTGTTATCGGTGATGGTGGTATCTGGGACACCCTTCTGCAAGGCACCCTTCTATAGGGCTCTGACAGTTGGAGGTTCTGGGCCTCAAACAGAACCATCAGGTATACTTCCAATAAAGGCAGGAAAAATACTAAGACAGAGCACCCGTGTGATTATTTCATAAGCAATGTGCCCGTGCCTCTCCCAAGGGTAAGTGTAGCCAGGACTCTGAGCAACTTTATTGGGTTCTTATATCTACCAGTCTTCTCCACCCCAATCCCTTCCAAGCCCCCAACACTAGGTAGGTGAGAAAGAAGAACTTATTTCAGATAGCAGCCGCGTGTGGTAGTGTACACCTTTAATCCCAGGGCAGCAGAGGCAGGTGGATCTCTGTGAATTCAAGGCCAGCCTGGGATACCTGGCATTCTCTTCAGGCCTCCACGCAAGCACACAGGCATAGACGCTCCTGTCCCCGACTACAAACATGTATAAGTGCACTCACACAGATACACACATGCACAAATAAACAAACACGTAACCTCTCAGGGAGGTAGAGAGTCAGAAAAGCTGCATTTCTACAGGCCCATAGGACTGTCCTCCAAGGTCAAGGGAACATGTGCAGACATTAAGTCTGTGAGGCCTCAGCAGGTTAATGCCATCAATCAGTAAGTGACCTTTAAGCCGTTCCAACATCATCTTCAAAAGGATACAAAGACAAGACAACCTCCTACAACTCAGCCTGTGCTAGTACTTTTCTTTTTGTGAACAAAGGAAGAAACCACTAAGAAGTTAAAACTACAAGGGATGGGATCACCATTGAGATGTAACAAGAATAAATTAATAAAAAAAAATAAGTAGAAAAAAAAAGAAGTTAAAACTAGCCAGATGTGGTAATACATGCCTTTAATCCCAACACTCAGTAGGTATGGATCTTTGTGTGTCTGAGGCCAGCCTGGTCTACAGAGTAAGTTCCAGAATAACCAGGGCTTCGTAGAGAAACCCTATCTAAAAAAAAAAAAAAAGAAAGAAAGGGAAAGGAAAAAACAGGCTCACAACTCAGTCTAAGAAGCTGAGGGAGCCGGGCGTGGTAGCGCACACCTTTAATCCCAGTACTCGGGAGGCAGAGGCAGGTGAATCCCTGTGAGTTCGAGGCCAGCCTGATCTACAATGCGAGTCTAGGACAACCAAGGCTGCACAGAGAAACCCTGTCTCAAAAAACAAAAACAAAACAACAACAACAACAACAAAAGAGGCTGAGGGATGGGGTCACATTAAGATAAGACACCTGAGCCAGGCAGAAGCAGCTCACATCTTGTCTTTAATCCCAGCTCTCAGGAGACAGAAACAGGTGAATCTCTGTGAGTTTAAGGTCCATTTGGTCTACCGAGCGAGTTCCAGGACAGCCATGACTACACAAAACTTTATCTCGGAAAAAAAAAAAAACCAGAGAGAGGCAGAGGCAGGTGCCAGGCCAGCCTGGTCTACAAAGGGAATCCAGGACAGCCAAGGCTACACAGAGAAACCTTGTCTCCAAAAACAAAACAAACAAACAACCCTATCTAATGTCCAGCAGGGATCCAGACTGCATTGAATGGTTCATTCCTATGTGACAGAAACTCTTTCTATCTCTCTCTTTTTAATTTTTTATGTATGAGTATTTTGCCTGTATGTATATATATATGTGTGTGTGTGTGTGTGTGTGTGTGTGTGTGTGTGTGTGTGTGTGTACAAGACATACTTGTCTGTTGCCATGGATTCCCTGAAACTGCAGTTGTGAGCTGCCAAGGGGTCACTGGGAATTGAACCCTAAGACCTCCAGAAGAGCAGCCCGTGCTCTTAACCACTGAGCCATCTCTCTAGCCCCTAGAAATTGTTTCTTTACAGCTAAAAACCTTCCATAGGTGGGGCAGGAAAGATCGCTTTTGTTAGTCTCAGCACCCATACAGTGGCTTGTCACCATCTTTAACTCTAGTTCCAGAGTATTCAATGGCCTTTTCTGGCCTCCAACAGTACCAGGCATGTGTGTGTGTGTCTGTGTGTGTGTGTGTGTGATGGAGTAGCACAAAATACCCATACACATAATTTTTTTTTTATAATTTTTTTTTTTTTAATTTAAAACCTCTGAAGTAACCTATAACTTCACTCAGTCTGTACCTTTAACAAATAGTGACTGTTGAACCAGATTCTGTTTTTCCAGATAAGCCTCTGGAGGCCTTTGTCACAAATGAATTTGAAAAAACATGTCATCGTGACCTGTTAAGACTTTGGGCAAAGAATGGCTGAGGTTAAGGAAATCACCTTGGTAATTAATCTCCCTCCTTTCATCAGCTGAGGGGTAAACAAATACAGGCGCCCTGAAGTGTTGGTGACAACGCCTGTCTTACATCACCCTACTTATGAGACTGAACACTGGGTCTCCAGTCGCCTCAGGGAAAGAAGTGGCAAATTGGAGATCTGCATGGAAAAAAAGATAAGGTTAAGGTTTTAATATGCTTGATCTTTATAAAAATAAATTCCTGGGCTTTTGGGGGAAATGTAATGGGTGGTTTTAACTGTGAAGCTATGAGGATTTTCAAAGTTTGTAACTCTGAAAGTTTGTCTAGAAAGTCAGTTAGCCTCCTATGTGGATTTTATTGCATTACTTCTTAACACTTTATATTTTGTTTTATCTCAAACTACTCATATGTTCTCACACTGTTGCTAGATAGACAGAAAGATGGATGGTAGATAGATAGATAGATAGATAGATAGATAGATAGATAGATAGATAGATAGACAGACAGACAGACAGATAGATAAGGGAGATGATTTGTCAGGTTATATTATTGACTACATTCTAGCCAGGTATAAAGAATCTACTTATATTTCTTAAAAAGATTTGCTGTGTGAAAAATAAAATGCTTATAAATCTGATAGTTTGAAAATTTTTCTTGAAAATTGCTTCACAAACTCTGGCTATTGTAAATTCATAAGTATTCTTTATAATATCTTGTGTATGGCAAGTTTTCTCAAATTACCTGCCTAGTGGCAGTCTCCAAAGTTTGCCTTCTTTTTTTGTTTGTTTGTTTGGGTTTGGGGGGGTTTGTTTTGTTTTTGTTTTATTTTGTTTTGTTTTTGGCTTTTTTTTTTTTCAAGACAGGGTTTCTCTGCATAGCCTTGGCTGTTCTAGATTTGCTTTGTAGACCAGGCTGGCCTTGAACTCACTGTGATCCACTTGCCTCTGCCTCCCGAGTGCTGGGATTAAAGGCGTGCGCCACCACCGCCCAGCAAGATTGCCTTCTTAATAATAAAATTCTAAATGGTAGCCATAACTTCTTATATTTTTATTGCTAATAGATTTTCATAATAGGTATATATTTGTTTTTATAACAGAAAGTAACAAACAGTAGCCAGGCCTAGTGTTCCAGGCCTGTAATGTTAGCCTCTTGGAAGGCTAAGGCAGGAGAATTACAAACATAAGCCTTCCTGAGCTACAGTGTGAATTCAAGTCCACACTGACAACTTATTGACCTCAAGAGAAGAAAAAAAATGGCTAAGTTTATAACTAGGCAATGAGATGCTTGCCTGGCATGTGTAAGCCCCTAAATCTAACCTGTAGTACTGTAAAAAAAAAAAAAAGGAAAGAATAACAATAAATATATGAAAGAGGACTGTAATGCTGGGCGGTGGTGGCGCAGGCCTTTAATTCCAGCACTCAGGAGGCAGAGGCAGTTGGAGGCCAGCATGGTCTACAGAGTGAGTTTCAGGACAACCAGGACTACACAGAGAAAACCTGTTTCAACAAAACAAAACAAAACAAAACTAAATAAATAAAATAAATGAAAGAGGACTGTAACCTGAGTGAAAGGCATTTAGGGGTGCAGTTAAATAGGAGGACCAATGCCGAAGTGGAGCAATCCAAAGAGAACAGGGTAAAAGTTCTCCAGCTGCGGTAAACTTTGGAGGGTCGTTGGGCCATGTGCAGCTCTTCCTCTGAAGGGAGTAAAGCTTGTCCTGTGGGAATGCAGGATCTAAGATGCCAACTCTGTGCAAGAAGACTGTGGCCCAGGGCTGGAAAGATGCTCGCTGGCTAAGAGCATCTTAGCCAGTTCAGTTCCCAGCACCCATGTAAGGTGACTCACAACCACCTGTAACTCCAGTTCTGCCGGAGCCAATGCTTTCTTCTACCCGCTACAGGCACTAGCACGTCTGTGGTGCACATACATGCATGTGAGGTACACATATGTGACACATAAAATAAAATTTAAAGAATGACCATTTTTAAAAAATAACATAGGAGCTAGAGAGAAGACTCAGAGGTTAAGAGCAGCTGTTGCTATGGCGGAGGACCTGGTTCCATTCCCAGAACCCTCTTGGTGCCACACAGCGGTCTGTAAATCCAATCCCAAGGGCGCCAATGTCCCCTTCCAAGCTCTGAGAGCACATACATACATACATACATACATACATACATACATACATACATACATACGTGCAGGCAAAACATTCATACAGATAAAATAATAAAAACAAATACATCTAAAAACTTATTTTAAAAATATGATCCATCTGTCATATTACTGCATCCATGACTAGACTCAAGAAATGTACTACTGGTGCTCCTATGGCCTATTGAACTGAAACCGGGATCAGAAATGTGATTATTGCTCCGGGGACAGATGCTACAAATTCATTTCCTGCTGACTTAGCCCAGTGAAATGAGTACAGCTGGTCTCCAGGTGTACAGGTCTGAATTCACAGATTCACTTCTGGAAATAAGCAAAACAACCCAAACTGCCTCTGTGTTGAACAGGCACAGACCTTTTTGCCTCTCATTTTTAATGACCCCGTATAGAACAATGACTACGTAAGCATCCTTCATGCTGCATTGTCTAGAGATGACAAAGTATATGAGAAGATGCAGATAGATTATACATAAACACTGGCATGCGTTGTATAAAGGACTTGGGCATCTGTCCATTTGGGCATTACCTTCAGGGGTTGCTGGATCCAGTCCCCTGTGAATGCAAAGGGAGGGCTATACAGAAACCAGCAGGATAGGTTTATTTTCCAAAGTGACAAATTCATTTATGTTGCCGCATGAGCACATAGCATCTGAAACAATTAAAGGGCTCTATATTTTCTCCCATCTCATCCAGTGGATACAGGATTTGTTACACCTCCCAGAATCCACTTGCGAAAAGCATCATAATTACCTTTGTGGTGTTCAGCCAATCTGTTCACCTTTTCTTTCCCACAAAGTTTTAGAAGATTCCTCTAAAAGCCATTAATTCTTCAGCATGCATTTATGTGGCACATTACCCTATGCTAGAGACCACCCTTAAGAAACGGTGGGCAACCAGGCGCTGTGGTGCACGCCTGTAATCCTAGCACTTGAGGAGGCAGAGGCAGGTGGATCACTGTGAGTTCAAGGCCAGCCTCGTCTACAAAGTGAGTCCAGGACAGCCAGGGCTACACAGAGAAACTCTGTCTCGGTGGGGGTGGGGGGGATGAGGGGGGAGGGGGCAGGCGAAGAAGAAGAAGAAAAAAAGAAAAGAAATAAACTGTGGGGCCAATAGCAATGCAGCTCTGTACCCCAGAGAATTACATGAGCCTGTTTCCCAGGTGGTCTCCCCTGAACCATCCTAAGACATATGTTAGCTGATGTTGGCTTCCTCAGGCGCTAGTCCTTCTGCTATGAGAGCACCCCTTTAGTGACCAATAGAAGCCTCCGGCTCTTGGGGGGGAGGGACCAAACTAAGATCCATAGAGTGCTGAGAGCAAGTTCCATTCTAAAGGAAACCAGTTCCCAGTCTGTGATTCACAGTGAGGTTGTCTGGAGAGAGCTGAAGATGCTCACACACACACACACACACACACACACACACACACACATGCACACACACACTCACACACATACACACATGTATATACACACGCACACATATACACACACACGCACACACATACACATAATGCATGCATGCATGCAATCACACGCACGCGCGCACACACACACACACACAAACACCACACATCCCCAGCCCTACCCCCACCTTCTTGTGTTACCCACAGGTGGTCTGATTTAACTAACATGGCCTGGCCCTGGCTATCCCGATATAGTCACAAGGGAGAAAAAGGCAAGAAACTCTGACAGGTGGAAATAGTGTAGTCCTCACCCAGTCTAAACCAAACCAAACCAAACACATTGATTTGTCTTTTGTGTCTGGCCTGTCTGTACCTGTTATAACTCTTTTGTAAATATTCCCCTCCAAGCCTAAGCGATAAAGAATTTCCAAGCAGTAATCACACCTTTTGTGATTTAATAATGCGCTATTAGCTATGATTGCACACTCTTTATTAGAAAGTCTAAAAAGCGGAGCCCGCTTCTAAGGCACTCATCCTGTTTACCATTTGAGGGGTCCTGAATATGGGGCACACTACTTTGTGCCAATGAGGGCTCATGAGCTTGCTTGCTGTTTTCTGCTGTAGGGGTTCCTAGAACTGGGGAGCAGTGGACGCTGAAGCCGTGGCCTTTCGAGATTCATGGCGGCTCACAGGGTTTATCCACAAGGCCAGGTACCGCCTCCAATGTGCATGCCCATATGAAATCTCCTCTTCCTGGGGTCTCCTGGTGTTTGTTTGCCTCAGACATGGGGGACATTGATAATGAGGCCAATTGCTGGTAGTCTTGGCTTAATGAGACCTAGCTTCTGAGCCCCTCAATGGATTGAGGAATGGTGGACATTTGCTCAACTGTGTTCCCAGCAGCTTTGTTGGTAATAGAGAGAAACTAGAAACAACCCAGATGTCCCTCAAATGAAGAATGGATAAAGAAACTGTGGTACATTTACACAATGGAATACTATTCAGCTACTAAAAACAAAGACATAATGAAATTTGCAGGCAAATGGATGGAACTAGAAAAGATCATCCTGAGTGAGGTAGCCCAGACCCAGGAGGACATGTATGGCATATACTCACTTATAAGTGGATATTAGCCACACAATACCGGATAACCACACTACAACGCACGGACCTAAATAACAAGGAGGGCCCTAGGGAGAATGCTTAATGCTCATTTAGAAGGGCAAATAGAATAGACACAGGAAGCTGTTGAAGAGAGAGAACAAGATGGGAGCCCACCATAGATGCCCTCTGAAAGACGCCATCCAGAGGGGGGGATCAAAGCAGAAGCTGAGGCTCACAGCCAAATTCTGGGCAGAGCCCAAGGAGTCTTATGGAAGAGTCAGGGGGTAGAAGGACCTGGATGGGACAGGAGCTCCAACAGAACCAACAAGTCTGGGCCCAGGGTAGGGGCGAGGTGGAGACTGATGCACTAACCAAGGACCATGCATAGAAAGGACCTAGACCCCCTGCTCAGATGTAGCAAATTGGCATCTCAGTCTCCATATGGGTCTCCTTAGCAAGAGGAGCAGGGGCTGTCTCTGCTATTGACTTTGTTGCCTGCCCTTTGATCACTTCCCCCTGGCAGCATAGCCTTGCCAGGCCACAGAGGAAGAGGATGCAAGCAGTCCTGATGAGACTTGATAGGCTGGGGTCAGTTGGTAGGGGAGGAGGGCTAGGGGGAAAGAGAGAGGGAGGGTGGGACTGGGAGGATACAAGAGAGGGGGCTATGATCTAGACATAAAATGATTTGTTTTGTTTTTCAAGACAAGGATTCTCTGTATAACATTGGCTGTCCTGGATTCACTTTGTAGACCAGGCTGGCCTCAAACTCACAGAGATCCTCCTGCCTCTTCCTCCCAAGTGCTGGGACTAAAGGGGTGCACCACCATGCCCAGCCAAGAATAGATTTTAAAAGATAATTTTAAATTTTAAAAAAAAAGGAAGAAGAATTTAACAACCCACCTACTGGCTGAGTCGAAGTCTAACATCACTGTCTTCTCTGGAGAATAAGTCATCTTCTCTGACATTCTAGGTCCTAAGTTGTGACACCTTTATTCATGATAACCCCAAATAGAAACAACTCAATTAGTTTTTAAGATTGTATTTTAATGTGTGTGTGTGTGTGTGTGTGTGTGTGTGTGTGTGTGTGTGTGTGTGTGTCAGAGTATGTGCACGTGAGTGTGGGCTTCTGAGGAGGCCAAAAGAGGGCGCCCAATCCCCTGAAACTAGAGCTACTACTGGCAATTGTGAGCAATTCACTATGGTGACTGGGAACAGAACTCCAGACATCTACAAAAGCAGCTTGTGCTCTTAACCCCTGAATCATATCTCCAGCCCTGACAACCCTCCATTGGTTGCCTTTACTGGAGGAGTGGGCGGTCTGTAAGCCCCTCTAGGTGAGCAAGTGGCCAGGCCCCCTCCCTGGAGGACCTCCAAGTGCCAGGCTCTGCCCACAGAACCCTTTATAGGCCATAACTGCTTGACCCAGCCCCTCCAGAGACAGGCAGGCAAGCTCCACTCTACAGAGTAAAAAGTCCAAGTTCCGGGCTTGAAATCCCACCAATCCCTACTCTGGAAAGCTCCGCCCCCAAGAAACCCTATATAAACCCCATGTTCTGCCCAGTTTTTGTTGCTTCTATCCAAAGTAGAGGCAGCCACCCTCCTGGGTTTTCCCCAATAAATCTCTCGTGTGAGGTTTGTTGTGCAGTGTGACTTTGTGGTATTCCTTGGTCCAGACTGCCAGGACACCTGTAACGCTCCCAGGAGTCTGTTTACTGAAAAGGAGCACGAGGTTAGCCTCTCTGTACTGGAAATATTCCAAATCTTGCCTTGGGTAATGATCGCACGGAAACGTGCGCAAGGTCAATCAGTCAGGCTGTGCACACCATACCCCTACGAGTTCCTATAGATATTTAAGATACAAATCTTAAAGTGTATGTAAGGAGTCATCTCCCAACACAACTAAACCCAGACAGCAGATGCACTCTTGCTGTGGACTTGCTTCTGGGTGGTTCTTTCTGGCGTGCTACAGTGGAGTAAAAGCAAGAGTGGATTGATTTAACAGCTGATGGTATTCCCTGTGTCAAAGGCAAGGAGATGAATTAGTGTCCAGTGTTTCTCTGAGGAGCTAATAAAATTTCATCATGTGAATATTCCATACAGAATCTAGTAACGAGTCTGCTGGTGGATATTTGGGTTCTTTCTTTTTGTTTCGTTTTGTTTTGTTTTTCGAGATAGGGCTTCTCTGTGTAACAGCCCTGGCTGGCTGTCCTGGACTAACTTTGTAGACCAAGCTGTCCTCGAACTCACAGAGATCCTCCTGCCTCTGCCTCTCAAGTACTGGGATTATAGGCGTGCGCCACCACCACCCGGCTATTTCTTATATATTTTCTCATTCCTCATAATATTGCAATGATGCAATCATGTTTGTTTTGTTTTGCTGGGTTTTTCCACTTCGTTTTGTCTTGGTGTGCCTCTTTGAGCACCTGCACACATGTGACATAGACACACATGTGTACAGATACATTTTTTTAAAACTCTTTTTTAAAATATGCTATGCTCTAAGAAGGAAAGCGGTACACACTGCAGGCCTTTTTGTATCTCCACTTCTGTTTAAAGGAGCCAGAGAATTCCGGTGCTCTTCTCCGGTCCCCTCTTCTAGCCTCTCCTGCAGATAAGTATGTTATCTAGGGTTAAGTAGTCAGACGTAGGAGGCCCTGAGTTTTTAAATGTAAGGTGTTGATCCAAAGCAGTAAGAAGTATGATGCTAATGGCAGTGGCCACAGCAAGCCCAGTCTTGGGGGGCAGCCGACAGCACATTAGATGTGATCCTGACCAGTAGGTTTGGTGCCATGGCTTTATGGATGCCTGGTTCCCTGTTCTTCCTCCAGCCCACTACCACAGAACGCCTGGGGTTTTGTTAGCCCTCAACATTAAAAAAAAAAAAATTACTTTTATTGTTCTTTTTTAAAGATGTATTTATTTATGTATATGGGTACTTTATCAGCATTTACATTTGTACACGAGAAGAGGGCATCAGACAGTTGAGAGCTGCCACGTGGGTGCTGGGAATTGAACTCAGGACCTTTGGAAGAGCAGTAAGTGCCCTTAACCACTGAGCCATCTCTCCAGCCCCCACTTTTATTGTTCTTAATTATGTGTACACGTGAGGGTATACACATATATGTGGGACACCCAAGAAAGGCTAGAGAAGATCGCCCCTGAAGCTGGAGTTACAGGAGATTATGGGATGCCCAACATGGGTACTGGGAACCAAGACTGGGGCCTCTGCAAGCGAGTACATGCTCTTAACCACTGAACATCTCTCCAGCCCAGCTTTTCTTTCTTTCTTTTTAAAAAAGATTTATTTATTTACTATATACACAGTGTTTTTGTCTATATGTATGTCTGTGCACCAGAAGAGGGCACTAGATCTCACTATAGATGGCGGTAAACCACCATGTGGTTGCTGGGAATTGAACTCAGGACCTCTGGAAGAGCAGACAGTGCTCTTAACCTCTGAGCCATCTCTCCAGCCCCTATCTCAGCTTTTCAACCAGTTTCTTCCCTGTTTACCCAGAGTTGTCTCTGCTGACTGGAATGCTGACAGTTAAAGGGGATAAGGAGGCTGTTCCTCTCCCAGACTGTGTGTCCCACTTTGACATCTGAGAGCCAAGAGTCCTGGTCATGTTTACGCTCCCTTGCAGCTCTCCTTTCTTCCTCTTCTAGTTTGCCATATACTCACGTCCATCATTGGTTCAACGTCCTCCAACCCTTCCCTGAGAGAAGCAGCTCCCCCTCAAACAGCACAGCTCCTATGCACAGACCCCTCCTGGATCAACCCATCTTC
Source organism: Acomys russatus (assembly GCF_903995435.1). Lineage (NCBI taxonomy): Eukaryota > Metazoa > Chordata > Mammalia > Rodentia > Muridae > Acomys > Acomys russatus. The sequence goes on from NC_067166.1 coordinate 19,339,300, forward strand.
CCCAGTGCTGAGTGAATTTAGAACCTCGTGTGTGGATGGCAGGCACGCTACCACTGAATCACAACGCTGGGCCTCCATTTTCCTAATTTCTAGACATCCCCCCTTAAGTATTAGGACATACTTTACTTTTTGGAACTACATGATATTCTTTCTAGAAAAATATTTCCAGATGCTCTTTGGCGTTACTCCTGCTGAGCCTGACCCCTGCTCCCTGAAACCTGGGACGCTGCCAGGGGTTTTCTTCTCTCTTCCCTGTCCTCTCCTCCTCCTCCTTGTCACTCCCTCCCACTGTCCCCCAGGCCTCCACTGAACATCTTCCAAGGATGAGACGAAGTGATGGAGACAAAGTCTCCACCTCCCTGTGGCAGCCTCGCTTAGAAGCCTATGTATTGTGTTCTGTAGCACACTGTAGCTCTGACCACATCGTGGTCATCAGTGTGGTCAAGGCAGGACCTTCTCTTTCAGGTGACAGAAGACTCTTTTCATCCGGTTGCAGCGGATGTGCCTTCAGATCAGCATCATAAGAGGGGTAACGGTTCTGCTTTGTTTTTTAACTTTGTGTGTTGGGGGGGCGGGGTGTTTTGTTTTGCCTGCAAGTATGCCTGTCCACCAGAGAGGCCAGAAGAGGGCATTGGATCCCCTGGGGCTGGAGTTATGGAAAGTTGTGAGTAGGAACATGGGTGTTGGGAACAGAACCTGGGTCTTCTGGGAGAGCAGCTAGTGCTCTTAACTCTCTGTTTTCTTTCTCTTCTTCCTCTTCTTCTCCTCCTCCTCCTCCTCCTTCTTCATCATCAAAATAATTGGAAGAACTTCATCAGTAGGAATCATTCAGTCATGTCTCAGGCTCTATCCGCTAACAACCTCTCCCCATTGCAGCCAGTGGCTCAAAGGCCCCAAAAGTATTAGTTAGAGCTGGGCTAGGCTGGAACCTGTTGGAATCCTTCTCTGGAAGACCAGGGCAAGCAAACTGGAGCTATATCAGATCCCTTCCCTCATAGCTCCTGAGACCAAAGATCACACACATAGTGTCACAGTCCTACCCTGGCCAGCCATCCCAGTGGTCAACTTCCTATAAATGTCAACAGTCATATGCTGACACATGCATATCACGCCACAGGACACCTTCATTATAAAGATGGATTTTTACTTGTGTGTTTTGAGGCAGCATCTCACTACATGTTCCTAGCTTTCTTGGCACTTATGTAGCAGGCTGGGCTTGAATTCACAGAAATCTGCCTGTCTCTGCTTCCCAATGGCTAGGATTAAAGACATCCCCCACCACCTCAACCAAAGGTAGGTTTTTCAACAACAACAAAGGTTGTTTTTCAAGACAGGGTTTCTGTATGTAGCCCTGGCTGTCCTGGACTCACTTTATAGACCAGGCTGGCCTTGAACTTATAGTGATCTGCTTGCCTCTGCTTCCTGAGTGCTGGAATTAAAGGCATATGCCACTACGCTCAGTTCCCCAAAGGTAGATTTTAATTAGGTTATCAACATACTTAAACACATTATCTTTAGGTAAGATATAGTTAAACTTTTTAATTTGGCTTCATAACTTATAAATAGGTTAAACCATTAACAAAACAATAAAATCCACAATCTTTTTTTCCCCCTTGGAGGAGGTCAGTTTGAATGATCGGCACTTGGACAATTTTTTTCACAGGCCACAGGACCAGAATAGATTTTCTGCACCTCCAGGTACTAAGATCTCTCTGAGTTACAATCCTTCAGGGAGAGACTTGGTCAGGCCCCAGGACAGTCATTCCAAGCCCTATCCATCCAGAGGAAGCTGTTTGAGGAAGTCTCAGATGCATCACCTGCTGTTTGAGGAAGTCTCAGATGTCCTCCTCCTGAGCTGGAGTCACACATCACCTGCTGTGCCCAGATCTGGGTTCACTGTCCCTGAGGTGCAAGCTTCCTTTCTGCCTTCACAGAAGAGAGGGGGTTTTTTTGGTGTTTTTGTTTGTTTTGTTTTGATTTGGTTTTTGGTTTTTCGAGACAGGGTTTCTCTGTGTAGCCCTGGCTGTCCTGGACCCACTTTGTAGACCAGGCTGGCCTTGAACTCACAGAGATCTGCCTTCCTCTGCCTCCCAAGTGCTGGGATTAAAGGCATGCACCACCACACCCGGCTACAGAAGGTAGTTTTGTCATCTACATTTCCCAGCAGGAAAAAGAAAATAGTATAATAAGAATATATTCGGGCTGGAGAGATGACTCAGGTTAAGAGCACTGGCTGTTCCTCCAAAGGTCCTGAGTTCAATCCCCAGCATCCACATGGTGGCTCACAACCATCTATAATGAGATCTAATGCCCTCTTCTGGCATGCAGGCACACATACAGGCTGAATACTGTATAAATTAAAAAAAAAAAAATCTTAAAAAAAAAAAAAGAATATATTCACTGGGCTCAGCTGTTAAGCTGTTCTTCCTGCAACCACTTGGTGGCTTCACAACATCTATAATGTCATCTGACACTCTCTTCTGGCATGAAGGCATACATGCAGACAGAGCACTGTATATGTAAATAAATCGTTAAAAAAAAAAAAGAATATATTCACTGACCTGAGAGCTTGCCCTGTTTGCAGGAAGAAGGCAGTTGCTGTGTGCTGTTCCTGAGAAGGGTCGCTGCTCAGTTGTCACCTTCTTGTGCTATGGTGACAGTCTGCCAGCACGCATGTCAACAAGGATCTAGTGATTCACAATAGCTCTTAAGGGGGAAAAAATCATTCTTTGTCTACTTTAAAATGTATGTAAAATAAATAATAGTCTATAATTTTTATTCAATATGCCCTATTTCAATAAGTTAGTATTATATCACCACCACCACCACCCGCCCTCCTTCCTTTAACCTCTGAAATCAGGACTAATCTCTGCAGGGTCAGGTTAATGGTGTCATACAGGGACTGTCCACCAGGGAGCAGTCAATATGTAGTAATTGGAAATTTCCATTGACAACTGTGCAGATTAAGAAGCCACTTGATGCCAAGAGGTGATGATGCACGCCTTTAATCCCAGCACTTGGGAGGCACGGGCAGGAGGACCTCTGTGAGTTCGAGGTCAGCCTGGTCTATACAGTGAATTCCAGGACAGCTAGAGCAACACAGAGAAACCCTCTCTTGGAAAACGAAGAAGAAGAAGAAGAAGAAGAAGAAGAAGAAGAAGAAGAAGAAGAAGAAGAAGAAGAAGAAGAAGACACGGGCTTGGTGGTAGAAGCAGGTGGATCTCAGTGAGTTCAAGGCCAGCCTGGTCTACAAAGTGAGTCTAGGATAGGCCAAGGTTGTTACACAGAGAAACCCTGTCTTGAATCACGCCCCCATAAAAGCTGAAAGACAACTCTCCCCAAAAGCTGAAAGACTGTGTGGGTTATATAGTGAGTTTCAGCCTGGGCTGTGATGTAAAAACCCATCATAGACAGAGAGATGGAGTTGGGAGAGATGGAGAGGGGGGAAGAGAGAACCCAAGCCCCTTAGATTTAATAAAATATGGTTGTCCCATATCTGCAGATTCAATCCACTGCAAACTAAAAATACTTGAGAAAAACCAAGTCTATATTGAAAGTCACAGGTTTTTTTGCATTTATTCTTTAAATAAGCTAGTACAGTAGCTGTTTACACAACAGTTAAATTGTATGCATTATTATGAGTAATCTAAAGATAAAGCATGTGGAGTTAATTTTTTTGTTGGTTTTTTTGTTTTGTTTTGTTTTTTGGTTTTTCGAGACAGAATTTCTCTGTGTAGCCTTGGCTGTCCTGGACTCACTTTGTAGACCAGGCTGGCCTTGAACTCACAGAGATCTGCCTGCCTCTGCCTCCCGAGTGCTGGGATTAAGGACGTGTGCCACCACGCCTGGCTAGAACAAGTGCTCTTAACACAGAGCTATCTCTCCACCCCCAAACGTGGTATTTTTAATAAATATCCTTCTCACAATTTAAATATTTCACCACATAAAATTCATATTATTGGCCAGTTTGTCTTTCAATAAATCTGGCATTACCATGCACCTAATGGGGCTATGGCTTTAAGTGAGGGACGCTAGAGAAGTGCCTTCCATACACTGTAGGTAAGAGAGGAGTGCAGCTCTTGGTAGGTGACAGGCTTATGAAAGTACACTTTGAGAAGCCACGCAGTCTCTTGTCTCAGGGGGTTTCCTGTTGCTATTTTACATGGAGTTCCTATGACACGTAACGGGGCAGCCATACCACTTCGCTTCCTGCAGGTTCCCTAAATGGTTTTCATTAGCATCCACTTCTAAATCATAGATATGCAAAAAAAAACTTTTTACTATCTTATTTTTAGCTATGTGTGTATGTGGGGGTGTGTGTGAGGGTATGTGCGTGCCGAGTGCAGGCACCTGTGGAGGCATCGCATCCCCCGAAGCTGAATTATAAAGAGTTGTGAGTTATGTGTGCTAGGAACTGAACTAGGATCATCTGCAAAAGCAGTATGCTGAGCCGTCTTTCCAGCCTCTGTTCTCAGCATATATATGTATATATGTGCATATATGTATATATATATATATATATATATATATATAATTTTTTACCTCAGTGAACTGTTTCCTTAGTTGATTTTATTGTTTTGAGCCAGGCTTTCACTAGATAGCTCAGGCTGGCCTTGAACTCATGATCCTCTTGTCTCTGCCTCCTGAGTGCTAGGACCGTAGACATGTGCCACCATGCCAACTTCTTTCTTACTCTCCAAGAATCTTTTCGTAAATGTGGCCCCTTCCCATCTCCTGCCCACATATCACCTCCTGTCTCTAGAGTATTTAATGATCAGTTAGTTTCACTTTTTTTTTTTTCCTGCAACTGGAATTAACTTTCCCCCATGGTTCCTTTCTTCTATTGATTTGTCTTTCACGATGGATCTTCTTCAAAAGCATTCATTTTCAAAAGTGAGGCCCTTGGACTGGGGATTTAGCTAGGTTTATAGAGTACCTTGATAGAATGCAGGTGGCCCAGATTTTATCCTCAGCACGTTCTTCTAATCCCAGCACTTGGAAGATAGAAGCAGTTCAAGGTCATCCTCAAAGTTGTCAACTACACAGTGAATTTGAGGTCAGATTGGACTGCAAAAGCCCCTGCCTTAACAAAAGGTCATTAGAATAGCAACTAAGAGCTGGGTGTGGTGGCATGCACCTATAATTCCAGCAGAGGTAAGCAGGTCTCTGTGAGTTCAAGGCCAGCCTGGTCTACAAAGTGAGTTCCAGGACAACCAAGGCTACACAGAGAAACCCTGTCTCAAAACAAAAACAAAACCAAACAAAGAATAGCAAGTAAGCTGCATCTGTGTGGTAGCTTGAGATGTCCCCCATCGGCCCAAGTGTTCAAATTCTTGGTCCCCAATTGGTGACATTGTTTGGGGAGGCTTAGGAGGTGTGGACTTGCCAGAGGAGGTGTGTCACTGGGGACAAACCTTGAGATTTACTCTCTGTGGTTTAAGAAATGAGCTCTCAGCTTGCTGCTTCAGCCACCATGCCCCGTGTGCTGCCAGGTTTCCCATGATGGACTCTGGAACTCTTGCCTTGTTCATGGCACTTTATCACAGCAACGGAAATGTAACTAACACATTCTGCTGGGTGGGATCTTGGGGGCCTCCAGCTGTCAAAGCATACAGAACGTATTCTATGATCAAGAGCTCCTTCGTCCTTGACCATGAGGACAGATCTGGAGCTGGCCTTTTGAGGGCCAGGGAGACTTGCACTTAACACTTGCTTTCTCCTTTCTGCCTCACCCTACCCTCCATTGTGCCTACCCGTGCTGAACACAGAGCTCCTTCATTCTCTCTCTTCCGTGCACAAAATGTTGCCCCCTGCATGTGTGCCTGCAGGCCAGAAGAGGGCGCCAGATCTCATTATAGATGGCTGTAAACCACCATGTAGTTGGGGAAATTGAACTCAGGACCTTTGGAAGAACAGCCAGTGCTCTTAACTGCTGAACTGTCTCTCCAGCCCGCCCACCCCCCCCCCCAACCCCGGACCTCCTCCACTTTCAATCACGTGTACTTTAGCGGAGACTCGGTATGTCAGCTGCTTTTCTTACACATGAATCGTGCTGTCTCTCTTGCCACTTGTCCCAGCTAACACCTGGTAGAAAGGGAGCAGAAAGGCCTTCACGCTGTCTTATTAGAATCAAGATTGAAAGCCGGGCATGGTGCTCATGCTTTTAATCCCAGCACTTGGGAGGCAGAGGCAGGTAATCTCTGTGAGTTCGAGGCCAGCCTGGTCTACAAAGCAAGTCCAGGATAGGCAAGGCTACATAGAGAGACCCTGTCTCAAAAAAAAAAAAAAAAAAAAAAAAAAGAATCAAGATTGATTTGTTTTCCCGAAGTTGATCTCCAGACACTTCTCCGTAACAAACAAACATGGAAACTCCTAAACATATGTAGCGTTACCTGAGCTATCACACATCAGCACTTCTGGAAATCTCTCACTCTGTGGTGTACCTAGAAACTTTTATGAGTTTCTCCGCTCCAGCCAGCTATCCATCTGTCCTCACTGCATAGTTTACAAGCACCTAAGTCAGCATAATTGAAGGGCTCTGAAAAGCCAGCCAGTCTTCGGAGACGTTAATAAGACTTGACCCATCCCATGGAGACAATAAGAGGCAACAGTTCAAAAGCAGCCGAAATGTCAACAGGACTTGGAAAAGGCCAGTCAGCAACCGGCCCCAGAATAAAAATGCTGAGTCTGTGGCAATCCTGAGCAACTGAAGACAGAAGTGTATTACAGAGAAACTAAGACAAAGCTCTGGAGTTGAAAAGTCCAGCTTTGATGAGCTGGAAAAGCAAGAGATATAATCCCAAGCGAGTCCCAGTTTAGAAAGGTTTTGTTTGCCTTTTTCTGCTAGAGTTGGAGCCAAACTCGAGTTCGCTCTTAATATTCCTGGCCACTGGAGGGCTCAAGTCAAAGGCGCATTTTTGGGAACAACCTGTGACCACAGGCTCCAGGCTCACAGAGAGGGGGCCTGCCCAGGTGACAGGCTTTTTTCTCCCCTTCCATCACTTTGACCAATGACTCCAGGACACTGGCATTTGTGCCACTGTTGTCTTCCCAGGGGTCCTGAGTCCTCAGCTGTGCGCTGTTTGCCTACCTTGGTGTAAGAGACAAGAATCTTAGAGTCAAGCAGCCATTTAATCAGGCAGACAGATGACAGACAGACAGACAGGCTGCTGCACACAACTTTAATCCTGTTGCTAAGAAGCCATGGCAACATAGTGAGACTCTGCTTAATAAATAAATAAATAAATAAATAAATAAATGAAAAGTTTTACACGATCCTTAGGAATAAAGGCCGAGTCCTTTAATTTGGAAACCCACTTTAGTCCATCTATTCATCTACTTATTCATTTTTATAAGTGATTCCATTTAAAATCTTTATGTAGCCAGGCAGTGGTGGTGCTCACCTTTAATCCCAGCACTCTAGAGGCAGAGGCAGGAGGATCTATGAGTTCAAGGCCAGCCTGGTCTGTCTAGAGAGTGAGTTCTAGGACAGCCAGATAGCCAGGGCTACACAGAGAAACCCTGTCTTGAGAAAACCAATATAAACAAACACAGAGATACAATCTTTATGTATAAGATTTACGACACAGTGAAAAGAAATGGAGCTTTAAAATCAAATATCTGGATCAAATTCCTGGTTCTCACAGTGTTTTGAAAGTCCTGATTTCCTCTCTTCAACAATAAAGCTAAGGATCTGTCTTGGTAAGGTTGTTTTAAGGATTTGAAGTAATGTACCTAAAGTCACTGGCAGGTGTAGTGGTTATAAACACGTTTTTGTTTTGATCCTAAGTGTGGGATGAGGAACAGACTTGTGAGAGAACAGGTGATGTTTATCCACTAGAAGATGAACCACCTCGTGCCAGGGCTTGGCTTTTGCCAGCTGAAACACATCTTAGTACAGACTCTGAGAGAAGATATATATATGAGCCCAAAACAGGAGGAGGGGCTTTTGGGCTCTTGGTATTGTTTGGCTGTTCATTGCTCCACTCTGAGACGCTCTTAGAAAGAACTGCTCCAGAGAACACTTCAAGGCTCCGGGTTCCGGCTGCTGTTCCAGGTTCTAGCAGCAACTTTGGTGGAATTGCTGGTCTGCTGAAATCCTGCTAACTACCCTCACCAGGGAAATCGCTCCCAGGAACTGAATCCAAAAAGGTCTACTTCTCCTGTTCCCAATTAACCTCTTTTCTCTCCTATCTAGGGTAGGTGGGTTGGAAGGGAGATATAAGCATTAAAAAACCCCAAATAAAGTAGGTTTGGAAAAGGTCGAAGCTTACAGGCATATGGTGAATATTCAGTGGAAGAGGGGCATGGTTGTGACGGTCTTACTATGGTTCTATCACTCTTTTGAGTCAGACAGGCCTAAGTCCAGTTTCCACATTCACTCAGGAGGTTGGTTTGTTTGTTTGTTTGTTTTGTCCCTAAAGCTTCTTAGTGTGACAGAAAGAGATTCATTCTCACTAACTTGGGATTGACTCAAACTGAAGGAGGTCTCAGCCCCTGACAAGACTTTCTCTTTAAACCACCACAGTCAGGCTCACAGGATTCTGTACCTAGGCCCACTTCCTTGACCTCTACCTGCAGTCTCAGTTATCGGTCAATTGCTGTGAAGAGACGCCATGACCAAGGCGACTTAGAGCAGCAAGCATGGCACTGGAGCAGTAGCTGAGAGCTGCTGATCCCTCATCACAAGCGTGAAGCAGAGAGAGCTAACTGGGAACAGCATGAGCTTTGGAAACCTCAAAGCCCAACCTCCAGTGAAACGCCTCTTCCAACAAGACCACACCTCCTAACCCTTCCCAAACAGTTCACCAACTGGGGAGCAAGTATTCAAGGGTACGAACTATGGGGACCCTGTTCTCATTCAAGCCACCACACCTGCTAAGCTCAGTTTCAGCACATTTTATTTAACCCAGTCACTGACAATTCACCCCTAATGTCATAGGACATTTCTCCATGTCACAGTCACCGGCTCCTCACCCTGCTTGCTGCCTATACATGCTCAGCACTCTCTGTAATATGTAGAGTGGGGGGGCGGGCAGTCTCTCTTTTTGTCTATTGCAGTTCTCTTAAAGGAACTCTTCTTTGTTTGTTTGTTGTTTTTGGCAGGGGGTAGTCTTGACTGTCCTGTACTCGCTTTGTAGACCAGGCTGGTCTCGAACTCTCAGAGATCCACCTGCCTCTGCCTCCCTGAATGCTGGGATTACAGGCTTGTCTTTTCTTAGCGAGACTTCATAGTACCTGTCCCTTTTCACTGTTCATCTCCACATGTCTGTTTCTGATGGGACAGTGCCACTGTCCACAGAGATCCAACATGGACTTGACCTTGGCTATGGTTTGGATGTCATTTGTCCCCAAAGGGTCACAGGCTGGGACTTTGTTTCCTTTTGTGGTGGAGCTAAGAGCTTGGGGAGCCTTTAGGAAGCCAGGTCAAAGGTGAAGTTCTCAGTATACTCAGGGTTGATCCATGAGCAGGCTTAAGAGAACTCTCATGGGTCCTCAGAGCTCTGAGAAGAGCAGGTTGCTATAGAAACAGGCTCATTCCCTGAGTGGCTCTGGCTTTCTGTTTCCAGATGGACTCTACCTCTTACATGCAGTCCTACAGTTGTGACGTCTTCTCTCTTATCATAAGGTCCTCACTGGAGCTTAGCCCGTGTCGGTGCCATGCCCTTGAACTCCAGAGCTCAGTAGGCCTGTTTTCCTTATAAAGTTAGCCTGTCTCCAGGACTTTACTGCAGTCGTATAAAGTGGATTAATACAGTCTCCCATATCAGGACATGCCTCTAGGGGAATCCAGTTGATTCGTCAGAAGCGGATCCACTGGCACATCACATACCAAGCTGGGCAAATATCTTTTCTATGAATTGAAGGGGCAGAGCTGGCTCCTGCAGATGGCAGCTGCCTTCACTGTAGGTGCTCAGATCTCCTCCACACACCTGCCTCAGCCTCAGAAAACTGCTGTTCTTTGGTGCTCCGCTTCCCCCCCCCCCACCCCCTCCTCTCCCTGTAAACCTTCAATCGTCCTTTTAACACCACATGTCTGAGCCCTCCCTCAGATGAAAACAGGCCCATCTTGTTTTCCCAGTTCCATCAGCCTGGCTGAGTGACTCACTCACACACGTGACAGCTCTCCCTTTAGTGTGACTGGCCGATGGTAACTGCAGGATCATCATCTCATACTAACCTGTGCAGTGAACCAAGAGTCTGTGATGACCGCGGCTTTTAGAGCCTGCCTGCCTAATCCTGTTTCCCAGGCGACAACAATGATCTAGGATCAATGGGACCGGTGATACAGTATTACTGGGCGCCGCCTCGGGATTCTCCAGATCTGGGTTGAGGCTCTAGAAGTGTAAACAGTCATGTGGGACGTCAGGGAAGTATTCCTGCAGGCCCAAGTATGTTAGGAACCGGGAATCAGTACAAGCGGAAGAGGCATAGGTGGGTGTAGCCATTGCTGGAGGTCACCCTGCTTTTCCTTGGCAGACCCAAGTCCAGTGTCAGGCTTGCCCTGTGCAACTTAGCTGGGTTAGGGAAACCTGACTGGGGCAATGAAGGAATAGAGGACAGACAGACAGACAGACATGGATACAGAAAAGCTGGGATCTGATGGAGGGGCACCAAGGAGGGAACATTCCAGAATGTATGTACAGCAGAGTGGGAGGGGGTCAACTGGCCTCAGTTGGAGGTCCCTATTCAGGAGCAGGCTCAGTGTCTGGTGATGCACATGGACCAGAAGAAGGCTTTGCCCATTCCCTGAGCCCGACCCAAGGAATGTTTGCCAGCGCCCCTGACCCTGCGGCACTGGTCCTTCTTAACAGTACACATTCCCCCCAGGACCTCATCTGTCCTTACACCATCTCTTAGTCAAGGCTCCACCATCCTGTATCCCATGTTTAGGGAAAGGGGAGGCTCCGATGCTAACATTCTTGATGTCGTATTGGCCTATGGGAAGTCTGCATTGAGGAATCATCCAGCCATGCCCCCACAGTCTGGTCTTCCATATTTGAAACCAGATGGTGGTGGGCGCGCCGCGGGGGTCGGGAGGCGGGGCTGGAGGAACAGCGTTGGTTTCTGCTTCCCTGAACACTTGCTGTGGGGTCTGTGTGTGTCCCTTCAGTGAGCTTGAAGTATGCCATCATTTTACCCAACTGGTCTCTGGGCCCTTCGTGCATAAAATAAGGTAATTCCACTATATTGGATACAAAGCTTTTCTCAGAAGGAGCTGGCAAGCTAATCTGAAGGTGCATGCGCAGTAAGGGAAGAGTTGGGGTTTAGGTTACTGAAGAGTGACATGCCTGTACTCATTAATGAGGCGCCCTCTAGTGGGAAAGGCAAACAAGGACTCTGGTTCCTCAAACACACATAATCAACTGGTTTGTGCTCCTGGGAAATAATTGTGGGTCCCCAATTGCAACCGTGTTGCCATAATTTTTTATTTTACTATGATATCTCAATGCACAAAATCGTAAATGATGTATAAATCTCATGTACGCAGATGCTTCCGTTAGTCTGTCCAGGCTGCCATAACAAAGTACAACAGACTGGATATTTTGTAATACAAGCGTTGAAGTTCAAGATCCAGGCACCAGCAAATTTGGTGTCTGGTGTGGGATTGTCCCCAGCTTCCAAGATGAATCCTCCCCTCTGCAATCTCAGAGCCAAAGAGCTGAACCATGCTATCTCCTGATTTTATTTTTTCATGAACACCATTTCTGTTCATGAGGGTGAAATGGTCCCTCTTAAGGCAGTGGTTCTCAACCTGTTGGTTGTGACTCCCTGAGATCAACAGATCCTTTCACTGGTTACATATCAGATGTTTACATTATGATTTAAAACAGTAGCAAAATTACAGTAGGAAGTAGCAACATTAATGGTTGGAGTCCCCCCAAACGGGAGGAGCTGTAGAAGGACTGGGGCGTTAGGATAGTTGAGAACTAAGCCTCTAGAGGCTCCTTCTTTAACTAAGCACTTTTTCTTTTCTTCTTTTTTTTTTCTAAGTTGAAAACATCAGTTTATTTTCTTTTTAAAATTAATTTATTCAGATTACACCTCAATTGTTATAAACACTTTTTCATACAGAAATTTGGGAGATACTTAAGTGTTCAAAGCATAACAACTGGTATATAGATACAGAACAAGAGGAAGCGAAAGCTTGGCCATGTTTGATCATATAATATAGCTTGGTTTTATATTATATTATATATATATATGTGTGTGTGTGTGTGTGTGTGTGTGTTTTATTGTGAGCTTCAAACAATAACCGACAATGTCTATGTGCACAACAGGGATAGACATCCCAGCCCTGTTCACAGTCTTTCATGAAGGAATGCTGATATCAGTGAAGATAGCAGTCTGTGCTAGGTAGGGTACCATCATAGTGAACAGCGCATTTGTCACTCCTGTAGAGATCTCAAATCTAGAGATCGCTGGGGAGTCAAACACCACAAGGAACACTAAACCCAACTTGTTTTGTTGGATATTTGGCTCCAGGTCTAACTCTGTCGGGTTTCGTTTGTTTGTTTGTTTGTTTGGCTGGTTGGTTTTTAGAGACAGAGTTTCTCTTTGTACCCTTGGCTATCCTGGACTCCCTTTGTAGATCAGGCTAACCTCCAACTCACAGAGATCCGCCTGCCTCTGCCTCTGAGGGCTGGGATTAAAGGTGTTCGCCACCACGCCGGGCTACAAACTATTTAAAGGCTTGGGGCAAATGTTCTCAGCTCTGCTGCCACCTCCCAGGCTCATGTTGAAAGTGAGATGGGGTATTTGAACTCATCCACACGCCTCATCTGATTACCAAAATGGAAAAACCATCACAAAAGCATAAGCGAGCAGCTGGAGATTCATATCCAAAGACTTTAATGGTGCTAACCTGTCTCTTCCACGAGCACATTATGTATTTCCGGTCTGCCCACCCTTTGTCCGGTGCTGGTCAGGAGGAAGCTGAATCAGGGATCATTAGTTGCTCTCTGCTGCCCTCTTGAGTGCATAGCTTGGGTTGCATTAGATGCTGCCTAGACAGCAAGGGAATGCAGCGCCGGTCCAAGACAGACCGCCCTTGTGGGCTCTTCAGGGGCACGTCTTAAGAATCCTGCTCTGTGTGTGTGTTTGTGTGTGTGTGTGTGTGTGTGTGTGTGTGTGTGTGTGTGTGTGTGTGTGTGTGTGTGTGTGTGTGTGTGTGTGTGTATGTGCGCGCGCATATCTGCTTCTGCCAAATGATTTATGAGGGAAATCACACCTCACATCCTTGCCATCTCCCAGTCTGAGCCCCAGCCCCTTTAGGCCTGCACAAGCTCTGCCTCCTTGGGACCGAAGTCTGCCCTAAGCATATTATCTGATACACAGAAGAAAGCTTTAGGTACAAAGGACAGCGTGTCAACAGTGAGATTTCAAAGTCATATAGGAGTCTTTGAAAGCTACAGCGCCAGTGGCTGTAAACTAGCCCCAGTTCTAAGAGGGGAGGCCGGAGCTTAGGGAGCAAGGGCTCCTAGGTCTGTGATCTGGCCCAGTGAGACTTAAATGCAGTTCCTGTTGTAGATTTGATTGTGGTCGCCTGCATTTCTACCACTAATGACTAACAGTGGGGGGTTGGGGGGGCGGGCCTCTGAACCTTTAGCAATGTGGTGAGTTGCACCGCGTGAGGCCGAGCTGCTAACACCTAAGCCCTGGTGAATGGTGGCATGCAAAGCATTAATTTCATGTTCGCTATAGTTAAGATTTGATATGCCGGAGGACTGGAGCCTGGGCAGAGGTCCACGAATGCACAGCACTTCTCTCTTCCATGAACATGTGCTGCATATACACAAGGACATAGGAGGGCTCAGCTGGGGCTCACGAGGTCCCACAGCCATGCAGGGGTTTAGGAGGCTGGCCAGTGGGGCGGCATCTCAGCATCAGGTGAGTATGCAGTGTGGCTCGGAGTCACAGACTTGAGCGCCCTCTGTCTTCTTAGTGAATCAATTTACCCAGTTAGATGAAGCTGCCAACCCACCCAGCACCTTACACGCTCCTGTCGCCATGGCCTGCTTCTTGTTTTGACATAGCTATTCTCCAGGTCCACACATCAAATGCGCGCATCCTTAATCTGGCCCTGTGGAGAGTCAGTTCTGCATCTCCAGCATAGAGCTCTGAAGGCCTCATTCCCTTCCACAGTCCAATGTGGGTAGCCTGAAAACTAGGTTTTGGAAACTATGTCATAGCAGAAGTGTCCCCCCGCCCCCCACTAGCTAGAGCCCAGGAGACAAGTTTGAGGACATTCATAAGTCCAGACACCTAAGGAGTCACTTGACTCAGGTGGCCCTGTTTCTTTAAGTTTCTAGTAGCTTCATTAACACATCTACCAGAGAGGCCCTTGTTCACTATGGCGCTGGCTCCTCAGAGGGTAGGATAGGAAGCCATAATTAGGAAAAACCACCGCTGTAACTATGGATAAAGCACATCAAGGGTTCTATTCTACAAAAGCCATGGATGACACTTGGCTGGTAAGCATTGTCTCACCCAGGGGCCTCTGCTTGGTAATGGCTTGCTCTCTTTCATGTCTGTGTGTGCTGCTGTGACAGGTCACAGCTGCCTTCTCACCAGAAGATATCTTCTGACTTGCTGTGTGGCATTCCTCCTGCTTGGAGTTATCGCTGCCGTGATTGCTGTTGGAGTCACCTTCGGGATACCTCCAAAGCCTGCAAGTATGTGTCACCACACACAGGTATCTATGCTGCATGTGTCCAAAGTGAGTGAATCTACTGATGGCCAATGGTTGGCGTGTGGTATGTGCCAGGCGTTGGCCATTTTTCATATTTTCTCTCTATCCTCAAGTCCTGCAAGGTGCCTGTTAGGACAGTTAGGACAGATACCTGGGGTGGGGAGACAACTTCCCTTGTCTCCTGTGACTACGAAGTAAGCAAGCCAGCGTTCTGACTCAGGTCAGCCTGACTCTCACGTGTAAATAGGATATGGCCTCTACCTTTAAGGAATTTCCACTGAAAATAGGGCAAGGGATGGTGGAGCAGCCTATAACTAGAAATCAAATTTGAGAGAAATCAGCGAGGACTGGTGATGAAGACACTTGGAAATAAACGAGCCGCATTGAGCCTTGTAGGGACCTCTGAGTTTACACTGAGGCTTCAGAAACATAAAGGACATAGGCTTTGTTGTGCTGTGGCTGGCAAGTGCACGTGTTGCCACATACACACGTGCATACATGAACACACATGCACATAGACATATGTAAATAATTAAAAACAAAAGTTCATAGGGAGTAGTCAAGGAATGGGTATTGAGGTCCAGCATCTTGCAACTGCTGCAATTACACACACACACACACACACACACACACACACACACACACACACACACACACACACACCCCTACCTTTCCCCTGCTGTGCTGCGCTTCTGCTGTTGCTCGTTTGCCTAACTCCTAAGGGGTTTAAGACCAAATTAGAAGTCTATGAACTACACTCAAGACCTACCACCCTGCTTTCCCAAACAGCTAGCCAGGCTGGCACTGTGGAGACCTGGAGGCGGCCCATCCTGTAGGATGTGGGACTGTGGTGCCTTGCCAATCTCTTCCCACACAGACCGTCATTAAGCCTGTCCTCCCATGGGCATTAGATCTGCATCAGGGTTAAAGGTTCCCTGCACGTATTTGGCTCTGCCCTTCTCCTTCACAGGAACTGCCTCGGGTACCAAGTCCCCACTTGTCAGTCATGGCTCATTCCATCCTGCATCAATCTTTCAGAGGGTCCAAATGATACCAGTTCCTTCAGATGACCAGAGCTTATGACTCTTGTTTCTCAAGCCACAATGTCAGTATCTATTGGATCAAGGAATATAAACTCTGGTTTTATCTGCTTCTAAATTACTCAAGATGAAAAGGCACCCTCATCAAGCCAACTCCAAACCAAATAGCTCAATTATTTCCCAACTGTCTACCAGTCTGCACAGCCGTAAGGGGTCTGTGTGTGGGAATACACAACTATGTTGAGATACAAGTGTCACCAGTATCTTATTTTTCACTTAAGATGTATTTATTTATTATGTATACAATGTTTTGCCTGTGTGTATGCTTGCAGGCCAGAAGAGGGCGCCAGATCTCATTATAGATGGTTATGAGCCACCACGTGGTTACTGAGAATTGGAACTCAGAATCTTTGGAAGAGCAGCCAGTGCTCTTAACCTCTGAGTCATCTCTCCAGCCCCCATCACCTGTATTTCTATATCTTAGCTTCCATCAATGTTTTAAAAAGGCCTTTCACTTTCAAATAAGTAGATCCACTGTTTTTTGTTTGTTTGTTTGTTTTTGCCCTGTGCTTTTGTTTTTGTTTTTCTAGACAGGGTTTCTCTGTGGAGCCTTGGCTGTCCTAGACTCGCTTTGTAGACCAGGCTGGCCTCGAACTCATAGTGATCTGCCTGCCTCTGCCTCCCGAGTGCTGGAATTAAAGGTGTGCACCACCATGACCAGCGATCCAGTGTATTTTAAAATACTGCACTTGGGGGTTAGGAGTGTAGCTCATTGGCAAAGTACTTGCTCGGAATATAGAAGGGGTTTTATGCCCGGAACTGCAAACAGGAGACCTTGGCAAACAATCTTGTGGTCGTAGTACTCCAGAGGTAGAGGCTGGAGGATCAGATGATCAAAGCCATGTCCAGCTACATAGCAATGGGAAAGTCAGTCTGAGCTAAGATATGCTCTCTGAAAACCTCATCGGTCATCATCATCATCTTTTTGTTGTTGTTTTTCGAGACAGGGTCTCTCTGTGTTAGCCTTGGTTGTCCTGGACTCAGTTTGTAGACCAGGCTGACATCGAGCTCACAGCAATCCACCTGCCTCTGCCCCCCTTCCCCCACTTCCCCCCTCCTCCCCTCCCCCGGCGGCTGGGATTAAAGGCATGCGCCACCACACCCAGTATCATCATCTTAATTAGGGGCCATGTAACTTATTGATAGATCACATCTTGCCTAGATGTGCAAGAACCTCAGTTCAATGTACAGGACAGGGGGGGGGGGGAGAATGAGCACATCTCAATTTAATTTTACTCACAGTATGCCCACGAGGGTGAAATAGCAAGTTACCTTTGTTCTTACATCCTCTAAGAAAAATAATAGACAGGACTGGTTACCATCACAAAGCTCACACCAGGCTTGTTGACCCCTCATTCGCCTGCTATTACTTCTCGGTCAGGAGTGAGTCCGCTACACTTATTTGCCAGACGCCATAGGTTTTGAGGGAAAAGGAAAGACAGTCAAGCGAAGAATGCGTGAGCCTAGAGTTTTGGCATGTGGGTGGGAAAGAAAGATGACATAATGAGGACAGTGGCATGAGGCAGATGAGGGTAGAACATCCGGCATTCTTGCATCTTTCAGATTGGATGCACCACCAATGCAAAACAGCTTCCCAGCAACCAGGATTCCTGTGTGAGGACAGCACCGCTTGCTTGCTGCCCTCTCAGCTTTGTGATGGCAAAATGGACTGCCCTGACGGAGGGGATGAGGCTGCGGCCTACTGCGGTGAGGAGGGCTAGCTACTGAAAGGAAACAACAGTGGCCAGGGCTGCGCATAGTGGTACGTGCTTTCAATTCCAGAACTTGGGAGGCAGAGGCAGGTGGGTGTCCTGAGTTCGAAGCCAGCCCCAGCTAGATCTGTACAGTAAGACCCTGTCTTTAAGATAGTAGTAGTGGCTCGAGGGATGGCCCAGAGGTTAAGAGCACTGCTCTTCCAGAGGACCTAGTTTCAAGTCTCAGCACCTACAGGGATCTGCAGCCAAAACACCAATATTTATTTTTTTAAAAAAGAAAAAAGTAGTAGTAAGCTGATTCAGAGCTATATCATTTAAACATTTTCATGAATATTCTTCCATTAGAAATAATTTATTTGTACACTATAGGTCAAATGCCCAACAGTCTCCCACAAAACCTGATTTTCAAGTGTCCCAACCAGAAGACATGGACATATGTTGACAGGGTGTGTGACACAAGGAACGACTGCGGTGATTGCTCGGATGAGTCAGGTAAAATGTGAAGCACACAGTTGATCTCTTCAATGGCTTCTGAGAGTGGCTGCCCATACACTTAAATTACATAAATTAGCTCTAACTTGGAAAACTTCCAAAGGGCATTTACATCGACAGCTAAGAAATTCCATCATCCCTGGGCTGCAGGTAGCTGTGAGGTAGCAAGGTGGCTTAGGCAGCTGAGAAGCCTGGCTTCCATTCCTAGCCCTATCACTCAAATCAATCATCGATCAGTCGGGAGGAGGGAGAAAGGGGGGAGATCAGGAGAAAATGGAGGAAAGGAAGGAGAGGGAGGGAATTACAGCATTTCATTGTGTCTATTTAAAGAACTCTCCAGCTAAGATGTAAACAAGGTCAGCTTTTTCATGAAAATGTTCTCAGTGGAAAGCTCTTGTTCAATGCTTTACTTTAGCTCTCAGAAAATTAGTTGCCCGCCATGTTTCCACAATGGCTTAACACTGAGCAGCATCCACCCCCATGTCAAAGGCAGGGAAGGCTGGTAGACACAACTCCAGTGCATGATGGCTCCAATTGATATATTGGAAAACTTCATTAGAAATGCAGTGAATGGGCCTAGTGGTGGTGTATGCCTTTGATCCCAGCACTTAGATCTCTGTAGGCTGGAGGCCAGCCAGGCCTACACAGCTGTTACACAGAGAAACCCTGTTTCAAGTGGCTCTTTTGTCAGTGGTGGTGGGTAGAATGGAAATGCATCCTCTAAGTAAAAAGTCTGCTTCCTCAGCGGGTGTGCCACAAGCCTTTAATCCCAGCATTCCAGAGGCAGAGGCAGGGGGATCTTTGAGTTTGAGGCCAGCCTGGTCTACAAAAGTCCTCACATGGAGAAACTGTCTCTGAAAAACAAGTCAACCTCAGCCTGGGTGTGGTGGCGCACGTCTTAAATGCCAGCACTCCAGAGGCAGAGGTGGGGTGGTGAGGGGGCTGTCTTCATTAGTTTGAGGCCAGCCTGGTCTACACAGAGAAACCCTGTCTTGACAAACCAGAGCAAGGGAAAGGCTGCCTGTTATCGATGGAAGTCTAAAGAGATCCTTTGCTTCTGGCTGGCTACCAACTAGCAAGGGCCTGGATCCCCTGCTAACAGATTGCCTGGAACTCATGGGACCCTTCCCTGTTTATGCAACATGTCAGTATGTTTAGTTTGGGTGGACGGGGGTGGCAGTATTGTCTCTGGCTTTTCAAACGATGTCTAGAATCTTCAATAATCACCTGCAGTTTCCCCATGAGATAGTTTCACTAAGATGTTTTTTTTTCAAACCTAAAGGGCTAGTTCTTGCCCAATAGCATTTTTTCCAGTTGACATTATAAGTTATGCTTTTAAAAATAAACACAACTGTCTAGTTCCCCAGTGCCCAGAGTGCTTGGGCTGGAGATGTGATACTGTTTTCTTCGCTGACTGCGCCTGCATTCCCAGAAGTCGCTGCAGAAACGGCGTCCAGGACTGTGCTGATTGGAGTGATGAAAACCTGTGTGACTAGGCATATAATCGCAGCTGAAAAATGTTTTTTGCCTTCAGACTTCTCTCAAAGTGGTGATGTGTCTGCTTGTTTACTTTCCAAGCATGTAGGGGAGGGGAGGGCTAAAGAACCTGCACCCCACGTTAATCATAAGCCACTTGCAACTTTAGGTTCCTGTTCTAAACCTGTTCTGAAATAGCCACAGGCTTATGTGGGACTAGACAGTCGAGTAAAATTCCATTGTTGATCATCTGTGCCATGTATCAGGGTCCATATGCTGATGAGTGTCTGCCTAGCATGGTTGTTTCCTTGCTATTATGAACACTACAGGAATGAGCCTGGATGTCCAAGTATCTTGGTGGGAGGACATGGAATAGCTGGAACATATGGTAGTTACATTTTGTGGGGAAACACCCTTATTTCCATAATGGCTGTAGCTGTTTGCACTCCTATCAACTATAATTAAGGGCTCCTCTTTCCTTCACCCTTGTCAGCATTTGTTGATTCTTGATGAAAGCCATTCTGACTGGGGTGAGGTGCTCTCTCTAAAGTAGTTCAATTTGCATTTTCCTGCTGGCTAGGGAGAAAACCAGTCTCAACCAACTGCTAAGAGAGATCATCTCCAAGACCAGACTAGTCTGCTCCTCTGACCTGCTAGTGCCTCAAATTGCCCCCATAGTGGCCTGGGTTTGAATCTTATCCTAATACTTAAGGGGCTGAGACTCAGACAAGTAATCTCACCTCTCCCAGATATTTTCCTTCATCTGCTCTCGTGTCTCCTTTAGGGTTTTAATAATTAAGACAAAACAAATGATGCTGCTATTGTTCACCAGCAGCAGCTACAGAAATTATAAACAAGAACTACAAGGATATGGTAGGTTGTGCTATTGTTACTAATACCAGCTAATCTGGGAGGAACAAAAGGGCAGTCCTTCCACAAGCCCATGGCCATCCCACAGTGACAGTGACGTGCTCTGGCTGATGTAATCTGTGGTAATTATGTGCATCACCTCCCAGCCTAAATTTGAGGAGCCAGCTGGTGACATTCCACCTTTTTTGAAAAATCACAAGACTGTCAAGGTTCTAATTAAATGCAGCTCCTGCAATAACAGACAAGCAAACAAGGCAGCAAATGTGATGAGCCTTTGTAGCAAAACTCTTTCCTTATAATGGGTATCATGAAGGGCTAGAGAGGGCTCATAGTTAAGAGCAGTCACTGCTCTGCAGAGGATCCAGGATCCATTACACACGCACGCACGCACGCTTACAACCCGGGCCCTCTGGCACTTGCAGAGGTCCAAGTCCAGGACCCCAACACCCTCTTCTGACCTCTGCCAGGCATGCACATGGTGTACACACATGCATATAAAATAATCTAAAGAACTGCATAAAGAGCCTTACTGTATGTTTATAATAACCACCACCAGGAGAAAAAGCACCCTAGCTTACCAATAGAAGTCTTTTCACAGCACACACAGCAGAGCATGAAGTGCTAAGGGTTGCTGGGGAAGCAAATGCTCCAACAAGACAACTTTCAAACTAACGGCTGAATTTTCATCAAATGTTATCAGTATGAATAACACACCATGACCAACTGTCTAGAGACAACTGCTTACTGTGTACAGATTAGAGCCAAATAAACAAAAGACCACATACTAGGCAAAGAATTTTATTAACCTTTTCCAAACTTTATTCCCAGGCTTCTTCAGCTTAGTTTGCCGCAAAGAATGAATTGTGTATAAGCAAAAACTGAAAAGAGCTGCAGTGTCCAGGGGGCTTGGGCTTAAAAATATTAGAGATCTAGATTTTATCAGATCCATAAACAAAAGAATTTTAAAAAGCAGTCATGATATAAAATAGCAGCTCCTATAACTTCTGCAAGTGTCACCTTCTTCAGAAGCTGCCTCAATTCAGTTTGCCTCGTTCTTAGAAGCCTCATCAAAATTCTCCACCAGATCTAAAAAAGAATCAAAACAGTAGACATCCTGAAAAAAAGCCAATTCTACAAATAACTTGCAGATATTTAAGGAAACACTGTAAAATTTAAAGACTTGTCACCTCTAGGGAGACCACCGCCCACCTGGCAGTCAGTATTAGAACAGTGGTTCTCGACCTTCCTGATGCTGACAGCCTTCAATACTCTCAGGTTGAGGTGACCCCAACCATAGGACACTTTGTCGCTATTTCATAACTGATTTTGCAATGGTTATGAACCATAACGTAAATATGTGATATGCAACCCCCAGGTTGAGACTGCTAATCAAAGCGAGCATTATACTTAAAGAACCTGGTTATCATTCACCCTCCTTCAAGCCAAGAATTAAAGACAACCCATTGGTCAACACAAAAGAACAGAATTGAGTTTTTCTTGGGTTCCAGAGACATTTGTCTAAAGTGAAAAATGTATGAACTTTTGATTCTTCCACAGGACTGAAGTTCACCAACATAATTTAGTTAGACATGGTGTCACATGTCAGCATCCCAGCACTCAAGAGGCTGAACCAGAAGGTTCTCCAATCTGAGGGAGGTCTGAGGTACATATTGAAACATAGTTTCTTCCCCCCCCCCCCAGGTGGGGTGGTGAGGGCTTTATTTACAACCTGAAACATGGTTTCAAACAAACTACATAGAAGAGAAAAACATTGCAAACCAAATCACTTAAAAAAAAAAAAAAAAAATCAAACCTCAAAATATTTAAACCTCTCCATGCCTTTTCATAAACCCGTGTGTTTCAGTTCCTTAGTGAGGCCCTCACATTCACTGGCTTTAGCCCATCCCAGAATTTTTTTAGTTTTCTCCCTTACCTGGAACCTCATCATCATCATCTTCTCCAGTAGCAAGTGGTGCTTTTCCATCCACAGCTGTAAAAAAATGAAAATGTAACCAACCCATTTCTTTAGACCAATAAATATCAACCGAAAGAACACATTAAACACCAAGCTACAACTTGATGTCAACTGACATATAAAGTTTCATGTACAGTACCATCAATAGGACATTTTGATTGACATAAACAATACTCTGGGTACAGGTAAAACCACACACCAAATTATGGTCAGGTTTATTTTGGGAGGCAAACGAAGAGGGAAGCCATTACCCTAAATATTCTGTGCATGGCATAAAGCCAATAAATATTCACTGAAATTCAAATATTAAAAAATTAAGGCAAGCTGGGCGTGGTGGTGCACGCCTTTAATCCCAGCACTCGGGAGGCAGAGGCAGGCAGATCACTGTGATTTCGAGGCCAGCCTGGTCTACAAAGTGAGTCCAGGACAGCCAAGGCAAACATGGCGAATCCCGCCTATCAATCATAGCATTTCAAATGCAAAGACAAGACTACAGTAAACTCCAGGCCAGCCAGGGCTATATGGGGAGACCTACCTCAAAAAGCCAAGAAGGGGAAAGCAAACAAAACGGCCAAATTTAAAGTGTCTTTCAACAGTTAAACCACTGGGTCTCTCTTCCCTCCCCATTTCCTTTTTGAGATACTGGGGACTGAACCCATGGCCTTGAATATGCAAGCAAGAACTATACCACTGAGCTTCACCACCCTGCCTATTAATAATAATAAATAAAAATAATTAAAAAAATAATACCACCACCAAACCAAAAAAGTTAGGACAGTCTAATTTCTTCAGGCTTTCAACAGTTGTAATGTTCAGCCTCCCTAGTGGCTGGGATTTACGGCCATGGGCCATCACACCCAGACCACTTTCATCAAACAGAAAGAATTGAGAGGACACAGTTCTAACCCACACCACCATCAGTGGAACTTTCAAGTCTATTTAGGCTCTCAAAGTCCAAGATGGTCTCAAACATCTTGATGCCCTCCCTTAACAATAAAAAGGTAAAATGAATACGCATCTAAAACAGCCAAGGAAACTGCAAGCCAGTGTAAACCTCTTGACTTGCCTCTCCATTTCTCTTCAGTTTCCAAGCACCCACATAAAGTCACACCCCTGTGATGTCTAACTGTGGGTAACTGACACCCAGAGGGAAGTCAGAACCTCAAATGAGGAGCTGCCTGTCAGGTCAACGTGGGGCATTTCTTCATTGCTAACTGATGTATGGTGGGCCAGCCCACTGTAGGCAAGTGCTGCTCCTGGGCAGGCTGACCTGGAATAAGAAAGGCTGCCCAGGGCCAAAATAGTCAGTCCTGAAATCATACATATAAGTAGCATTATACAGACTGAACAGGTTATATTTAGGAACATGTATCCATGCAATAACGATTAATGAAAAAAACAAAACAAAACCCACAAATCTAAAGGAGAGCAGGGAGGGGTACACGGTAGGGTTTGGAGTGGGAAAAGGGAGTAACGTAATTATAATCTCCAAAGTAAAAGGCAGTTGATTGAGGATGGGAGTGGGCCAATAAACAATATTCCTACAAGGCTCCTTCCTGTCTTGGTTTTAATTGATGATGGACTGTAAAGAGCAATGCAATAAAAATAACCCCTTTCTTCTCAAATTGCTTTTGGTCATGGTGTTTATTACAAAAGAAATCAAACAGCACACAACCTGTTGTACTTGTAACTCAACAAAATCCCTATGAAACTATAATTTGAAACACCAAAATACTGGCAGATATCATCTTCATCAACAATAGCTGATTATGTGTGTGTGTTTTTTAAAAGCCACCAAACACAAAGACTGTAAATAAGGAGACGGGATGTTAGTTTTAGTCTTCTTTTTCTGAGACAGCATGCCCATAGCCCTGGCTGGTCTTAAACCCAGTAATTTTCCAAGTTCAGCCTCTCAAAGTGTTAATAAGTGTGGGTCATCAGGTCCAGCTTGACAATTCTGAATGTTAAGTACCAGCAAAACTCAAAATCAACATTTTTCATTTCTAATAACGGCAAGAACTTTAGTTTGATTCAAACCTAGTTAAGCTGGTAGAAAACAATCATCCACTAAATCAAGTATGACCACAGAAAAGGTAGGCACATCACTACAAGCAAGGACAGGCAGTTAAAGGTCTATTATTCTTATAGGTGTAAGTTGGCTTTCCACATCTAAAGATATTCTTAGCAATTCTGACCCTGAGATCACATAAATGTGCTGCTAAGTAGCCAGCCAAGTACAATGATACTCACATTGTTTGGGCAGAGCTTCAGCCAGTCTCCTTAAACTAGTCAGACTGTCTGCACCAAGCTGGTTGAGGATGCTGGGGAGCATTTCTGTCAGCTGCTTTGTCTCAGCGTGGCCCGTAATAGTGAAGGTGTTTGCTGCCAGAGATGCCTGAACTTTAGGGTTGTTAAAATGGATCACTGTCCCTTGGTTTGTAAACATGTTCACCTGTAAAGAAGAAAATATAATTATTATAAGTAACAATTCTTAAGTAAAGATTCATTTAAAATCAATAATGTTTTTATTAAGCAAAAACTTTAATCTGGCTAACTGATACAGTTTTCCCCTTTGAAGCACAGGGAGCAATTTCTCTGAGTAGCTTTCTGGCTTCACAATCTCCCCAATAGCTTGTTTAATTAACGAGAGAGAAACACCTTCAAAGATACTCAAACATATACTGGGCATAAATACATTGCTAACAGCAAAGCAAGACAACTACTTAATATATGATCATATGATCACTAAAACGTCCTAGTCACATCAGTTCTGACACCCACCTCTTCAATACCAGAGATATTGTTTACCCCCAACTTCTTTAAGGAGAACTGCAGTTTTTTATCATCTGCTGTGGCTGTTCTGTGAACCACCTTCTTCTTTCTGCGAGCAGTTCCCTAGGGGAGGAAAAGGGCAAACAGCACATTTATACCACAGCGGATCTTTTCTAATTCTTTTCAGATCCTTGCTTCTGCTCTAGACAGTTAGCCAGATGGAACATGGTGGCATAACCAGATGGGAAATGCTGGCACATGCTGTATAGTCCTAGAACTCAAGAGGAAGCAGAGGCAGGTGGATCTCTAAGTTTGAGGTCAGCCCACTCAACACAATGAGTTCCAGGCAAAACAGTGAGACCCAGTTTCAAATAAAAACAAATACATAATACAAATTAAAAGGTAATTATCAAACCTACAAACTAAGAAGTTAAAAAGACAAGTTAAAATTGAAGCTAGTTAAGGGAAAGGAATGGCCTACGAATTCTTGATAAGCACTAGTCTATCAGCTGCAAACATGTTTTCTTTACAAATCATTTTTAAGTGACCAAATGTGGCCCTGTGTCACCAACCTAAGCTAAACCTTTTGTTTTTAAAGAAACATCAAGACCTTAATTTTCACAGATGGGATAATATACAAAGTAACCAATGAATCTGTATACAGATGTCTTTTCCAGCCAAGAGTAGAAAGTTCTCAACCCATAGTGGTCTCCTCAAACAAATAAACCTCTTTGATGTTCCTTAAAGGAGAACAGACTAGGACCCTAGTGCATCTATAAAAGCTACCCCACTTCCCAGCCAGGGCTTAACTCCCTCCCTAGAGCAAATTTCTTCTTCTCCCCATGTAAAAGGCTCTTCTCAAGCACCCGGCTGAGAGGACTTCACAGGCATCACTGTCTTTCCTAGTTTACATAACCCTTTTTCTTAGTCAGTTTTCAAAATCCTGTTCAAGCCAGTATCTGACCTGTCTTCCCTCAACTCTGTACTAGTTGTATGACATGCTAACTTATTTCCAACAGCAGACTCTGAAAAGACCAAGCACAATACCACCAGAAGAAATTTAGATTCTAAAATATAGGCTACCACCTATAGATTCCACACATTTCACAAGTGCAGAATTGACTTTTAAGGATTGTCGGCTTTTTCATTAGACACTGAAAAGGGTCTTGAACAATATTCACCTAAAAGCATGCGAACTTACCCCTACTTTTCTCTAGGGCTAAACTCATTAACCTATAAGTAAGGTTTCTTAAAAGGTTCAGAAAAAAAAAAATGTTCCCATAGTATGACTGGAAACATTTTGTCTTAGGTCAACAACAACTAGATACAAAGTCTCCTGTTGCAGTAACTTGGAAGGCTTTCACTTCCCTGGAGCGGTGCTCACAGGCCAAGCCCAGCGACTGGAGTACAACCTTGCACGCAGCACAGCACTCCAGAAACCACAAGAAAACACACCCAACTTGTTCCTAGCACCTGAAGGCTACCTTAAGATAAAAAACCAAAACAAAAAACCAAGAAACATCTAAGGCTAACCATGGACAGAAACGGAAGACTACAACTGTCTGCAAAGGCCAATGAGGATATTAACTGCGGGCCAAGTCCCCTAATTTAGCAAAGCTGTGTCTTACTTACTTAACCTACGTATAACACTTGGTTATCTTGCAGAATATCATACTGAATGTAAATGTTAAAGTTAGGACAATTTAATGGGTATTAAACTCGTGCTATGGAAGCTCCACAAGTTTTACCAAGTAAAGGCATGCTGTTTCAATAAGCTACCACACCTTGTTAAACACCAGGAATGTGCAAACACAGTACATGAAACCAGGGAGATCTTCATCTGGAGTGGACTTCTGACTAAAGAAGCCAACACCAGGTTCAATGGAGTCTTCATTAAGAGCAGCATCCACCAAGAGGAACCAATCTGCCAACACACTTTCATTCTCCCATTGTGGCATAATTACAAAGGCAGAAGGGCAAAAACCACGTGCCTAGGTAGTATTTTCCAATCCAAGACCAGCTGTTCATAAGCTCCAAAAATACATCAATTAAGGAAGGTATCCTCAAATAGCTTGAAAAAAGACAATTATCCTGTTGAGCACATAGTTCAGAAAGGCCTTAATTAAAAAAATAAAAAGTACCTAATCATTAAGCAGGATAGGAAAAACCAATACAGTCAGGTAACTTATAAAAGAAAAGAAAACAAAAAATGGCCTGGAATGCAGTTCGGGAGGTGAGAGCTTGCCTAGAATGTACTAGAACCCATGTTGGATTTCAGCACAGCTTAAACAACACCCCCCCCCCCCGCCGACCAATTTTGTACAAGTCAAGGGTGCATAATGACTTAGCAGTGCGAATATACCCCCCTATTAATAAAACTATATTTCTGTTCTCCTTATATGCCGTAGATCTGGAATATCATGAAAGTAAAGCAACGTTTTTAAGTGTTATTTTCTTCTCTACATGCTTACCTTCCCCCTCGCCCGTAAATATACTGCCTCCACGTCTCTTTGTATCTGCCATCACCCACAGATTTGCTAATTTCCCCTGCTAGGCAAAGTGGCAGAACAGTGCGAGAAATGCAAAGGGAATTAAAAAAACAAAAAAAAACCATCAAACTTACTTTCCCACCAATGCGCACTTGTGCCTGCAGCTTGGCGAGTTTTTCCTGGTTCATGATCGTTTCTTTCATCTAGAATGAGAGGAAAATCCTCAGCAAAGAACGGTCGGGCTCCCTCCAGCATTCCATTCCAGGCTCGTTATTTCCCAAGACACCCTCAAGGAGGACGTCCTCCGCAGGCTGAGGCCTGGATCCCCAACTCAGCCCCCCTACCAAAGCTCCCAAAGTCGGCTGCGAGCCAGCCGGGAGAGCACAGGCACTCTCGCCCCTCCCCCCGACACCCCCATCGGTACACAAGCACCCCCCCCCCACCCGCGGCCCCGGCCGGGCTCGGCCTAGCCAGCGCCCGCCCGGCCCGGCCGCTCTCCGCAGGCCTCGCGGTACCTGAGGCTCCTGTCCTCGGGTTCCGCCGAGAAGTGGAGGAAGAGACGGCGTCACCTCGCCCCCGGGGCAGCCGCCCCTGGCTCGCCCTCGCCCCCGAGAGTCAGCCAGGGCGGGAGCGCCAGTCCGTCGCATCGCTTTCCTCGCCTCAGCCCAGTCCCTCCCTGTCTCGCTCCTGACGGGAACTGCCCGCCCCCGCTCCCGTCCTCCTCCCACGCCGACGTCCACAGCCTTTTTGTACCTTGTCGGAGTGGAAATGGGGCCGCGCGGGGGACTAGGGTTCGCGCTCAGGGGGTCTCGGGCAGACCAGCTGAGATAAGGCGCACACACGCGGGGACGCAAGATGGCAGCTAGAGGAAGGCCGGAAGTAACGAGACGCCACTTCCTCCGGAACTCGGGGAGCGCGCTTGGCGCCACTGCGCATGCGCAACCAGGGCCCCTTCGGCATGGGTACTGGTCCAGTGGGCGGCTCGTTCTCTCCTTTCGTCCCTTGGCTGGCTGAGAGCATCACCGGAAAGCTGTGAGCTGCGGACCTGCCGGTGGTTCTGGGAAAAGCCATGGATAGATTAGATGGGGGGCAGGAGGGCGCGTAGTCAATCGGCCCGATGTCCACCCATAGGGCGTGCAGCTTTGTCCAGTAGGCAAATTGTCTTCTCGATGCCGGGTGTAAATATAAAAAGAACAACTGTCAAAAATCAAAAATCTGTGGAGCTATTGTTGCTTTCCAAAATTAGGTGGCTTGGGTGATGTGGACAGTGGGCGATTCAGAATTTCTAGAGAGCGTGCTCAGAATGCAAATCGGAGCTCCACCCCTCGGAGCAATTTCATCTAGTCCAGGTCGGAAACCGGTAACAATAGGCTTCTGACCCCTAAACCTTCTACACCTTTTGCATCGTGTACTTAACGCTATAATAGGCGAACACGTGACGCCTTGATAGCGATTATGAATCATTGCTAACAAGGGAGCGAACTTTACCTTGACTAATTCAATCAGATGAATTTGGGCCTCTGTGCTTGGAGATAAAAGCGTGGATGTGAGTTAAAGTTGGCTGAACTCCAGTACAAATGGTTTGTGTTTCATTGGGTTTGCCAATTTACATGTTGTTGTGTGGTGTGGTAGTTGCTTTGAAAAGTGTCCTGGGTAGGCTGAAACTCACAGCTATCCTCCAGCCTCGAGTCCTCTCTCCCAGTCCAGTGCTGGGATTGCAACCCCATTCCCAAGACAACCTTAAAAAGCATCTACTATATGAAAAAAAAAAAAAAAAAAAGGAAGCTTAAATAAAAATTGTGTGGTCAGCCTTCTGCAATCTCAGCTATGAAATGTTTTTGAATATTCAAAAGTGAAAGTATGTTAGAAGTTTTAGGGGGAGAATACAATTTATCTGGAAAGCTGGAGTAAATGCGTACTCTAGCTAAAAACATTTTTACAAGAAAGTTTATTGCAACAGTGATACAGTGATGTGTCGTTAGAAAAATCAGGAGGGACAACTACGTTGCTTTGTAGAATAATTGTAACAGTTTCTTTTTCCTTGAAACAACAAAGAACAATGTTTCTTTTTATCCAACCCAAGTTTATTACAGAAAATGGTGCTGAGGTCTAGGCTATGCAATTGCCCATCCTAACCATAAAAACCCAAATAACTGAGGTGAGGCAACAGTATCCATTGTTACAGAGAATATATAAAACATATGACTATTATATGTGATGCGTAAAATGTAGAACTAATTCTTTTTAAAGAAATGTATATGCATAAAGTCTTTTACCCTTCATATTATATTGGGGGCATGTGAACCTTCCTAGCTATGATATTTTCTGATTTTTCAAAATAAAGCTCTACCTGTGTAACTGATACCTGCATAACTTTTATACCTATATTCAAGAAATGTGGTTTGTTTTACTTTCCCTTATTTTTTCATGGTATTGAAGACTTGTACAATCGTAAACCACCAAGGACTTCTTAACTCTAAGGAAAGACAATATTTATTTTGACTCTTATTGTTCGTGCTTGTTTTGTGAGCATTGAAGACATCAGATTTTGCTAATATTTATACACCTGTCTTTTAAAAGAATAACCAAGGGCTTTGTTGCTTTACTCTTCCTCTAACTACACTATGTTGCAGTGTTACCTCAGAACTGCCATTTCCCACATGCTCCCAATGTCTACAGCAAATGTAGGATTGACTCCCAGCCTTTACTGCTTATATAGAACAGTGTGAGAATTGCTTACTTAGCTCTGTCTAATAGAAATCTATAAGCTGTTTTTATCTCTGACCTAAACTTGAGTTGGTTTCAGCAGGAGCCTGATATTTACTTGACATTATGCTTAATTCTTTTTTTTTTTTTTTTAATTTGGGTTTTCTAGACTTGCTTGGGAGACCATGCTGGCCTCGAATTCACAGTGATCCACTTGCCTCTGCCTCCTGAGTGCTGGGATTAAATGCGTTCACCACCACGCCTGGCTATACTTAATTCCTAAGGGGAGTTATGGCTCAGAAGAAGTTTTGAGACGTGCCTGAAGGTGAATGTCTCCATGCTTTTGGTGTGTGTGTGTGTGTGTGTGTGTGTGTGTGTGTGTGTGTTTATGTGTGTGTGTGTGTGTGGAGGGCTGAGGACAACTACTGAGAGTTGATTCCTTTCCCTGTGGGTCTTAGAGATTGAACTGAGGCTGTCAGGGTTATGGGGCAAATGTGTTTCTCCTGAGCCATCTCACTGGCCAGGGTCCTGTGCTTTTGGTTGCCTGGAAACCACACTGCACATCATCCATTAAACTTCATTTCATTCTCCTTCAAGTATCTCTGTCTCTGCCACATTAATAGCTATATGTTATCTCTCCAACACGCAGGAAACCTTGCTTAGACACCTTTACTCCATTAAGTTACATCTCTTTGTCACACTAAACGGGTTTTCATTTCTTTTGTATGTTTGTTTGAGTTTTTGTTTGTTTGTTTTTTCTTCTTCAGATCTTCCATTTGATGCCAGTTAGTGCTTTTGCTCACACACACAGTATATTTCCCACAGGGAAAAGAACCCTGGGAGTACCTGGGGCATTCCTGAGGTGGTCAGTACAAACCTTGGCCTGATGCAGAGGAGCAGTTGGTCAACCCCTAGCCTAGAAGGATAATACGTTCTTTCCCTGCCCCATTTCTCCTTCCTAACTGGACTTCAAGTCCAGAGAAGAAGGCCTTGGAAAGTAGATCTCATTGAGTGGTGTTTTAAAATACGCTTAAGAAAAACGAGCCCAGGCCTCCTGGCAGCAGTGCAAGTACTGGCTGGTCCAGTAGCCTGAGCTCTGACTCCAGACTGCTGGATGTGGTGTAGATTTATGACAGAGCACGGTGCTTAAACTAGCCTCTTCCCTTCAGGCCTGCTTGCCTGCAAGAAAATTACTAAGAGTGGGTGAGAGCTGAGCACACATTGTCCGTTGAAATCACGTTATGGGGTTTAATGCAGTGAAATAAGTCACTTGGGGCCCATTTTCACACTGGGACAAGAAAAAACAAGAAATGTGTGTTTCACCCCTTAGATGGAGACACCTTACAAGATGGCCCAGAGCAAAGGCCAAAGCTCGAACTACAGACCTGAGCTACTGCTGAGGTTGACTTGCCAGTACCACCTAAGCCAGCACTTCTCTTCCAGCCCAAACCCTAGCCCATCAACAAGACTGTTGTAGATTTCTTCCTGAGAGGCAGGAACATCGGCAGTTAGGAAGGGCAGCTATTTGAAGGAATTCAGGAGCGTGTGACTGAGTCTGGCCCTAGAGTCAGAGAGCTGCCAGTTTTACACGTCCCTTTGGACCTCACAAGGAAAAACAGCAGAATCTTCTTTCTTCGTGGAACTCTGGCTCAGACCTTGGCTCTGCTTTATCTAAGGAAAATCCTTCAGGCTACCTAACTTGTCCAGAAATCAAGGGGTGGAAACATGGGCAGCACCATCCATTGTTGCCCCTTGACAGAACTGGCTTTGTCCTCCTGCAGTGTTTATTCTCTGCTGGCTTAGAGGCTTTAGTTGCAGAAAGGGAGGCAGCTTCACCTGAAGAAATAATAATGGTTTTGCTGAGCTGAAAATTACCGCTTGGACACTCTGGGCTCCTTGTGCCTCTGAGTCAACAGACAAGGAAGTTGAGAGTGTTGGCGTTGGGCGGGGTACTGGCTACTATCCCACAGGCAGGTAAGGAAGAGCGTGTCTGGAAAATAGAAGGTCCCTAGTAAAGGTTTAAGTCACTCCACTGGGTAAAGGACCACACCAGCTAACGTTGTCAAAGGGAAAAGGAATATGCTATGTGGTAGTAGATAGTTAAGTTATAAATAACATCTATGACCACCTGGCAAGTTGTAGAAATGAATAGTAACTACTTACGGCTTCTTTTTATGAGCTAGTATGCATGCATATGTGTGTCTGTAGCAGAGTAGATGTTATTCTTCCCAGTCCCAAGCTCCTGGAATAATGACTCATGAGACTCAAAATATATTTACAAATACCTAGGCCATATAGCTAGGCTCTTCTCTGACTAGCTCATATGTTGCAGGATATTTGGTCCCATTGTGACCCCTAAGATTGTGAACTATACAAAGCTATCTTTGATCCCAGAGACTGTGGACTGTGAAAACCTGTCTTTTGTTTATCACGGTTGAGCCCTAACACCTTTAATCCAAGGACCTTCCGTTTATTGTAAATAGAAAATTAAGCTGTGCTTCAGCAGGCCCTAGCACACATCTTTAATCCAAGAGCTTTCTGTACACAGGGTTTAATAAAGTTAACTCTAGGTCAAGAGGCGGAGCAAGAGAGGCAGGCGGGTCTCTGTGAGTTCGAGGCCAGCCTGGTCTACACTGCGAGTTCCAGGACAGCCAGAACTGTTATACAGAAAAACTTTGTTTCAAAAACAAAACAAAGCTAAACACTCAAACACATAAAAAAAAAAAAAAAAAAAAAAAAAAAAAGAGCCGGGCGGTGGTGGCACATGCCTTTAATCCCAGCACTTGGGAGGCAGAGGCAGGTGGATCGCTGTGAGTTGGAGGCCAGCCTGGTCTACAATGCGAGTCCAGGACATCCAAGGCTACACAGAGAAACCCTGTCTCGAAAAACCAGGAAAAAGAAAGAAAGAAAGAGAAAGAAAAAAGGAGGAGTAAGAAATCAGCTAACCCAAGAAGAGACTTGATACCCTATGAGCATATACAGGGGGAGGAAGTTCCCCTCAGTCACCGTCATAGGGGAGGGGAGTAAGGGGAAAATGAGAGGGAGGGAGGAATGGAAGGATATAAGGGATGGGATAACCATTGAGATGTAATAAGAATAAATTAATAAAATAAAATTTAAAAATTAAGAAAAAATCAGCTGACAGGGATTAAAGAATGGGAGGGGCTTTGAGTTGAACAGTACTTAAGACAAGCAGGGAGGGGAGGAGCTCTTTAGCTTTGAACTCTTGAGCTTTGAGCTAGCAAGCCTTTGGCCTTGGGTTTTTGGTGTTTGGTTGTTTTGTTTTTGTTTTTGTTTTTGTTTTGTTTTGTTTTGTTTTGGCCTTTTCTTCCTGGGCTGCCAGCTGAGGTAGTGAGCCTTTGGGGCCCTTTCCATTGAGGTGTGAGCTGAGTAGGAAGGTCAGCTGGGTGCTTTCTCTACCTCTCTGAGCTAGCAGGTTTCCACCCCAGCGTCTGGCTCCTGAGTCTTCATTGGTAAAATCAAATGATTGGGATTTTCTTTATTTAAAAAAAATCATTCATAACTTAAAATAACCCATTTGTACTAATCTACATTCTACCATGTAGCTGATTACCTCTGCTCAGTTACCATAAGTCTGTCTTCCTCACGTCTTCCCAGGTGAATCTCCTGGCCTGGTTCTATCCCAGAATCCTTTCTGCCTACTGTATGTCCCACATTCTATTCTACTCTTTCCTATAGGCCATAGTTTTGTTTTGTTTTTTAATTGACAGGCAATGTATCCATACAATACAAAAGATATTCTCTCTACAATTCCCTTTTTTAGTCTAATAAAAGGATCCTTTTCTTCCATAATAAAATACACACAATATGAACAACTATGAAATCCATCAGATAAGAACTACATTCATAATGTCCAGTCCATTTGTGCCTGGCAACCTTGGGGAAAGTATTCTATTTTTATTCTATCTTGATGAGTTCAGAGTTCTGTGCCTAAATCGTTTTCTATCATAACTTGTATTATCATTCTAAAAACATTTTCTAGATCTAAAAACTTTTTTTTTTTTTTCAGGACAGAATTTCTCTGTGTATCAGCTCTGGCTGTCCTGGAACTTGCTCTGCAGTCCAGGCTGCCCTCAAATTCATGGGGATCCACTTGCCTCTGCCTCCCAAGTGCAGGGATTAAAGGCGTGCGCCACCACCACCTGCCTAAAAACATCTTAAATCCTAAACAACTTAAGCTTCATTGTAAAATTATCAACCTTTTTTGACATTTGAGAAAGAATAAATATTACCTGTGTATGCAGGAAATTCAGGCAAACAGCTTCCAATACTATAGAATTGACAGACAGCTGGCTGCCTGTATAGTCCCCAAACTTTCTTTATAACATTACAGCATCAATCTTCAGCCTTCAGGGTCAGTATATCTGACAGGCATATTTATGAAGTAGGAATTATGAAGGGCTGCTTACCCTGGCTTGGCAGAACTTGGCAGTCGACTTTCCTGTGTCCAAGTTTTGCACATTTCAGACAGCATTCTATGTGCAGAGGGAGCAAGGGGAGTTTTTGCCCAGTAGCTAGCTTGCCACAATTGGAGCAAACTCTATCAGGAAATTCTTTGATGCTCATCATCTTCTTAGAAGTCCAATGGAGTGCTGCCAGGTCTCAATGTCAAAAAAAAAAAAAATCCTTAAAATAGTAAAAACATTTTTTGTTTTTTTGTTTTTCAAGACAGGGTTTCTCTGTGTAGTCTTGGCTGTCCTAGACTCACTTTGTAGTCCAGGCGGGCCTCGAACTCACAGCGATCTGCCTGTTTCTGCCTCCTGAGTGCTGGGATTAAAGGTGAGCACCACCATACCTGGCTCACATTGCATTTTTTTAATGAGTTCCATAGGCACAATACCTTATACAAGAGTTGAAACATGCTTACATTATGCATATCAAAAATAACTTTAAAAATATAATAACCACCGGGTGTGGTGGCACATGTCTTTAATCCCAGCACTTGGGAGGCAGAGGCAGGCGGATTGCTGTGAGTTCAAAGCCAGCCTGGTCTACAAAGCGTGTCCAGGACACCCAAGGTGACACAGAGAAACCCTGTCTCAAAACAAACAAACAAACAAAAACCCCAAAAAACCAAAATGAAATCAAAATACACCATACACACACACACACACACACACACACACACACACACACACACACACACACACACAAACTAAACAAAGAAGAATGAAGCATAAAGCAATTTAAGAAGGCTAGAGTAGCCATTATGGGGCTAGAGAGATGGCTCAGTGGTTAAGAGCGCCACCTGCTCTTCCAGAAGTCCTGAGTTCAATTCCCAGCAACCACATGGTAGCTCACAACCATCTGTAATGTGATCTGCTGCCCTCTTCTGTAAAGCACTCATGCAATAAATAAATAAATAAAGAAGAAGAGTACTAACTGATAGAACTATATCCTTTTCAGTTCTTTCTTAAATCCTCTTGAATGCAGGAAGTGTTCTTTGGTTCCATCAAGTAACACAGTGTGACATCTGCTAACCTGATAAAGGGAGTGGGGACCTAAACTTAGCACTCTGAGTAGCACCATTATCTGTGCAGGTTTAAACAATATTTTTCTTTTCTTTATGGTGATCGAAACTAATTTGCTCTTTTTCGGCTGTGATAATTTCAGTTGTGAAAAGGTGGCTCATCAGTTAACAGAACTTGCTGCTCTTGCAAAGGAGTGAGGTTTTAGTCCTAGCACCCACATGGCAGCTCTGTCTGAAACTCTGGTTATGTGCCTTTTCTGGCTTCCAGAGTCCCAGGAAGCCATGGGTCCCAGGGTCCCATGCATGTGGTACGCAGACACACAAGCAGGCAAAACACTCATGCACATTTTGTTTTGTGTTCTTTCTTTCTTTCTTTCTTTCTTTCTTTCTTTCTTTCTTTTTGTTTTGTTGTTGGTTGTTTTTGTTTTTCCCGAGACAGGGTTTTTTAAAGATGAAAAAAGAAAGTTTTCAAAGTTACTTATCTGAATGATTTTAAATTGGTTGATTCAAAAAATACCAAATGGTTATGACGATTCATTTGTTACATGAGCATCTCAGAAGCTGTGAAGACACCTCAGAAGGAATGACTGAATTTTCACAGCTGTGCATTCAAAGAAATGGTAAAGGATGAGACTGCAAGATAAGGAATGCTTCTGAGGGCACTGGAAGATATGCTAAGGGCCTGGAAGTTAGCCACAAAGTGAATGGAGGATTCTTGAAAATCTTGCTGAATAAGAGAGCCACAAAAAATTGTCTGTTGGTCTGGGGAGACGGTTCAGAGGTTAAGAGCACTGACTTCTTCCAGAAGTTATGAGTTCAATCCCCAGCAACCACACTGTGGCTCACAACCATCTATAATGTGATCTGATGCCCTCTTCTGGCCCACAGGTGTACATGCAGGCAGAGCTCTGAAGAATAACTAAATAAATCTTTTTTGTTTGTTTGTTTGTTTAATGTCTGTTGAGTCACCCTGTGGCCAGTGAAGCACCATCTGGAGGATTGAAATATATATATTCCAAAGATCTGAGTGGGGACAAAACAGAGGACTCCAGGCTTCTGAGATCAACAGGAGTGCAAACAAAGCACTTCTCATTGTTTATTACTAAGCAAGCAAAACACGAAGTGACATTTACAGTTAGCTTAGCAAATACAAGTACAGTGACAGAATACACCTGGTGTTATGTCTTATCATCTTTGGTCATGTGAGAAGAGCCAAGGACTCAGACCTTCGTCCGTGGTTTCAAGTGCATTCACCCATCATAGTTTACACAATTCTTTCTAAGAGGCCACCTTGAAGGAAGAACAGTCTGGACTCTGCCCCATCCATATAGTTCATACTAAGTTCACAGCTTTCTGACACAGACTCCCATGGACATCTCCAGCCTGGAAGCTGTTTTAGGGTCGGGTAGAGTAAATTCACAAATAGGTCTAGTTTTAGATAAACCAAAGTTCTTTTGTTTTTTTTGTTTTTTATTTGTTTGTTTGTTTGTTTGCTTTTTGAGACAGAGTTTCTCTGTGTAGCCTTGGTGTCCTGGACTTGATTTGTAGACCAGGCTGGCCTCTAACTCACAGGGATCCACCTGCCTCTGCCTCCTGAGTGCTTTGTTTTTGATTTTTAAAGCTCAGATCTTGGGGCTAGAGAGATGGCTCAGAGGTTAAGAGTACTGACTGCTCTTCCAGAGGTCCTGAGTTCAATTCCCACCAACCACATTGTGGCTCCCAGCCATCTATAATGTCATCTAATTTCCTCTTCTGGCCTGCAGGTAGAGAATTGTATATACATTAATAAATAAGTCTTTAAAAAAATAAAGATGAGATCTCATTATAGGTGGTTGTGAGCCACCATGTGGTTGCTGGGAATTGAACTCAGGACCTCTGGAAGAGCAGTCAGTGCTTTTAACAACTGAGCCATCTCTCTAGCCCTTGTTTTTTTGGTTTTTGTTTTGTTTTGTTTTGAGACAGGGTTTCGCTGTGTAGCTTGGCTGTCCTGGACTTGCTTTGTAGACCAGGTGGGCCTTGATCTCATAGACATCTGCTTACCTCTGCCTCCCTGAGTTCTGGGATTACAGACAGGCACCACCACATCTGGCTCAAAGTTCTTTGAAAAAATTATTTTAAGTGTACAATGTTTTGCATGTATGTATGTGTGTGTATGTATGTATGTATGTATGTATGTACGTGCACCCTGTGCTCACCTGGCGTCTCAGGAGATCAGAAGAAGGCACCGATCCCCTGGGACTAGAGTTACAGACAGTTGTGAGCCACTACATGGGCAATGGGAACCAAACTTGTGTCCTCTACAAGAGCAACAAGGACTCTTTCTTAATGAATAAACCATCTCTCCAGCCCTCAAAGCTCTTACTGATGAGCTTGGTCTATCCCTTAAATCAGTGGCGGCATTGGAAATGTGTACAGTAGGTTCTTTTAAGAGCTTTCAACCCAGTGTGGCTGACCGATGCAGTTTAGCCATGAACAAAATCGCTGCTTTAGAAATATAAGGCACGGCACCTCTGTAAATGCATTAGCTATGTCATGCTAAAACTTTATAAGAAATGTATAATATAATATTACTGATATATAATAGGTATTGAAATATGAACATTGAAAGTCAGAACAAATTATCCTTATCATCCACATAATTCAGGTAAACTACTACACACTCCGGGTCCCACCACATCCCAATGTACAACTGGTGACAAGTTGCTATTCCTGACAGAGACTGGCCCAGGCATGACTGCCAGCTGCTCAGAAACAGTGGCCACACTCGGTTGTAGGGCCACATGCAAGACATCTGTCTCCTATTAACTAGGATCAAAATAAAGCCCTGCCTGAGAGCTGACTTAACGTAGAACATGTAAGCTAAACAAAAGTGTCCTGTTGCCTGGTTAGCTAAGCATCCGTGACAAGATCTCCCACCTTCTCAGCAGCTGGCGGAATCAAGGCCTTCCAATATTCCCTTACTTTTTTCAACTATCTCTCTAGACTCTCCTGTTCTTGACCTTAAATTCTTTAATACACCTTCAGCATCTTCTCACCCCATCACCTGGAAGCTCAGAATTTTTTTTTTTTCTTTTCTCTTTCATTTTCTTTGTTTGAGATGGGTTTCTCTGTGTAGCCTTGGCTGTCCCAGACTCACTTCGTAAACCAGGCTGGTCTTGAACTCACAGTAATCTGCCTGCCTCTGCCTCCTAAGTGCTAGGACTAAAGGCATGCGCCACCACTGTCCGGCTCTGTCAGTATATTTAAACAAGCTTTAAGCACAATAACTGGGCAGGTATGATTTCCACTAGTTTTCTATGCTGGTCTGGCTGCCTCCCAGCTGCTTTCCCCAAGTCACTTGCCAATGAGCCGTCCTGTCTAAGCTAGATCTGCTCCATCAGGCCATGTTCTCTTTATCTTTTTCCTTCTCTTTCTGTCCCACCTCCTCCTTCCCACCTGGTGGTCCAGGTACAGAACCTCTGCCTGTGTCTATTCTGCCCAGTAACTGGCTTTCAGCAACTTTAACCAATCAGAGAACATTGGGGAGCAAAGTTTACACAACATCACTTGGTGCATACCTAAGAAGGTACTGGTCTGGACTGCAACCAGATCTTGGGGGCTAGTATTTAGCGTTTGAATACACAGCAGCGCCAGACCAACCCCCCAACATGTATGGCATTTTATGTGCATATATGTCTGCATACCATGTGCATGCCTGGTACCTGCAGAAATGAGATGAGGGCAACTGACCCTTGGAACTGAAGTTATAGACAGTTGTGAGCTCCCATGTGGGTGCTTAGACTAGAACCTTGGTCCTTTAGAAGAGCAACCAGTGTTCCGAGCCCCTGAGCCACCTCTTTAGTGATCCCCGAGTGACCCATTTTGTTCATCAGTCGCTGAGACTGACTGACTGAAACACAGCAGGCGATGACTGCAGCTGCCCCCCTCTGCCATCTCAGGACCAAGTGTTCAAACACGTGAGTTTGTGGGGGCCATTCGCATTCTAGACTCCACACAGCTCTTACCATTTTTGCATCCTTTTAATTTAATGTTAAAACAAGGCACCTGCATATGAACATAATAGTCTGACACTGGGTAGAGAAAATATCTCTCTCCCTGTTTGGATAGATGCATCTAGTGACACAATCAAAGAGGGCCGAGAACAGAGGCAGCCTGCTTAGGTTTCTAAGGCCACCAAGCAGGCACAGAATTCCCTAGCCTTTTTTCCCCCATGTGTCCAGCTCTGAGGTTGGATTTCTCTCCCAACCCACTCCTTGTTCCTGAGATCCGTAAGTGATTTGTAGCCACGCCTTTCTCACTTCATTCTGTCAGCATCCCACTGCTATTCCAATACACTGAGATATATGAAAATTCCAATTCTACCAATGTGGTTGTTCATTTGCCTTTTTTCTAAAGAAATCTTCATGCAGGTCAGAGGGGAAACAAACAAACTGAAGGGGAAAAAAAGGTAAACTAGCCATTTCCTAGTTCATGCGTGTTCTGAGAAGTCACACGCGAGCTTTAGTGTGTGCTTAAGCTTGGCTTGAAGGGTAGTACCATATCTTCCACATCTCTTTATTTCAGGCACAGAGAGGATGGAGACAGGCCCTCTTGGGAACACATTCACAGAAGTTTCTAAATAAAATAACGCTTGACACCTGCAGCTTACTCATCCGATGTGTGTCAGTGTACACCACACTGCAAACCTTGCTGGAACAACAGAACATTGAGAAATTCAAAACTTGCTCTATTTCAGGTTTGTAATACCTAAACTGTGGATCATTTTGACCATAATGTTAATGACTGAGTGGATCAACAGCACAGTTTTGGATTTTGCCTCAATGTTATATGGGCTTTGGAGTGAGACATTTATTCATCCCAGATAGAGCACCAACTGCCGGATAAAGAAATGACTCCCCCAGTACTACCTTGGTGAACCAATATGTTTAAATGATGCCTTTCAGGAACATAGGTAATTTACAGGCAGCTACCTTCTAAAAGAAGAACCTCCCCCCCAGGAATGTTAACCATTTATTTATCCCTAGGGAAGGAGCTAACAAGCTTTGTGAGCTTCCCTTTCTATGAGGCAGTGCTAGCCAGCCCAACCTTGTGAGGAATCACAGCTGTCCTGCTTTTGAGACAGCAATGGCCATATCACTGATGTTTTCTCTGATGAGGATCAAAGGGGACTGAGGACTTGAGTTATTTAGACATTTGACCCAATCCTTCATTCACTGAAAAGAGACCCAGCACACAAGTTACTTCGTGCTAACTTGGAGGCCAAAGCAGTTATAAAGCTACTTTGGAATGTCCTTAACTATGCCTAAGAGGCCTGTTTTTGACAGATGTGTTCATGTAGTCCGGTCAATTGGCATATGGGATTTTTATGTGCAAGTGCCTGCAAAAGTTTCAACATGTAACTTTTATTAGTGCTCTACTAGCATGGAGAGACAGATGGTATACACATTACACTCAGAAGCAAGCGTTGGAACTGGCCTTCCAGGCCTAGGTGTTCTGCTCAGTGTGTGTGTGTGTGTGTGTGTGTGTGTGTGTGTGTGTGTGTGTGAGAGAGAGAGAGAGACAGAGACAGAAAGAGAGACAGAGACAGAGAGAGAGACAGACAGACAGACAGACAGAGACAGAGAGAGAGACAGACAGACAGACAGACAGACAGAGACAGAGAGAGACAGAGACAGAGGGACAGACAGAGACAGACAGAGAGACAGACAGAGACAGGGAGACAGCTCACACATACCCATGAGGGACTCAAAGCCTACCCTCCCACCTGTTTTGCCCAGGTGCGCTGTGGAGCCCTACCTGACCCATGCTGCAGGTATTGCTTCCCTACTTCCTTGCTCTCTCTTTGATTCACCAGCCCTGGCTTTCCATCTCCTGCATCCGGGCCTAGGCTAGGTCTAGACTCACAAAGGCATGCCCAACCCATGGCTTGTGGGCCACAAGCAGCCAAAGACAGTTCCCAGTGTGGCCCAACACAAAAGGGTCAATTTATTTAAACCTTATGACGTTAGTTTTTTGTGCTTTTCGGTTTGCTAATTTCACTGTAAAGTTCTCTGTTGTGAACTTCGGACACGCTCAGCAGAAACACACCAAGAGAAGATCACTCTGAGAAGGTGCTTTCTGATCTATTTCTCTCTCTGTCTCTCCCTCTTTCTGTCTGATTGTCAGAGCTGGCACTGCCTTTCCTTGCTCTTGGACTGCGCTACAGTTTGAACTTGGTTGGTCCCTTCCAGACTCATGTGGGAGCTTAATCCCCATTGTGACACATTGAGAGAGCAGAAACATAGTCTAACTTTGGTGTTAGAGGCAGTCCCTTTGAGAGGTCTGTGTACATGGAGAAGGCTAGCGGGTGGAGCTTCTGTAATTGAACATCGATGGCTTCGTAAGAACAAAGAGAGACACCAGAGGACAGACACATGCACTCACACAATTCACTTCAGGTCTCTTTCCTGGCGATGCTCTACAGCACCCCTCTACCGGCAAGAAAGGCATGAGCAGATAGATGCAGCCTCATGACTTTCATCCAGAACCATGAACAGAAAAGTAGCCTCTTTTCTTTATAGTTTACCTAGCCTGTAGTAGTATGTTATTAGCAGTGGGAAATTAACTAACAAGGATGGATCTTTATACTGTAGCTTGCCTGCTTCCCAGGCCTCTGGACACAGGTTGGAATTTATTTCTTAGATGGGCAGGGATTGGGTCAAAACACTTATACACTTGTATTTCCAGTTTCTACCATAGTTCCAAGTAAACAAGAGGTACCAGGTATAGTTACTAAGTACTGGAAAGAGTAGATAGCAGGTTGTGGTGGAGCACACCATTAATCCCAGCACTTAGAAGGCATAGGCAGCCAGATCTCTGAGTTTGAGTCCAGTCTGGTTTACAGGGTGATTTTTCAGGACAGCCAGGGCTACACAGAGAAACACCAACTTGAAAAATCAAAAACAAACAAACAAACAAAAGGAATAGTCACTAGTGAGACAAGCCTAGGTGGTCTAGAAGACTAAATTGAGAAATTAAGCTTTGATACAATTATTATTTTTGTTTTCTTTTGTTTTTCCAACAGGGTTTCTCTGTGTAGCCTTGGCTCTCCTGGACTTGCTTTGAAGACCAGGCTGGCCTTGAATTCACAGAGATCTACCTTCCTCTGCCTCCCTGAGTTCTGGGATATATGCCACCTTGACCAGTTGACAATATTATTTTGAAGTTAATTTGGAAGAACAAATATTCAATGGTAGTCAAAATATTTGAAAAATGGTTTTTGTTGTTTTTGTTTTGTTTTTGAGACAGGGTTTCTCTGTGTAGCCCTGGCTGTCTTGGAACTCACTCTGTAGACCAGGCTGGCCTCAAACTCAGAGATCAGCCTGCCTCTGTTTCTGAGTGCTGGGATTAAAGACATATGCCACCACCGCCCATGTCAAATTAAAGAA
Organism: Acomys russatus; assembly: GCF_903995435.1. NCBI lineage: Eukaryota > Metazoa > Chordata > Mammalia > Rodentia > Muridae > Acomys > Acomys russatus. Next base: position 19,382,505 of record NC_067166.1, read on the forward strand.
ATTAAACTAGTGTTGGATGGGCTAAATGAAAGTCTGTGCCATCAAGAAAGAAACTAAAGTGAATGAGAAAACTGAATATACATAATGAAGGCAACACTTCACACTTAGAGGAAGTAGGTCTTCTTTAGTAAATGGCATTAGCCAGGCATGGAGATTCCTCCCTGTAACCCCAGGGCCATGGGAAAGAGACAGGAGGCTTGCTGGCCAAACAGTCTAGCCAAAAGTGTGAGCTTCAGGTTCAGTGAGAGACCTTGTCTCAAAGAAATAGTTGAAGAAAGACATCTGGGTGTCAACCTCTGGCCTTCACATGCTCCCTCAGGACACATGCACCTGCACACACGTGTGCACAAAAATGAATATGCCACGCACAAAACCACAAAAATAAATAGGTAGATTTCAGAACAATTGACATCCAACTGAAGGAGAAAACTATTTGTAAAGTTTAGCACAGGGGTCTTTCTTATGATGACACTGAGGAGCAAGATCGTTGATTTGACCAAATAAAACTGAAAACTCCTGTGTTAGAAAAACAAAGAAATCAGGCTGGAGGAGCACTGTTTGCTCTTCCCAAGGTCCTGAGGTCAATTCCCAGCAATCACATGGTGGTTCATAACCATCTATAGTGGGATCTGATGCTTTCTTCTGGCATGCAGGTGTACATACAGATACAGCAGACATGTACATTAAACAAATCTTTAAAAAAAAAAAAAGAAAACAAAACAAAAAAATATATTTAAAAAAACAAAGAAATCAAAAGACAAATTGGCAGAAAGTATTGGATTTTATATGGCAACACAGTCTAGTAGAGAAATTCCCCTCCCCCCAAAAAGGTAGGTGAAGTTTGTGAGTGGATGAGCTGGGCGTGGTGGCGCACACCTGTAATCCCAGCACTCAGGGAGGCAGAGGCAGGCAGATCTCTGTGAGTTCGAGGCCAGCCTGGTCTACAAAGCGAGCCCAGGACAGCCAAGGCTACACAGAGAAACCCTGTCTCAAACAAACGAACGAGCAAACAAACAAACAAAGAGAATGTGACTAGACAACTCATAAAGGAAAAAGTTCAAATATATATGTACTCAAATTCAGGAGACTTCCAGGAGACTCTGTCTCCCCACCCCCCCCCCCCCCCCCCCCACCCCTTCTCACCCCCACCCCACCCTGCCCACCCCGTGAATGAGAATAGCTTCTGTACCTTACAGTTGTCCACGGTCCTGCTTGCCTCCTCCCAGAGGCCAGCCAGTTCAAGAAGCAAGAACCACAGGCCTCTGAACATTGGACAATACCAAATCTCCTAGATGGGGTACCAAATGTCCTTAGTGTGGCTGAAATTTGACATGATCTGTGAAGGCTTTTTGCTGCCTGCAAACTGCTGGCATGAAACTGGAAGCATCTGGCAGGGAATGCAGCTGCATCCTGGGTCAACAGAAACAGCTAAGGAAGAGACAGGAAAGGCAGGGAAGGCATCACACGAAGCAAACATTGTCCTTTATGGTCAGGGCTATGAGGACAGCATGAAGTATGGGAAAGAATGGAGTGAGGGCGCATGTTTACAGCAGCAGAGAGGAGAGGTGGCCTTGTTTAGGGACTTTTTTTCTCAGACAGGGGTGCCTTCACGGTTGTAACAAGAAAGTGTTAAACCCACTTTTCATTTACAAGGAAATCCTGTGTGTTGTTGGTTTTTTTTTTTTTTTTAAGATTTACTTATTATGTATACAGTGCACATTAGATCACATTATAGATGGTTGCGAGCCACATGTGCTTGCTGGGAATTGAACTCAGGACTTCTGAGCCATCTCTCCTGCCCCCTGTGTGTTGTTTTTGAAACCAGACTCACTCTGTAGTTCCGGCTGGCCTCCAACTTCTGGCAATCCTACTGCTTCAGCCTCCCAAGTATCAAGGTTATAGCCAGAGCTCACCACGCCTGCACAGACCTGCTTGCATTTAAATAAGGAGGACAATTGTAGTGCCTAGGGTGGGGGATGGTTTGCTGGTGTACACTGGACAGTGAGAGGTGCCAATGCCTTTCCCGAGTTAGCTCAGAGCCCCACCCATGTGTAAAGTTCATTGTGTGCTAGAACATTTATCTCAAGTAGTGACCAGGACAGGAACAAGTCATGAAGTGTGGTCGTATTTAATGCTATCACAAGTGCTTATTTGCATCGGTTGCTTCTACCATTTGGTAATAATACACATTTAAATTACTTTGCCCAGAAAACTGATGGGCAGAGATTTGCCTGAGTGAAGACAAAATTGGTCAAGGCTGGATGACAGCCACTAATAGTGAATGTCTACTGCAAATAAGCAAATCAGCAAAGGGGTGTAAAGTAGACCAAATCCCTGAGCCAGAAATAATAATTCTCAGGAAGTTCTGCTAGGAAGCGCTGGCCTTACAAGCATGGCCTTTCATTGCCTTGGGAAGGAGTCAGCCATAGATTTCCCATCGGCCTTGTTGGAAATCATAGAGTTGGTATTTGAGCTCTCTTGGCCCACACCAAAAATAGGAAACCTATAAAAGCTGGGTTTTCTCCAAAGTATATCCTTTATGTTGAAAGCTGATATACATGAAATGAACAATATAGACTGTCATAGAGTCTCATCACTCAGTTTTTAATGTTTTCCCAAATGTCAGTAAAATGTCTCCCAAATGCACTTTTTTTACATAGTGATTTTGGTACCCGCCCCCCCCTTGAGAGTTAGGTCTAATTTATGGGTTAAATCATGTTCTCCAGCAATTTCTATGATCCTGTTAGGGGAATAGGATATGTTTTGTTTGTCTGTTTTTTGAGAAAGGGGCTGGCTCACCAGCACCCATCCCCCATCACCAACCCCCACCCTGCAACCAGGGCCACCTCTTCTACCCTGCTGCCCAGGCAAGATGGCAGGACCCACTCTCCTGAGTGTTGCAGCAGGTAAGAGGCAGGGACAGCTCTCCTGCTCTCATGGCTGGCTCTCCCACCCTGGTGGCAAAGGGCAAGGGTCGGGGAGGGCATCTCTCCTTTGCCCATGCTGCAGAATGGCAGACAAGTTGCAGGACCAGCTCTCCCACACTCACTCCTTTGGTCCAGCTAACAAGAAACACTCACATCCAGGACCGGCTCTACTGTGCTGCCCAGGTGTGCTGCCGCCCACAGCCCACTCTGGAGTACTGCAGCCAATTAGGGGCAGGGACAGTTCTCCTGCTCTGATAACCTCAGGGTCAGATTTCTTGCCTGCTATAGGTGGCAAGGGGTGAGGAGGGGCATCTCTCTCTCTCTCTTGCCCATGTCGCTGCACAGCAGACAAGTGACAGAGAGGGGGGCGGCTCTTTCAAGATCACACCCTCAGTGCCAACTCACCTGAACCCCCTCCACCACGGTCAGCTCTTCTGTGCTGCTCAGTTGAGATGAAGGGCCCGCTCTCGCAATTACTACAGCTGATGAGGTGCAGGGCGGGCTCTCTGCTCTCATGACCCCAGGGGCCCCGTCTTCCATCTGCCTCAGGTGGTGAGAGGCAAGCGAGGAGGAGGGTAATCTTTCCCTCATCCACGCTACCTCACACCACCGAGGGGTGGGGCCAGCTATCTCGTGCTCGGATCTTCCCGGCAGGCACCCCTGAAACTCCTGTAACGTGCAGGGCCGACTTTCCTGAGTACTGCAGCTGGCTAAGTGTGTGTGTGTTGGGGGGACAGCTCTCCTGCTCTCATGCCTCTAGGGCCTGCTCTTTCACAAAACCCAGGTGAGGCAAGGGGTGGGGCCAGTCCTGCACGCTCTCAGACATCAAAATGTCCCCTAGTGGCAGCCCAGACCAGGGACCTTGGGTGGTAACAGACCCCTTGCTGCTGCAGGGCCATGGACCCAGATGTGGTCCCCGGTGGCAGCACAGGTAAGGACCCCACCATGGTCCTAGGTGTCATCACCGGCTAGTCACATCAGCCTCTTCCTCACTACTCTCAAGTCTCCAGGTCTGCCTCTCTTCACTGTGCCCACATTCTTCCTCTTCTGTTTCTCTTCTCCTTCTCCACCACTTACTTGCTCCTCTTAGTGATGTCCAGGGTCTCTGAGTGCCTGGGGTTGTCCCAGGAGTGGTCTCAGGAGTACTCTGCCCTGCTCCAGCATTATGGTGATGACCAGGGGTCATCTCGGCCATGGCATGACCCTCCAGGCCTGCAAAGCACCAGATTGGTGGTCATCTCAGGCCAGCTCTCTGTCCAGATCCCATAGCACCAGTCTGGTGGTCATTTTGGGCTCCCTTCTTGCTTGGCCTGACTGAAGGGCCCTTTGAAAGGGTGGTCTATCTCAGGCTCACTCTCACAAGCAGTGCCAGGTGGGGTCCTAGTCTCCAGCTTGCTGCCCATCCTGGGAGCCTGTCTGGGCCTGCCTGGTTCTGGTGGTCTCAGACTTGCTTTTTTTTTTTTTTTTTTTTTTTTTTTTTTCCTTTCAGGGAATATTAGGCTTCTAATCATTTGCATGTTCGTAGGTCAGAACACTGAGCATAGACATAGCCTCTCTCGCCACCTACTGACATACATGTGACACAGCAGCCACACCTGCAATGCCTCTAGGGGCAGGCAAAGCAACCTCTTAATTGCAACGCCCTGTAAAAGGGGAAAAATAAATAAATAAATAAATATCAAAGGATATACTTACAACAGACAATGCCACGGAATATACATTGCCATTTTAAAAAAAGATTTATTTATTTATTATTTATGCATTAGTCTTCCTGCATGTACAGCTGCACACCAGAAGAGGATACGCAATGTCATTACAGATAGTTGTGAGCCACCATGTGGTTGCTGGGAGTTGAACTCAGGACCTTTGGGAGAGCAGCCAGTGTTGTTAGCCCCTGAGCCATCTCTCCAGCCCACATTATTGGTTTTAAAAGAAAGAAAGGGGGGCATAGTGAGGAAATACTGGACCAAAGCAAGACAGAAACCCAGTAGGACAAACTCCAAATCCTGTAAGGCCATGCCCAATGTCAAAGGGCTTAGATGGCTCTTCCCTTCTACCCTTGCTGCCTGCAACACACTTCTTAGGCTGGTTCTGCTTCCTGCTTGCAGCTCTCCTTTAACAGACATCTCACAGCTCCAGCATCTCCAGCATCTCCAGCATCTCCAGCATCTCCAGCATCTTGGGGTCTCTGATGCTCCAGCGCTCACTTTGACAATTTCACAAGACAGCCTTTCCAAAGACTCCTTTGCCACACCTTTGGCTTCAGTGGCTCTGGGGATCACTCAAATATATAGCCTGGGAGGGGGGCGTATTCTCACTCAAACTGCCACAGCATTCATCTTTATCTGATTTCTTTCTTTCTCTCTTTTCTTTTCTTTTTTTTTTTTTTTTTCTGTGTAGTCTTGGCTGTCCTGGAACTCGCTCAGTAGACCAGGATGGCCTCAAACTCAGAGATCTGCCTGTCTCTGCCTCCAGAGTGCTGGGATTAAAGGTGTGCTGCTGTCTGGCTTCTTTCACTGGGCAAAATAAGTGAGATTCATTCATGTTGTAACATGTACTGATAATTCATTCCTTCTGGTTGGCAAGTAGCAGTGCCCTGTATAGAAACACTCTGGAGTTTATCTATTCACTTACTATGGATCTTTGGTTTTTTGTTTGTTTGTTTTGTTTTTTATTTGGGGTTTGCTTTAGTTTATTTTTCTGTTGCTGTGATAAAATGCTCTGAAATAAGCAACATAAGGGAGAAAGGGCTCATTTTAGTTCACAGTCTAATTATGGCCATGTGTCCATAATAGTCTATTATGATGTTATAGTCCATAATAATTATGTCATAGGTGCTGTCTTTTTTTTTTTTTTAATGTATACAGTGCTCTGCCTGTATGTATGCCTGCACTCTGGAAGAGGACATTAGGTCACATTATACACGGTTGTGAGCCACCATATGATTGCTAGGAGTTGAATTCAGGACCTCTGCAAGAGCAGCAGAGCTCTTAACAGCTCAGCCATCCCTCCAGCCGGTGAAGTGCTGTCTTGAGGGTAGACATAGAGGTTATAGTGAGGCTGAACAATGGGATGGAGGACATACCAGTACATTTTAAATACATCCATCTGTCTGTCTGTCTATCGTCTGCTTATGTATCATCAATCTATCTATCTATCTATCATCTATCTATCATCTATCATCTATCATCTATCTATCTATCTATCTATCTATCTATCTATCTATCATCTATTATCAGGAAAGGCTTTATTATGGCGTTATAAGCACCCTTTTTACTTTCAGTATGTCTTCTACACAAATGGAAGCACCCTTTTTATTTTCAGTATGCCTTCTACACAAATGGAACCCCTAAATCACTTTAAAAAGCCTTGTCCTTTCCAAGTAGAAAACTTTCTCTTCAGAGCTTCTGGGTGAACTATACACGGAAAATAAATAAACCCACTCTTTCTAGGCATAGTACAGGCCAAGTAGTCTAAATCCAGAAATACAAAATCCAAAATGCTCAAACATTTGAGCCACGTTGGACCACTCACTTGCCGCAGCAAATGGAAAATTCCATACCTGACCTTTTGTGGCAGGTCACAGTCAAAACACAAGCAAACTAAAACCACTGCACAAGTCGACTTCCCAGCTGCATAGGTGGATGAGAAACACAGATGTATTTTGTGTTTAAGCTTGGTTCCTAGCCTCAAGATATTTTATTTAGCATACACAAATATCCCAAAACATTAAAAAATAGGAATCTGAAAGACTCCTGATCCCAAGAATTTTAGAAAAAAGTTACTCAACCTGCAATCTATTAAAAAAATATTTGTTGGGTCTGGAGAAATAGCTCAGTGGTTAAGAGCACTGGCTGTTTCTCCAGAGGACCAGGATTCAATTCCCAGCACCCTTGTAGCAGTTTCCAGCTGGAGCTCTAGTCCCAGGGGCTCTGACAACCTTGCCTAGACATACACACAGGCAAAACACCAATGCACATAAAATAAATAAATCTTAAAAAAAACTTTTCAATATTATTATTATGCGTGCTCACATGGGCAGGTGCCTGAGGTCATGGGACAAGCATGCGGAGTCCACCTGTAATCTAATTTTTCAATTCTCTTTATGTTAGAACGAAAGATACTCAGTCTGTTTCCAGGCAAATGACATATTAAATAATGTGATGAAATAGCACATGACAACAGAGCTGCCGCTGTGTGTTCTGGAAGGGTCTTCCTTAAAGGCGGCCCTTTGAATGAAGAGTTTCCTGTAGGAGGAGTACAGGCTTTGAATTCAACTCATGATGAAAATAGCATGTACTTGCCGGTGAGATGGATGAAGGCACCCATGCCAAGAGTGAAGATCCAATTTCATTCCCCAAGACCTACAAGACGGAAGGCAAGAACTGACTTCTGAACTTGTCTTCTGATCTCTACACACATGCCATCACATACATACACACATACATACATACACACACACACACACACATATATACACACAAGATAAATAGAAGTGTAATAAAATTGTTTTTAAAAATGATAAAGTAAATAGCATGTGAATGTCTGCCTTTGGGGCACAAAGTGCAAATGAGTGTCACGGTGAGCCACCAAGCACGCCTGTGTACTGTGTTCAGAAGGGAGGGCTAGTCCAACTCCACTGCGGTAGTGAAAATTCCTGAGTCAGTGCAAATAATTTCTTTGTTATAAAACACAGATTTAGACCTTTGCTGACATCCTGAATTCTTGCGGATTTCTGAGTCCAGCTCTGGGCTGTGGAATGCTTGTTTAAGAAGCTCTTATGCAAGCAAGACCCACCCGGTGTGAGGCCTGGAGACCACTAAGACATGTAGGGAGCAGAAAGAAAGCTCACCCTTCCTCTAGCACACCGAAAGGCCCCGTGTTAGAATCTGGTTTAGTGCATTGTGTCCATGGAATGTTCCAGGTTAAAACATGCCTACTCTGGGGAGATACTGAGCACTTTTGCACTGACCACTTGGCCTTGCTTTGAACGTACTTGCTTTGAAGAAGTAGCTGCGAGTGGGCCTGGCCCACCTCCCTCACCTGAGAGCTAGCAGCCCCCATAGAGCATTTGCTCATCACAGGGAGGTTGCCATGGGAGGGGATTAGCTTAGTGTTAAGTGTGCTATTGCACTCAGAGAATGAGGTGGAGGGAGGCCCCAGAAGGCCAGGAGAAAAAATCAGGGTCATCGATCCCCTGAGGGATAGAGCAGGCAAGAAGGCGTAAAACGGGATATACTGGGGACGGATGTTCGCAGATTTGCTGGAAGAGAGTCTGGAGGAATCTTAAATGTATCTTTTACTGAAGATGGTGTAAAGAATGTTGAGTCTCCAGGTCTCAAAATTGTGAATAAGCTGAGCTTTCAAACCCACAGAGGTGAGTATTAACGACTACATAAAGCAGAAGCTAGCGGTGTGCACTGTTGACATTGTGGGCTTCCTCTGAGAACTTCAGGAAGGAACAAGACGTGGGCAAATGAAGACGTCAAAAAGTTTATTAGATGTCCGCCATGTGCAGAGTGTTTCAAAGAGCAGAGTGAAGGTTAGAAACACGGCCAGAAAAGGAGGCAACACCTCCAGTACCTACCAACAGATGAAGGGACGAGCAGGGTATGTGGTCTATGTGCACAGTGGAATATCGCTCAGCCGTAAGAGATCCTCATCTGTGCTCCCACAGACACAAAGGATTGTTAGTGATTTCACTTCTGCGATGTATCTGGAGCATCCAGAGTCACATGGATGGAAAAAACAGTGACTGTCAAGGGCTGGTGACTGACTGACTGTTTGTCTGTCTCTGTCTCTCTCTGTGTCTCTGTGTCTCTCTCTGTCTCTCTGTCTCTGTCTCTCTCTCTCTCTCTCTCTCTGTGTGTGTGTGTGTGTAGGGGGAACAGAGAGTTCCTTTCATGGGTAGAGATTTCCGTTTGCAATGAACGTTTGCAACGTTCTGGAAATAGGTTGTGGTGATGGTTGCTTAGCAACACGAACTCTAATGCTTCTGGAAAGATACTTTTAAAATGGCTACAACAGAAAAGCTTTTGTGTATTTTATCCCTCTTGGAAACCACAACAAGCCAATAGCAAAAGAGCTCAGGACTTGACCTTGGAAATAGAGAGGAGTGAAGATGATGCAGCCTCAGGAAGGCCAGGATGGGAAACTTGAGTGCACCAAAGGAGTCCTCAGGTGCCCCTCCATCGCATTTGGCTGCAGTGGAGAGAAAGCCTTCAGCTTCTGGACTAACAGCTCGCTGTGAGACTGCCAGGCACAGAGCAGTGGTTTTTTGTTTGTTTTTGTTTTGCTTTTTTTTGTTTTTGTTTTGTTTTGAGCAACAAGTGCTTTAAAATTTTTTATTTATTATGTATAGTGTTTCACTTGCACGTACACCTGCAGGCCAGAAGAGGGCTCCAGGTTTCATTACAGATGGTTGTGAGCCATCATATGGTTTCTGGGAATTGAACTCAAGACTTCCAGAAGAGCAGCCAGTGCCCTTAAGCGCTGAGCCATCTCTCCAAGCCACAAAGCAATATCATTGTTGTTTTGTGGCACGATTTCTCTGTGCAGACCTGGCTTCCCTGGTACTCACTAGGAGACTATAGAGTAGGCCTCAAACTCACAAAGACTCTCTTGCCTCTGCCTTCCCAGTGCTGGGATTAACGGCCACCACCACCACTCTAGGGTGCAAAGTGATGTCATAATGCAGACTTACAGAATGACTCTTCAAAGGAGGGACACTGTCTCAGGTGTCCCCAAAGTTTAAGAAAGGGGCATGTTCTGGCTCATGGATAAACTAGGGAGTCCTTTCGTGTCTTAGGGTTTCTATTGCTGTGGTAAAATACGTGACCAAAAAGCCACTTGGAAAAGAAAGGGTCTAGCTCAGCTTACAGTTTAACATCACAGTCCATCACTGAAGGATGTCAGGGCAGGAACTCAAGGCAGGAGCCACGGCAGGAACTGAAATAGAAGCCACGGAGAAGTGCTGCTTACTGGATTGCTCTGCAGGCTTTCTTAGTCTGATCGCTCATAGCACCCAGGGCCATCAGCCCAGGTGTAGCACCACCTGCAGTGAGCCGGGCCCTGCCATATCCATCAATGAGGAAAATTCAGTGCAGGTACTGCGTCCACAGGCCAAGTCTGGTAAGGGCAATTTCTCAATTGAGGTTTCCTCTCCCAAATGTCTCTAGCTGTCGACAAGTTGACATAAAACTAGCCAGCACATTTAGATTCCTGCCTTCTGAATTTATATACCCAAGTTTCTCCTTAATGAAGTTCTCGGGGCCTGTGGCAGAGACAAAGAATTGAGGCAGAGCCTCCTTCCTTAAAGTAGTGACAAATCCTGTGACCTAGGCTCTGGGGTTCAGGCCAACTGGCCCAAACAGCCAGTGGGAGTAAAACAGATAAACTCAAAATCCAAGGAAACAGCTGTTTCCCTCAGAGGATGGTGTGAGAGAGACCTCACTTACCAGACACTTTTTGCTCCCAAGGAGGTCCTGGAGCCTGGGCCAACCGGAGGGACAGCTACACCACCGCCAGGGGGCAGCTCTGCCGCGCTCCCACATAACAAGGACACCCATCACTTTCTTGGTTCGTGCATGCAGGACATGGTGTGTGGGGGGGTGAGGGGGTCGACCTTCATACCAAGTGGGTGTCTTGTCCACCTCTGGGAAAGATTTCTGCCCCCAGTACTAGCTGGAGAGGATGAGATGGGATGGAGATTTTCCAGCCCTGAGGACAGAGAAAAGCCAGGGAGCCTGCAGACCCAGAGACCAGGCAGGCAGAAATAGGTAGAGCAAGGCGCGAGCTAGGTTTCCAGGCTGGGAAGTTTCCGGACGAAGCAGGTAAGGGGTGTGGGGTAATAGATGCCTTAACTAAAACAAACAAAATAAGTGGAGCACTCAAAGGCGGGCCTTTAGTGACGAGCACACAAATCTGTTAACGAGTTTCGTCCCTACAATGATCCCCGTGAGTTGAGGCGTTCTGAAGCCCGGCAAATCCCCACATTTTTCCAGTCGCTTTACGGTAATTTGCCACGCTTTTTCAAACATTTCCAGGGAAGAGCCCTTTTAACCCTTTGAGAACAGACAAGGACAGTATTGCAAACGGAAGGTAAACTCTCATTTTCTGGACCCCTCTAAGACAAGTCTTCCACGCTGCAAATCATGAGTAGAAAGATGGTTGTAACGTTATTATTAGCCTGAGAACACTTCTTCCTGTATTACATCTTCAAATACGTTGCCACACATCAACCCTCAGCGCGGCGAAAACCATGGTGTTTATTTAGCTATTGGCCGAGCACTTATAAAACTTAAACTTTCGATGTAAAAACGGACTCCTTGGTAAGGACGCCTGTCTGCATCAGCAAAGTACTCGCTGCCTGATTAACAGTGTTGATTAATGTTGGCGCAGGTTAATCGGAGCCCATTACAATAATTAGATGGTCCAGCCATACATCAAACGAGAGGCAATGAAAAATAACGCGTTCAGACGGTAAGGCATTCTCATAGATCTTTCCGAGATCTCTAATAGACTTTACGGGCCATTTATAAGTGGAACTGGTGGTTAGCCATTGGAGGGAACTAAAACTGATTTGAAAAGAAATCTTAGATGGGGCAACAGTTTATTTTTTGAGACTCCATGACGAATGCCAGTTGGAACTAGTCGTTTCAGGAAGTGAGAAATGCTTGGTTGATACAGTGACAGACACAGAACATTTGAGACATTCCTAGAGAAAACAGTTAAATTTGTATTCAGTTCCTGGCAAATGGCCATTTTTATCAGAAAGTTAAACTTGTAAGTCAAAGTTTCCTTTTTGAAATAGAAGTATCTCGGGATATGCAAACATCCAGAAAGCTAGGTTACCAGAATGAATTCGGGTTACACAATTGTCTAGTTTCCCACCAGCTAGAACAACACATTTAGCTGGTGGTAAACACAGGTGTCCTTAAGGCAGTATCATATTTGACTTGTTCCTACTATCTTGCCATCCTGAAGAAAAAAAAAAATGAACCAAGTGAAGTTGAATCCTGTATTTGTAAAAAAAAATTCGTTTCTGTTTGTAAAGAGTGTAAGAAATATGTAGTGTGTTTTCAAAAAAAAAAAAAAGTTGACCTCAAAGTTCATCTTTACTATTGCCGTCACTACCAATCCTGCTTGCGCTGCATTGTGTGTGTGTGTGTTATAATAATTCCAGTGGTTGGAGAGTACTGTGAAATGCTCATTAGAAAGCACCGTTTATTGAAAAGCATAGCGCTCCTTTTCCTAACATGGCAAGAATTTTTTGAGTTACTACTAGGTGCAATTTCTGTGTGTGTTTTTGAGTTTTCGCTAAAAAAAAACAAACAAAAAACAAAAAACAAAAAACCCCACACACTTCTATTTCTTTTCCTCATTCAACCATTACTTGCTCTCTTCCCATGGAATCTGTGAGATCCTCTCATTAGAGTGGCTTAGTTTAGCTGTCAGGACTCTAGGACATTCAATTGCAGATAAATGACTAAACCGGCAGCCCAAACCGCATTTTTATTAACAGATGGCGGAAAACAAACGTCTTTGGAGGAGAACCGAAGGGAAAGGGTTAAAGGGTCAATAAACAATTATTACCGTGCTTAAAATGGGGGATTTCTCATCAGATTCCACAGGCGGAGACTGGCCCAATCCAGGGGAGCTGGGGCGCCCCATCAGACTCTGCCTTTGCCCCCCTAGGTATTCCACGGACCACCTCACACACAGAGTAGTTGTCCCCCCAGTGCGACGGCTCCTACAGTGCCACCAAGAGGTCCCCGGAGTGCTTCTGAGGTTAGGGCTGAGGGCTAATTCCGGAGAAGCAGGCTGGGGGCTTGTGTAGCCCTCAGGTCCAACCACGCAGGCTAGGGCGTGATTCATGATATCCGAGACTGTGGCAAGAAATAGTGGGGTCCAGTCCCCAACTCTTGCTGCTCCCCCTCCTGCGGGTGAACTTTCTCTTCCTGCACGCCTATTCCCTCGTCTTTCTTTCCTTTCCCTGGGCCGCGCTCTGACGTGCACACCATGTGACAGCCCCCCTTCTGCTATAAGCCCAGACAAGGTCCGCCCTCTTCTGGACTCAGCCCTGGCCTCGTCAAGCTCTGTTCCTAGATTCTCACACGCCCCGCGCCCTCTTGGGCCCCCGACACCGACTGGCCCGCCAGGGTTCCGCCATCCCCCTCCTCGACTGACCCGGCTAGAGGGACCGCAGAAGAGAAGCTCAAATCAAAGGCTCCCGCCGCTTCCCGGTGCCCGCGGAGCCGGGGAGCGTAGACACTGCTCTCACACCCACTCTCAAAGTCCCGGCGGGCGCGGGGCTCCGCAGCAGCGGCCCCAGCATCTTCCGCAGCCGCGCGTCGCAGCGTGGCGCCCCCGCCCCGGCCCCGCCGCTCCGGGGTTGGCCTGGGGAGCCAAGGGAGCCGGGAGTTCGGCGGCCCTATGCGTCGCCGCGCCACCGCGCCGCCCCAGCTATGACCCTAAGCACGGAGATGTCCGATGCCTCCGGCCTCGCCGAGGAGACAGACATCGACGTGGTGGGGGAGGGCGAAGACGACGAGGAGGAGGAGGACGATGACGACGAGGGTGGTGGCAGGCCCCGGCTGCCCGGCTCGGCCCAGCGGCGGCGGCGCTCTTACGCCGGGGAGGACGAACTCGAGGACCTGGAGGAGGAGGAGGACGAAGATGACTTGCTGCTGGCCTCGCGTCCCTCCGCGTCCCCCGCGCCTCCAGGCCCTGTGCCCGCACCGGGAACCGGATCGGGAGGCTGCAGCGGCTCGGGAGCGGGAGGCAGCGCAGGAGGCGGCGCGGGCGGAGGCGGGGGCGGGGGCGCCAAGAACCCGCTGGTGAAGCCGCCCTACTCGTACATCGCGCTCATTACCATGGCCATTCTGCAGAGCCCCAAGAAGCGCCTGACGCTCAGCGAGATCTGCGAGTTCATCAGCGGCCGCTTCCCCTACTACAGGGAGAAGTTCCCCGCCTGGCAGAACAGCATCCGCCACAACCTGTCGCTCAACGACTGCTTCGTTAAGATCCCGCGCGAACCGGGCAACCCGGGCAAGGGCAACTATTGGACGCTCGACCCGGAGTCCGCAGACATGTTCGACAACGGCAGCTTCCTGCGGCGCCGGAAGCGCTTCAAGCGCCAGCCACTGCTCACGCCCCACGCGGCGGCCGAGGCGCTGCTGTTGCGTGGCGCGGGGCCCGCGGGAGGCGCGGGAGATCCGGGAGCCGCGCTCTTCCCGCCACCGCCGCCGCCCGCCTGCGGCTACGGAGCCTACGGTTGCGCCTACGGCTTGCAACTGCCGCCCTGCGCGCCGCCCTCCGCGCTCTTCGCCGCCGCCGCTGCCGCCGCCGCCGCCTTCCACCCGCACTCGCCCCCGCCGCCGCCGCCGCCGCCCGGTGCGGCTGCCGAGCTGGCGCGGACCGCCTTCGGCTACCGGCCGCACGCGCTAGGCGCCGCCCTGCCCGGTCCGTTGCAGGCGGCCGCGGTCAAGGCGGGAGGCCCCGGCGCCGGGGCGCTGGCACGCTCGCCCTTCTCCATCGAAAGCCTCATTGGGCGCAGTCGGGGCCCCGCGGCCGCGGGTGTGCAAGCTTCGCCCGGGACCGCTAGCGGGACCGCACCGGGACCGGGGAACGGAGGCTGCGCTGCGCAGGCGGCTGCGGGCCCGGCTGCCGCGCTCACCCGCTCGCTGGTGGTCGCCGCTGCAGCTGCGGCCTCCTCCGTGTCGTCGTCAGCCGCACTGGGGACTCTGCACCAAGGGACTGCGCTGTCCAGTGTGGAGAACTTTACTGCTAGGATTTCCAATTGTTAGAAACGCCGTTAGCGCGCGGGAGAGAGCGAAGGTAGGACTCCCGGATCTTTTCTGCGGATGGGTGGTTGGTTTTGTTCGCCCCTCCTGGCCCTCGGCGACCTCGCGCCCCCATTTTCGCCGCTTCGGATTCTCGGACTAGACTGGTTTGGGCGACGGCTTGAGCCGCGCGCAGGTTGGCTCAGTGGGTCCCTCTATTTATGCAAAATCGCCCTATGCTGCAACCCTGACTTGGGGTGGAGTGGGAAGGAAAGGTGCTGGGGAGAGCCGCCCTGTCTTGGCACTAGGGGCTTCCTTGACTTTTGACAAATTGAGAAAAACCAACCAAAACCCATCAAAAAGCGTAGAGATTCTCAGGTCCAGGCGTTAAAAAATAAAATAAAATAAAATAAATCAGTGATGTTTAAATGAAGCTCATACAAAACCAGAAATGGTCTCCAAGAAATGCCTTTATTTGCTCACACTTGTTTGGTGTATTTCTTCATGGAAAGAAAAAAAAAAAAAAAAAAAAGGAGATTAACATGTTTACACAAGAAACAAGTCAAAAATTGCCATTTCTTATTTTAACCTGTGTTTTGTATCATAATGGACATTCGGAATTTTTATTTTGTACTTATTGCGTATTCTTTACAAGGAATATTGTAAATTTTACTGGCAATTATTATTGTACTATTCTAATGTAAGATTTTTACACCTTTTTTTTTCAGAAATAAAATGCTTAATTTTCAAAGAAAAGCCACCTAAGTAGTTGGCTGAATTGTCCCTTTCTTAGCTTCTTTTCTGTTAGGTGGGGAAGTGTCTTACAGATACGTCTAAACTCAATACAGCATTTACTTAAGCATTACTTTCAAAGAAAGCCTAGCCAAACCATGGTAGCAGTTTTTCATTTCACTTTCCGAGTCAGAACTTGAGAAATAAGTTACTTTACTAGATATTTCCAAGTGTAATCCTTGTCCATCTCCAAGATAAACGAGACATTTTAAAGTTGTAGTTGTAGTCACGCTAAAATAACTTAATAGAAGTGTTCAATTTTATTTTTTGAAATTCTCAAGTTAATTTGTTCTCACTTTTCAGCACAACGTTGTACAAAAAAATATGCTCAAACATGATGTTAAACTGTAATAGAAGCAACACAGGCAGAGGCTGTTTCTAGTTTAAAATTTTAGCAGTAAAAAGAGAAGAGTAGCCGATCTGTTTAAAGGTGTTAAAAGTCCTGGATAAACAAATATTTGCATTTGTAACATGAATTGTATATGAAAGTTCTAGCATTTAAGATAAAAGTAAGTCCAGGCATTGCACTAATAAGTTCCCAGTGCAAAGGCAATTTTACTGAAATTTTAGCTTGAGTGAATAATCTAAGAGTAAGAGAACTTGTTACCTTCAGCAGAGTAGGTGGTTCAAAGGTTTAAAGATGAAAGTATCTTGGGTGTTTGCTGAACTAAATAAACCATTTAGGTGATTTAGGGGATCCCTTTTCAAATGGTAAGGCGTTCATTGCTGAGTTCCATCGACTTGTAGTTCCTTATAGAAGCCAATGAATGCAGATGCTCCTGGGGGCCCTGCTTATAGCTGATACATATGCAACACATAATTTGAATGCTTCAGGTCAGCCGGTTGCCGTGGAGATCTAATCTGTTTATTCAGTTTCTTTAAAATGTGGCTAAGTGTATACACTATAGTATCTGAAGACCCACAGACTGAACCTATTCAATTCATGACATCTCCGTTATTGGTCAGTACTGTATAGGGTTGGCCACACTTGATGCGTTGTCCCTTCTGAGGCATCTGAAGAAGGAAAAGACTCAAAACCTCAAGATGAAGTTCTGGTACCCCTCCCCCACCCCCAAGAGTTGTGTGGAGGAAGATAAATAAGGAGTTAAAGTAAAAAAAAAAAAAAAAAAAATTCACACCTGAAAACCACTAAATATATAGCAAATTGTAAATGAAGATCTTATATTCAAAAGCTTCGTGTATTTTAACATAGCTTTAAAAGAGAGCTGACAACGGATCCCAGACCATCTGCATCCCAGGAAGAAATCCTGTGCATAGGATTTCCCAGGCAGGATTCAAAGGTATACATGACAGCAGTACGCCTGTAGGTAGACTTGTGCAATGCACAGAAGAGACTTTTAAATTTGGAAGTTATTGAGAGGAGAGCCAAGAACAAACCCGTCTGATTCTTGTTTTCAGGATGGGTACATATGCCCCGAAAGCAGGGAATCACAGATAGGTCTTTTTTTGTTTGGTTGGTTTTTGTTTTTTTTTCGAGACAGGGTTTCTCTGTGTAGCCTTGGCCATCCTGGACTCACTTTGTAGACCAGGCTGGCCTCGAACTCACAGCGATCCGCCTGCCTCTGCCTCCCGAGTGCTGGGATTAAAGGGCCGCTACGGCCCGGCTTCACAGATAGGTCTTAAGAGTTACGTATCTTACTCATGAGGCAGACGCAGGTGGATCTGTGAGTTCGAGGTCAACCTGGTCTACAAAGCGAGTCCAGGACAGGCAAGGCTACACAGAGAAACCCTGTCTCGAAAAACAAACACACAACCAACACCAACAGAAAGATTTACACGTCTTTAAAAAGTGCCAAGAGGAGTTCTGCTCCCTACCCCAGCCTCCACCCCCACCCACCCCCCAAGCTGTCAGCGCAGCAGGCTCGAGGAGACCTGGCTGGTCTTGGGTCCCTGGGCTGAGTTCCCACCCTCGCTGGCAGCCAGAAGATGGTAAATCTGCTTTTGATCGAGTGCAGGGTGCAGGCAAGGCCGCTTGCTTTATCTGTTGCACCCTACCAGGTTCAGCCTCATTTCTGAGATTTGGTCATTTTCGGTGAGCTTTACTCACTCAGCTGACCTGCTCGGCAGGCTGATGCTGGGGATAGTAAGGGGCCTTAAGGTACCGGCTCAGCGTAGTGTGGACTCTGAATATAGGCCGAGGAGTGGTCTTTGGGCCTTGGGCGGGTGAGCCAGGAGTGTGGGGCGCGCGGCCCGGCCGGGCTGTGCTAGCAAGCAGGTGTTGGAACAAAGGCAGCGGGGCTACCGAGGCCTTTGATGGGCAAGGATGTCTCCTCCTGGGGCTCTTCATTCGCATGCAAATCCAGCGCTGGTCCCCCCCCCCCCCCCTTTTCTTTGAAGGCAAACAGAAGGATGTTTGTGTGTTTGTAGGCAAGAAGGCTGCTCGAACAAGCCTTCCTCAATAGGCTGGGTCTCGAAAAATAAACCAGTTGGACAAACATTGGCCACCAGCTCTCCTCCTCCCGACTACAAAGTGTGGATTTGCTACAACTCATTAACCCGACGCCTTTCTCTCCGTCTCCTTGTTTCTTTACTCATCAAACGCCCCCGTAGAGCCCGGAGACAAATGACCGAAGCTCAGTCGGGAGGGAATTGCAGTTAATGGGGAGAGGGATATATTGGGGCTAATGGTTCAGGCAGCTCCCGAGGAAGGACCACACAAAAAGGAGCCTCTCCATTCAAGGCTCTGTTGTGCTGCGGGGATTTAATCTGCAGCTAGATTTAGCCAAATGTTATCTATTGCGGGGGTAATGAAGCCCTTATGGGTAGAATTGCTCCTTGTAGCACACATGGTGTCATGACCCCAGATTGCTTCTTGGTTGATTTCTTTCTCTATCGGGTAATTATTTTATGTCTTAAAAAAAAAAAAAAAAAAAAAAAGAGCCAGTGCTTCTGCTCAACAACCTCTCCAGTTCCACCCCACACATTTAAGAGGCACCTTCCTTTCCTATTAAAAGAAAGAAGAAAGAAAGGAAAGAAGAAAGAAAGAAACCGAGGAAGTGAGGGGAAGGCTGTGAGGAACTTTGCCCGTCTTTTACTTGGCTGAAGTTTCTTTATATATACCCATCTATGCTTCTCCGACTCCTTCCTACCCATCAGCCACAAGAGTGCCCAAACTTTCTGCAGCCAGACCTGGAATCCTGGACACATGCACCCTCAGAGCTCTTACAGTGACATGCATCTCAGGAAAAGGACTTTCGCCACTTGGAAATTTTCTTTTCTTTTCTTTTCTTTTTTTTTGTCATAAGCCCACATGTCTTCCCGTACCCCCCAACCCCCCCAATCCCCCAACCCCGCCCCCCCACGCAGCCTGGGCAAGCACTCATTCTGAAGGAAGGTGATTATTTTGATGGAATACCAGCCCCTGTCGTTTATTAAAGGCTGGTTGAGGCCACTGGTTGAGGCTGTGCCTGATTTGTTTTTCTATCTCTGGCCCTGGTCACTCTGCTTTCCTTGTTTGGGGGGGAAGGACCAAGTTGGGAGCTGCTAAAGGTATTTTTTTTTTAAAGGCCTGCTGCTGATGATGGGTAGGGATCTGACCCTACTGTCCACAGCTAAGACTCAAGGACTCTAAGTTACGGTGTTTTAATTCTCTGTTAACCACACGTTCTATTCACACCTGCTTTTATTACTGGCATAGCAAAGTCATGCACGCGGGGGGGGGGGCAACTTAAAGGGTGTTATCAGTGTCAAACTCAACCCAAATCAGAAATCTTCCCAGAGACACTCCTTGTATCCATTGGCTTCGTCGGGGTGCTTCAGTGTGCATTTAATTGGAATACAAATACTCCCCACCCTCACTTTAGAACACCCTTTAGAACTGAACCAGACAGGCCTAGGCAGCAGCATTGTCCTCACTCAAGCCTCTACCGGCTTCCTTGTGGTGCAGCTGAGTCACGCATGCACACAGGCATGCACACCCATTGCTCATCAGCTGCCACTTGCCTCTTTCCCCCCTATGATTTTGTAATTAGGCATATGTTTTTTGTTGGTAAACGTGTTTGATGTCACGGCCAGTGAAATGTGGTGTGTTTATAGGGCCACGAATGTAAATGTGTAAATATGTTTAGCGTAAAATCTAGCCCTTCGACTTAAGCAATAAATAGGCTGCCAGCTCGGATACCCTCGTGTTTGACAGGAAGATGGAGCCTCTGATCCTAACCAGCTGCTCGGAGCTGTTGGGGCTTGCACTTTCCCGACTCAAGTCTCTTTTTCAGCTAGTTTCTTTGCATATAACATCTCCCAGATCGCATCTAGCTCTCGATGTACTGCTTTTTCACTGCTGACCTTTTCGGAGTTCTGGAAGCTTCCTGGTCCATTCCTCCAGCTTCTTTACCAAGGAAACTCCCTTAAGTCACCAGCAAGCAAAGTCCACAAGGAGAAAATAACAGCTGACGGGTGGCCAGTGAACCCGTCTGAGACCTCAGGCTTTAGGTGTGACTGGACAGCGAGGAGGAGCTGAGGTTATAAAGTGTGTGCTGGTAAGGACCTAACTGTAAGAAGTGTTTTCACCCGGCATGTTAGAGTCTGCGGCAGGAATCTGAGGCCAACCTGAGCTAATAGCCACACCATGTCACCCTGTTTCAAAACCAAACCACACCTGTTTTGAGCTACTCTAACATTTAAGAGTACAATGGACATCCAGTAGAGTGTGGAGATCACAGCAACTTTCAGCTACAACTGAATACACCCCTGGAGTTCATGGCTGATCCAGAAGCAGATGTTATGTGCACTCCAAGATCCCTTTTCTTATTCCAGGCAGCACCCTTAACAAACATTAGATCCCTCCTCCTCCTCCATTTTTTTTTTCAATACAATGTTTCTCTATGTAGCCCTGGCTGTTCTAGAACTTGTTCTGTAGACCAGGCTGGCCTCAGACTCAGAGATCTGTCTACCTCTGCTGAGATTAAAGACCCACATCACCACCATAAGGCTAGATTTAAAAAAAAAGAAAAAAGAAAAAAAGAAAGATCTTCAGTAATATTTCAGGGATAATCTCTTAATTTTTAAAATGTTATTTGTTTGCACTGCTAGATGTTGAACCCAGGGCCTCACGTATGCTACTCGAGGACTCTACCACTGAGCTACACCACCAGGCCACCAGTAGTCTTTTCAAAGGAGTCTAATAGGCTTCACTGTGAGATGTGAAAAAATTACTCTGGACTCTGCTTTATAAATAAGATATCAAAGCTCAAAAGAGGATACGTGACTTGTCCAAGGTCATAGCTACTGGAGCTGCACTACGGAAAGCGACTTTATTACGTTGCCACTTCGTTACTGCCACTGTGCTTTGTTAAGTGGCAGCCAAGATGTTTAGAGGTCAAGGTGAAAAAGAGTCATTTGTTTGCTGTGCAGTTCTTTCGTTTTTGCATGCTTAGCTCACCATACTTTCTTCCCTACCACTCCCACGGGAAGCATGTTGTTCCAGATGCATTTAGAATTAACAGCGAAGGGCTGGAGAGATGGCTCAGAGGTTAAGAGCACTGGCTGCTCTTCCAGAGGTCCTGAGTTTAATTCCCAGCAACTACACGGTGGCTCATGTCCATCTATAACGTGATCTGGTGCCCTCTTCTGGCCTGCAGGTGTACATGAAGGCAGAGTACTGTATACACAATAATAAATAAATCTTAAAAAAAAAATTAACAGCTAATTATTGCAAATTTCCTCTACCTAGTTCTACCTGACACCCTTCTAGCATTCCCCTTTCCAGTCTTCTTCTTCTTCTTCTTCTTCTTCTTCTTCTTCTTCTTCTTCTTCTTCTTCTTCTTCTTCTCCTCTTCCTCCTCCTTCTGGCATCAGCAATCTTCTTTAAAATATCTCTAGGAAAGGTTGTGTCTGGTTACATTCACAAACAGGTCATGCTGTACTCTTTACCTGTGTCTTCCATTTCTCTTGTAGAGTACAATAAATCATCTTATGTTTATGAATATTTTGTTCGGATGCACATCGTGCACCACACGCAGGCCTGGTGCCTGTGGTAGTCAGAAGGGGGCATTGGCTCCTCTGGCACTGAAGTGAACCATCTGGTGTGTGCTGGGAATCGAACCTGAGCAACAAGTGCTGAAAGCCACCAATCTGTCTCTCTAGCCCCCCTCTTATAGATTTTTAAAGGTCAAAGTCTGCCAGCTGAGAAAACTTTTCTAAACTGCTAAGCAGGTCTTACAAATGTCTGAAGGCCACATCCTTCCTCTTTTGAGAGGCAAGATAATATAAGGAGCTAGGCTGATTCAGCAATTAAGTGGGAAAACAGGTGGTTTTTTTTTCTTTTTCTTTTTCTTTTTGAGGATGCATCCCCTCTTCTCTCCATAGACACTCTTGAAGACTTTGTTCTTTTTGCACATCTAGCTGTAGGTAATGTGCTGTAGCCAGTGACTTTAACCCCAGTGGGCAGTGATCCTAATGGTAGCACCTAAACTGCCTTGGCAAAGTTCTCCCTAAAGCGCTGGTGGGTGAACTCCAGACTACCTGCCAGTCCACCCTTGCCCACTGCTATGCAGAAAAGGACAGTTTTCTCAGGCAGGGGCTGGGGTCAGGAAAAAAAGGCATCCCACCCAGAGCTAGGGATGCAACTCAGTGGTTAAGCACTTGGGCTAGGTATACGCAAGGCTTGACAAACTGTGAGCTGAAGAGTTCAATCAAGAATTTATGACAGTCTTTCCAGGGGACCACGCTTAATGCAAGAAGTGGTTGTTTTTAAACCCCAGAAATGTGTTTCTTTTTACATGATTTTTAACTCCACCCTTTGTAAGATAGCCCCCTCTCCTGCCTCCCCAATAAAAGCAGTCCACGAACATGAGCACACTTAATTAAACAAATTGGAATGTCTGAATATGAAATTAGGAAATGGAGAGGAAGGACATTTTCTACTTGTAACAATGATGTGTTTTTCAAAATAGGGTATTTTCTTGTGGTAGAAATATATATATATATAGTCCGTTAAGTCAAATACAAGCTATGATTGTGCCCTAGGCCCAGCTGACACAGGGAGCAGCAGCAGCAATGTAGAAGATGAATTTGAGGTCTTCAGGTTTCGCCCGGGTCTCACTACTCCAGAGGGAGCCAGGCACAGAACACCAGTTCCCTCTAACTTGTAACTTGATCAATCACATATAGGCAAACAAAAAGAGGGGAGGACAGAGATGAATTCCTACTTTGCCACACCTTAACTAACAATTCCTGTTAAAATAGAAAAAACATTTTCAGTAATAAAAGTGATATATCTTGAGAAAAGTCTACAAGAAAGGACTTGTGAAGGAATACTGAATGGTTCTCTACTTTTCCTTATTTTTATAGGATTTTATATGTATGAAAATAGCTGCAAGATTAAATAATTGATGACATGGAAGTGGGGGAGGGGATAATCAACCAAACAGTCTCTGAAGCCTGCAAAACAAGGCTACATTAGAATTAACCATTAGGTCAATTTCCACTCGCACGGATAGCTTTATTTCTTCCTCTATTCTCATATCTTCCTTCTGCCCCACTAGAAGATGATGTATAACAGTAAAATAATTTATGCAAAAATGCTCTGGAAAATATAGAAAAACTAATGTAAAGAATTGTGTTCTCTGTGTGGCTTCTTTCTACATCTTGTTCATTCAGGGGGGAAAAAAAAAGAAAGGAAAAGAAAAAAATGTCAAACTTTGGGATAAAACTAAATCCTGAGGTATAAAAGTCTGCACACTTACTGTTCTTAGAAATTCCTGTCTTTCTATGAAGCCAGTTATTACTTAGTCCTTTCTAGAAATAACGGAGAGAAAAGGATGGCAGTTTACCCTTACTTCGCTCAGATGTATATTTGGACTGATAACTTTCTTGCCTCTGCTAAAATAAATAAATGGGTAATGTTTTGAACGAGTTCTTCCCACCTCTTGCTCTGTTTCTTCCCTCTACTTGCTCATCTACTGGTCATCTCTTTAACCCTCAGGCTTTGAAAAGCAGGATTAGCCCGCACTGTTTATGAAGCACCTGCTATGCTGCAAATTCCTTAAATAGAAAAACGCAGGAATATAGGAAACAAACGAAGCCCACTGAGTGAAGAGGGGAGACATGCCATTTTAGCAGGAAACTATGGGATAGGGGAAGGCTAGGCAGGTAATTCTCTCATTCTCCATTAAAACACCTTTTTTTTTTATTACAAAAAAATTCAGGAGTGTGTAAAGCAAACTGATGACATTGTTTTGATAGCATCTTTGCCAGGTAGCCACTTTACTCACAAAATACCCACATGAAAGCAGCTCTGGGATACTGAGGTACCACAACTTCAAACTCCTTCAACCAGAGAGTTGTGAGTCTGGGCTTCCTCCTCGTTTTTTTTTAGAAGGCATCTTCTGATGGGCCACGCTGTGTCTCTATCTTGCAGTTCTTCCCTGGGAATAAATGAAAAGGGGAGGGAGTAGCTATCAGGCTGTACTGTGAACCAAGACCGTGACCTGCACCAACTGAGGTTATAGCCACCAGGGTCTGGGAAGAGTTACACACGGGGACAGAGTTGTGAAATCCAAAGGCACTTTTTTTTTCTTCCCACGTTCAAACATTTTCAAAAAAAATTACAGATAAGAGAAAATTTAAAACGAGCAAAATATTTTCTGACATAATTTTAATAAATTAAAAAAAACCCACTTGATAAATTTAACATGCAATTCGCAAACGCTGTCAGAGAGGGCCAGGTTTTGGACTACTGAGGGTGCACAGCCCGCCAAGAATCACCCTCCCCACCCCACACACACATCGTTTTGAAATGCAACTCAAGCATTTACCTTACCTTTAAAGTTGTCATCGCCAAGGAACTTGGTCCAAGTCACCCAGTTTGGATCTTGTTTCTTCAGAAGTCACAGGACTAAAGAGGGTAAAGCTCCGGGGGTGGGGGTGGGGGAGGGGGGACGCGGTGCTGTGTTTTTCTGTTTAAGGAATTTAATATTTCTTTGCTTTCCTCCGCTTTCCTTCAACCCCTCCAGCTGCACACATAGCAGAGCTCCAGAAACACCGTCTCCCACACGTCTTTAGAATTATGTGGGATGGGACCCCGTGTTCTAGGGAGTTGGTGGGTGACGGTTGTTATTGTAACTCTATTCTGTAACTAAAGCTCTGGCATGTAATAAATCTCTCCCCAAAGACTTTTGGATCTTTGATTTGAAAAATCGGATTCCTTTTGTGGAAACAGTTGACAGGAACCTAAAAGGATTAGTTGCATTCCACATAGGATAATTTTTACTGGCAACATTTTGAAACGATTTGGTTCCTTTCAGACTTAAACAATGTCTAGAAAAATGATCTAACGAGAATCGTATTGTTTTCCTTTGTATGTGAATCGGTCTGCCTCTCAGGCCAACATCCCCTTTGGGTTTTTGAGTGTTCTGCTCCCGAGCCGTGCACCAAATTCTTCTTTAGCGTCCTTTCTGCGCGGTTCTTTTCCGGCCAGGAGGCGGTTTGTGTCTCCTGGGCCTACCCAGTGACAGAAGGACTTCATTCCTGGCTCCGCAAGGGCGGCGACCGGCTGCGCACAGGCCTGACCCGGGGTCGCCAGCAGCCCCAGAGCGTGGTAGTCACCAATACTTAGGGTACAACATTGCAAGCAGTGGAACGCTGCGCAGGTTGGGCGAGGGTGGAAAGGGGAAGGAATTTACTGCTCTCTCGGATCCAGCCGCGCGACGGAGCCGGGAGGGCGAGCCGCCTCCTAGCGCACTGAGCAAGCTGCGCCGCGCTGGCCCTCGGCTGTTTATTTGGTTGTCAGCGGACTTTGGGGATGTTTTTGGCTAGAGGTTCTGACCTGCCGGGGAGCGCGGCCGCTCCGCCCGGGCTCTCCCGGGTGTTTTTACACCTGCATAGACTCCCCCGCACTCCTCCGCCTGATTTATAGCCTAATTAAAGGCTCAGTTCTCTGCCTTCCACCCGGGCCGCTCCTTTCCCTCCCGGCCAGGAATGCGCGGGCGACAGCGCAGTCACCACGCGGGGGCTTCCGCAGCCAAGGTTGCCAGGCCTCCAGCTCCACAACCCTCAGCCGCAAGCCCTCGAGGGCCACGGGAGGGGAGGGGACTAGCCGCTGTCGGGACGCACAGAGGAACCACGTGCGCACGGCGGTCCCACGTGGACCTCCCGCGCGCGGCCTTGGCGGTAGCAGTGGCTCCTGATGGGGACCGTGGCTGTGGGCGGGAGGCGCGAGGTCACAGACCGCCCAGCCCGGGAGCCGCCGCCGGCCCAGCCTCGGCTCCAACCTCCTCCCTGACGGCCTTTTCTTTCCGGAGAGAATAAACGGCAGGCCAAGCGGAGATTGGCAGCATTGAGCATCTTCCTAACCCGGCTCTGTCTTCTTTCCATCTATCAATCCACCTTTCTAATTAGACTAATTAGGAGCACTCTGCAGTGTCGCTAGGCCCAGGGACTGAACTGCTTACGGGTTGTGAAAAGAGCCCTGAATGGCTACGCTGGGGGCCGGGCGGGGGCCTTTGCGACTCATTCACCACAGAGTAACAGTGGCTACATTTATCCCCAGACATTGAAAAGAGGCTCGATTAAAACGTTTGGGAACTAATGCCACCCCGCATCTCCCCTCTAATTAGAGGGACCAGGGACGGTGGTGAGAGTTCGGAGACCCTGCAGACACCCTTCCTGTGCGCCGCTGCTTTCCGCCCTTTCAGTGCAGCCGGTTTCCTTTCAGGAGACAAAAGTCCGCCACCTTCCCACCTGTTATCCAGCGCTTGCTTTCCCTTCCATTCAGAACCCCAGTCCTTGCCGGAAGCTGAAGGCCCAGCTAACAGCGCTGGAGCGAACGCTCTGTAAGCCAGGATCCTGGGGTGTCGGAGTGGAGAGTAAGGCGCCTACTTCCCTCTTTCAGCTCTCAGAAGTATCTCTTCGTTCTTTTCCTCCTTTCTCTTCCTTATTTCTTACTTCCTACATATCTTGTTCCTTCTCCACAACCCACACCCCCTTTAACGTGACATTTTGAGGGAAAGCATTTGTGAATGGCCGGAAGTGGGTCGGGTGCCACTCGATCTGGCGTACTCTTCTGGTCTCCTGTGGTTCCTTACTGCAGAAATAATTTATACATTTTGTCATTGCTCCTTTTCTTCTGTTTCTTCCTTCCTTTCTTTCTTCCTTCCTTCTTAGAAAAATGTCTTAAGCACCTACTATGTGCCTGGACAGTTTTAGCACACCCCTCAGCCTTTTTCGCTCCCTCTTAGGCCACCTTCAATTAACGTCTTAACTAAAACCTGACTTGATTCCTCCATCAAACTATCCAGCCTCTTTCTATGGTTGTTTATGTCAATATATTTCTATCTATCTTCCTCACTGTTTAATAGAAGAATCCTAGACACAGGCTCTTAGGGAAGTAAGAGAGAACAGAGAAACAAGTCATTTGTAAATACAGATTTTGTGTGGAACGAAAGTTGTTGGTTCATCTTGGTGAGAAGGTAGTGTTAGGTATTTTTACAAAAAACAAAAACAAAACAAACAAACAAAAAACTTCAAGACTTTGTCCTAAAACAAAGGTGACCAAGAAGGTTTTATTTCTTGCTTTCTTTCCTCTTTTTTACTTTAAATGCCTCCCCCACCCCTTTTCTTGGAAGAGAGCCAGATGTGCAAGGAAATATCATCAGGTCACTGTTCTTGATCATGTTAATTTAGAAAATGGAACCTCGATGGAAGATGCTATTAACTAAATGTCAACCCACAGCGTGCAGAATTCCTTGGATCCAAACTTCAAAAACAGAAATGAAAGATGTCATGTGAGTGAAAGGAATCGTGGAATTTTTTTAAAGGCCTAAACTGATCTTAATAGAGTTTTATTGCTTCCACACCCTACCTCACAATATTTTAATTTAAAAGTTACAATATGCATGACATTGGAACATAAATCCAGCCTGTTAAGAAACTGGGATGAGCAGAGAAGAGGAAAGAAATAAAAGAAGAAGAAGAAAAAAAGGCGGCTCATTTGCATTGGAGAAAATGGTGATTTGCAAACATTTCAAGTTCCTGGAAGCTTTTAAATAGAAACCCCTAATCTATACCGTCTGTGATTTTATCACAAAACCTCTTATTTTTTTCTATCTCAGCGGCTAATTTGAATTTTACTTAAAGGTTAACAACATATATAGTTAAGTGTGCAACCCCTAAGATGCAGCTTGGCAGATATGCACCTATATAAGGGTACTTAGATCAAGATGAAAAAGAAAACAAGACAAATAGAACACCAGCCCCCCACCACTCAACCTCACCCATTCCCATTGCTTCATAACAAACATCACCTCTTTCGACCCACTAGTCTTGTTTTTATACCCACAGATGGGTCTCACACTTTCTTGAATTTCATATAAACGGAATCCTTTGGTGTGTATTTTCTGTTTCTATTCTTCACCACCACGTTTGCAAGAGTCATTTACTTGAAGCCCTATCTGTAAACCAATGTAGGGTGTAAATAGTTTATACAGGTACAAATGAGAAACAAATAGTGCAGAGCTTTAGTTTAGACCCCCTTCCCAACGTTTCATTATCAAGCCGGAAAGGTAACCAACCCAAAGACAAGTGAGTAAACAGAAATAGTTTATCCACACACAGAAACTGCGGGTTGCATCATTTTAAAGATGCAATTGTGGGTAGCTGTAGGGAGAGCAGAAGCCACAAGCTGCTTTTGTAATTGGATTCTATTTCCTACTTGCCATTCCATCCCCCCTAAGACTAGTAGTAAGTACTCTGGGCCTCTTCACAAAGAATGGCATGAACTTGAGGGGGAAAGTAAATTGCATCCAGTTTGTTCTGTCTCAGACACGTAAGTACTTAATGCAACCGCCTGTCAAGTGTGCTTTGAATTCTGTTTGAAAGTAAAGTGTTCAATTTACAACTAACACAGTTACCCTGCCTGTGGGTCACCACATAGACCAGTTAACTTCAAACAGAGAAAAGCACAGGCAAACCTGCAGAATTACAATGGTTGCCCTGCTCCTCGGCAACTTACGCATGAGGCTTGACGTCAGCCTTTTCCTGAGGTTGTGCTGTGGATGGCCAGGCAGAGGCATCAGTCCTCTCTCCTCTCAATAGGCACAGGAGTGGGCAGCCTGAGGACCTTTCCTTCAGGAAAAATAATGTTTTTAAGAATCAGTTTGTTTGTGTCACAGGACAAATGAGAACACTTAGAAGAACCCAGAATATATATCTGGTTGCTTATATTGAACATTGGTAAGTTCAAAGTTAGGAACATTCTGTTTTATAATCTTAAATCCAACAATTAATGTAAACCTACAATAAGGTATAACGTTCACACTGAGGAAGGCAGTATGGGAAAAGAATAAAATACACTGAGTTGTCATAATATCAGACAAATACATTGAATCACTTATTTCAAAATACCAAGGGCTAGGTAAGATTGCATAGTTTATTTTTTGTTTTTAAAACAATGTATTTATTCTTATGCTATGAGCATTGATAGGTGTTTTGCCTGCATGTATGTCTGTGTGAAAGTGTCCCTGGCATTGCAGTTACAGACAGTTGTAAGCTGCCATGTGAGTGCTGGGAATTGAACCTGAGTCCTCTGGAAACCCTCCTCTGAGCCACCTCTCCAGACCCCAAGATTGCTCAGTGTATAAAGGTGTTTGCATTGAAGTCTGATGACCAGAGTTAGATTCCCCAGGTGGAAGGAGAGAACTGACTCCCGTAAGCTGTCCTCTGACCTCTGCATTTTCCACACACTGTAAACAAACAAGAAAACTATATACCTATTGTGGTGATTAAATAAAAATAGTGATGCAACCATAATACTGGAGATGTTGACACACTGATCTCTTGCACATTGTTGGCGTGAGTGTAAAGTCATCCTGAAAGATATTTGTAAAAGTAAAAGTATACTTGCCACACTGCCCAATAGTTGCACTCTAGACCAGGGCCATGAAAATATGTGTTCACAGAAAAACATGTGTTCAAATGTCTGTAGCAGATTCATTTGTGAAAGGAAAAAAGACAAAAGGAGAGGGGGGGGGGAGAAAGAGAGAGAGAGAGAGAGAGAGAGAGAGAGAGAGAGAGAGAGAGAGAGAGATCAGATTCATGCAATGGGTAAAACTGGAACAGTCATACAAAACAATCCATGTAACACCAAGGAGTACACGATGGGCTTGACACACTTGGTTTCAAATCATTATGCCTTTGAGGCCAGAAAAGTAAGGTACTGCATGATTCCACTCGTATAACATTTTTTAAAAAAAAAAATATTAACTTTTAAAAATGTGAACGGTGTTTGGCCTGCATGTTGTGTGTCTAATGCAGGCAGAGGCAAGAAAAGGGCACTGGATTCCCTGGCACTGGAGTCACAGTTTTGAGCTGTCATATGGATGCTAGGAATTGAACCTGGGTCTTCTAGAAGAGCAGAGAGTGTTCTTAAGTGATAAGTCACCTCTCTAGCATCTACAGAAAAAGGGACAGATTAATTATACAAGAAACAGGGAAGAGGGGGAAGGCATGAGTGTAAAAGAGTAGAAAGGGGGCTTCTGCACTTTAATCTGGGGCAGCTGCATGAATCTATTCAAGGGATAAAGTTGCATATAGAGACCCCCACTCCTCCCCCACTCCCCCCCCCACTCCCCCCCACTCCCCCCCACTTCCTCTCTCTCTCTCTCTCTCTCTCTGGTTTGATGTATCACCCAAACACATGCATTGGAAACGTCACCCCCAGTACATCTATGTTCAGAGGTAGATCTTAATGGGGGAACCTCGTCTGCTGACTGGGTTCACTATTAAAAGGGCAGGTGAGTGTGACAGGGCTCTCCTCAGTCCTTTGCCCTGCCAGGACATAAGCTTGTCCCTTCATACCTTTCCACCACCATATATGAGGCTCATGCCTTTCTGCGCTCTAGTCTTTGAGGCACAAAGATTGTTGTAAGTTCAAATCCAGC
Source organism: Acomys russatus (assembly GCF_903995435.1). Classification (NCBI taxonomy): domain Eukaryota; kingdom Metazoa; phylum Chordata; class Mammalia; order Rodentia; family Muridae; genus Acomys; species Acomys russatus. Next base: position 19,412,904 of record NC_067166.1, read on the forward strand.
TACAGAATTATAAACCTTGTCTCAAAAAAAAAAAAAAAAAAAAAAAAAAAATCCCAAAGAGGAGGAAAAGGAGGAGAAAGAAGGGGAGGAAGGCCACTATCATATTTTGCATATATTGGCGACGTCCCAATCTCTAGAATCGTGAGAAATTGCTCTTTATAAGTTTCCCAGTCTCAGCCAATATGCTATAGCTGTGCCGAACTGACTCCCCCATAGGACTGCACATAAAAATGAGCAAAATATATAAGGTACTTAATGGTGCTGCACAAATACCAGTGTCCTAAATTTGCTATTGCACTACAGCTCTATACTATTTCACCGTTGGGTAAAGGAGACTGAAGGGTACATGGGACACTTTTGTGTCCCATGGGACTCTTTGGTCCAACTTATTGTGGATCTATAACTATTTCAAAAGAAAAAAAATTCTTTGATTAGTATCTATTGATAAGACTTTCTGCTGATGACAAGAGTTTTCCTTAGTAGATTTTTTAATAATTAATAAGGGCAATATACATTTTCACAGGCAATGTTTGTAATAGTTTTATTAATATTACATTTGATAATTTTCCATTATGTTTCCTATGAATAGTTCCAATACTGAAAAGGAAAAGACTGGACTATCAGAAACATTGTCCATTCACTTGAAAGTCGTCATTCTTTGGCGGTACATATAACTTTGTGAATCACCAACACCACCAAGTGTCAACTATGGTAAATTAGGCAGATGATCAAGTTGAGTAAGACTTTTCTTTCTTTCTTTCCTTTTTTCTACTTTTTGACAAAACTGAAGGATCCTAGAAGATTTCTCACACATGCAATTTAGGAACTGGTTACAAAGGGAGAGATCTCAAAACACCCCAGAAAGACTTTGGTATTGTTCTATGCCCAGGATGACACTTAGAGGGGAAAGCTGTTTGTGGGCATGAGCTCTGGTGAAGGTTTGACACACTTTGCCTCATTTCTAGCGCTTTACTTGAAAAATGGTTCTTGGAAATTTGGATGCTTGTTTTAGAAATACTATCATAATTATTATATGAGATAATGTCTTGCTATATAGCACACACCTGCCTGGAGCTTACTATACAATCTAGTTTGGTGCTGAACTTGCTATTCTCCTGCCTCAGCCTCCTGAGAGTCAGTATTGTCCTGTGCACCACCATGCCTAGCTAGTAGAAACAGTTTCTTAAATAAAATAGCAAGTGCTAAAGGCAGTGTTCTCAACCTGTGGGTCGCGACCCCAAGAGAGTCAAATGACTTACAGGGGTTGCCTGAGACCATTGGAAAACACAGATATGTCTGTTATGATTCATAACAGTGGAAAATTACAGTTGTGAAGCAGAAACAACAATAATTTTGGTTGGGGGGGGTCCCCACAACACGAGGAACTGTATGAAAAAGTCACAGCATTCCAAAGGTTGAGAGCCACTAGTTTAGATGGCAGCATTTAGCACTTTTCTTTTGTTTTTCTAAGACAAGGCAGTGCACACTCCCTTACCTGGTTTATAAAGTCTTACGTGTGAAAGTTTTATGAATTCTAGTCGTGGCTTTAACTTCTGTAATCCCTCTTTGAAAGGGTAACTCAACAAGAATTAGTTAATCAGGTAAGAATTTGCCTTGATTATGAGTTCAGGAGGTGTACAATTATGGAACAATTTTCATTTGGATCCTTCCCTTACAATCTGGCCTGTCTACCTGTACGTGGGTCATGGCATATGAACAACCCGAACTACTGTAAGAAGTCCAAATTACAAGTGAAAGGGTTTCGGACATTTTAAAGCTGGATGCCAGCGTTGTAACGATCAGGCTTGTTCTTTTCCTTGACTGTTGTATTATTTTATTTCCACTAGGAATTGCGGAGTTCTAAATATTATTAGTGGTTTACCACTTTTGCACACATGTGTCCTATTAATTTTGCAGACGTGGGAGGAAAAGTGACAGGCCTGTTTTCTCCTCCCATTCATCTACCTGCTCACACAGACAGAGCCCTGTCTGTTTAGAGTTCAGAAAGGACCACACAGACTCTAAGAAATTTGAGCAGAAGAATTGGATCATGGTATCTGGGTTGGGGGGCCGGCAGGGGCTGTACAAAACCCTCTAGTAACTAGATTGCTTTGTTTTTCAGTTCCTGATTTGCTGGAAACAGCTCGTGTAAAAATTAAGGTGACTTAGAATGTATGACTTCGCTCTGTAAAACCTTTAAAGAAATTAATTCTTGGCAGGGAAAAAAAAGAGCACTTTTGCTTTTAAAAAGTCAATAAAATGCATGAAAAATGCTATAAGGAGTGACAAACTTGGGAATTTGTTACCCTAATCTTAGGTCTACATAACACGATGCACGCAAAATAGCATAAGAATTGAAAAAAAATACAAATAAAGAGCACATCAAAATAGGTACATTGTAAGTAAAACACATTGAGGGAAATCAAAGACATATATTTAGTTTTCTATTTATTCCCACTGATTCATCTTGCTTACACTTAGTGAGCACCTATTGTGCGCCAGGCATGATGGGCGTTGCTGTGGATACAAACAAAGGCAGAACATCTGGCTGCGGGTGGGGGAGAGGAGACACACATGCTAATTAAAATATTATACAAAGTACGTCAATATAAATATGAACTGATTAGTAAAAGATCACAGCAAAAGAAGTTGCTATCTGGGAGGCCCAGGGAAGGCTTCTCGGAGGTACAGTGTCTGTGATGAATTTTGGAAAGGAACAGAACTTACATATGGAAACAAAACATGGAAGGCACAGGGTGCTTTCAGCATGAAGGGGTGTGGGGAGGCAACGCTGGAGTCTCAGCCTACACGAGATCAGTGGGCTCTTCTAGTCTGATACAGTCCAGAGTTTCTTTAGCAGCACAGAGTTGTAACTTGCGTGTGAGCAATGGGGACAGGATGGACTGGGGCCTGTCAGTCAAGCATGTGGTTAACTGTTGAAGTATATTTAGTTCTCTAAACACATTCCTGTCATATTGACTCCTAAGTGGGAAAGTCCTATGAGAAACGTAATTGTTCGAATGTGAGAAAAAGGGTAATTTTAGGGCTAGCTCTCAGCGATCCCCCCTTCCATCACCCCTAGTGGGTTTTAAAATTTTTGTTTTTGTTTGTTTGTTTTTTGATGGAGTCTTACATTGCTTGGCCTGGAATGTTCTATTTAAGCCAGGCTGGCTTCAAATTTGAAGAGATCTGCCTCTGCCTCTCGATGACAGGAATAGCTTTCCTGATAGAGTAGAATGGTGGGAAGACACAGGACACACAGGGTTGAGATGTCTGGGGCCAGTAGAGTAGAAAAGGACAGGTGGGGCCTGGCAGGAGAACAGATTCAAAATGACTCGCTATGGTGCCCGCACAGCCATAGACAGCATCAACAGCGTTCTGTACTCAAATGATTGAACATCTCTAAACCCTGCTACCTCTGGTCCTGCCATAACAGTCCCAAGACAAGCACCTATCTGAGGTCCCTTCTTGGCTAATACGCCATTTCTCTAGTCATCCAGCTTAACCTTTTCAGAATCAATCTCTCTGTGTGTATCTCTCTCTGTCTGTGTCTCTGTCTCTGTCTCTCTCTCTCTCTTTCTCTCTCTGTTTTTCAAGACAGGGTTTCTTTTTGTAGCCCTGGCATCCCAGAACGGGCTCTGTAGACCAGTCTTGCTTCAAACTCAGAGAGTTCCTCCTGGCTCTGTCTCCTGAGTGCTTGGGATTAAAGGCATGTGCCACCACCACTGCCCGACTCATATGGGCTCTTTTTGTTTATTTTTTAATTTTATGTGCATTGGTGGTTTTGCCTGCATATGTGTCTGTGAGGGTGTTGGATCCCCTGGAACTGGAGTTACAGACAATTATGTGTTGCCATGTGGGTGTTGGGAATTGAACCTGGGTCCTTTGGAAGAGCAGCCAGTGCTCTTAACTGCTTAGGCAGATGTAACTCTGAGTTTAAGGCCAGCTTGGTCTACAGAGTGAATTCCAGGACAGCCAGGGTCACACAGAGAAACTCTGTCGAGAGAGAGAGAGAGAGAGAGAGAGAGAGAGAGAGAGAGAGAGAGAGAAGAAAAGAGTTTGTCATTGGGTTCGTTTATTTTTAAAGACGCATTTATTATTTATGCAGTATTCTGCCTGCATGTGAGCCAGCAAGCCAGAAGAGGGCACCAGATCTCATTATAGATGGTTGTGAGCCACCATGTGGTTGCTGGGAATTGAACTCAGGACCTTTGGGAGCACGGCCAGTGCTCTTAATCTCAGAGCCATCTCTCCAGCCCATCATGTGGATTCTTATAACCAAGTAAGTTGTGCAGAAGCTTGCTTCGTCTCCTTTCTTCTTCACTCATACTGCTGACATAAGAAATCAGGTCCCTGATGGCAGGTACTAGGTGCCATTTAACTTTTTATCTCTTCTAGTCTCAATCTTAGTCCGCCCACTAACCTGAGCATGCTACAAAGGAACTTTCCAGGACCAGGTCTCACCATGTAGTGAGAGAGGACCTCAAGCTCTTGGTCCTCCTGCCTTCATCACTCCAGAGCTAGGCTTTGGCTATATGCCTCCCTGTCTGTCCTCTAGAAAGTTCCCTGTCTTGCCACACTTCTGCTCAAGAGCTGAAAGCAACTTCCTAGTTGCTATAAATTGTTCAGTTCTAATCTGAGCATGCATTTGTTTGTTTGTTTGTTTTTGTTTTGGTTTGGTTTTTTGAGACAAGGTCTCTCTGTGTAGCCTTGGCTGTCTTAGACTTGCTTTGTAGACCAGGCTGGCCTTGAACTCACAGAGATCTGCCTGCCTCTGCCTCCCGAGTGCTGGGGTTAAAGGCGTATGCCACCATTCCTGGCTTGTTTGTTTGTTTTTAAATCAAGATAGGGCTTCTCTGTGTAGCCCTGTCCATCCTGGAACTCGCTCTGTAGACCAGGCTGGCCTCAAACTCAGTGATTCACCTGCCTCTGCCTCCTGAGTGCTGGCATTAAAGGCGTGTGTCACCACTACCCTGCTAATCTGGGTCTTTATAACAAATTTACTGTCTAAGTGGGCTCTGCAAACGCCCTGTATTTTGCACTACTGATGTTCACAGTCTGTACCTCGAATGTCTCTTCCTCTTATCTCTGTAGTTGCCATTACATAAGCTCTGGCTGAGATTTTCTTTGGAAATACTGTTGTGCCATGAACATATCACTATCATAGTGAAAGTGTATTCAACACTTCTGGGGAGAGTAAGTGTGAATTAGGTTATAGAAATTATGTCATTTGACTCTTAGAGATGTCTTACCAAACACACCCCATTTTCTTTTTCTTTTTTGGTTTTTCGAGACAGGGTTTCTCTGTTTATCCTTGGCTGTCCTGGACTCATTTTTGTAGACCAGGTTGGCCTCAAACTCAGAGATCGGCCTGCCTCTGCCTCCCAAGTGCTAGGATTAAAGGCATGTGCCGCCACACCCGACCATACAAGATTTTCAAATGGGAACCTGGAACTTGGGGAGCTTCAGCAGCTAGTCACTGTCAAGTGAGCAGATGAGCTACCACACAGCCTCTCCAGCCCCACGGGCTCTCAGGCCCAGGAGAGCCCTGGCTTCATCGCTGTCATCTGTCCTCAGTATCTGTAATCAGTGGGGACGTGCACCTTCATTCTTGATGATTTATTTTCTGTCCCACCTACTTGACATGATTCTATTATGGACTCTTGTGAGCCGTGTTTTGACTGTATTTACTACGAATTTCCTATCCTAGTTTAATCTACTTAAATGTAAGGCCACACATTACAATTCTTTTTTTTATCTCATATGAAATTGGCATTAAAAAATTTTCAGGAAGCAGGGTGTGGTGGAGCATGCCCATAATCCCAGCACTCAGGAGGCAAAGGCAGGTGGATCTCTATGAGTTTGAGTCCAGCCTGGCCTACAAAGTGAGTCCAGGACATCCAGGGCTACCCAGAGAAATCCTGTCTCAAGAAATACACACACACACACACACACACACACACACACACACACACACATACACATATACATATATATTTATTTGTATGTATATATTTGTGTGTATATATATACACACATATATATGTATATGTATATGTGTATGTATACACACACACACACACACACACATTTTGTTTCCTGAGGACTGAAGAGACAGCTCAGTGGTTAAGAACATTGGTTGCTCTTGCAGAGGACACGGGTTTGGTTCCTAGCACTCACATGGTAGTTCACAGCCATCTGTAACTTCAGTTCCAGGGGATCTGATGCCCTCTTCTGACCTCTATGGGCTCCAGGCATGCACATGATACATACACACACATGCATGCAAACCACCCATACACAGACAATAAAATCAGTAAATCTATGAAATTACTTTCTGACTATTGAATAAATCGGCCAATCTGGCAGATGAACAATGTGGGTATGATTCAGAGAAGATTGCTTTTGTCTACTTATCCAAAGGCCAAACAGTAGAGATAAGAAACCGTCCTAACCATCTACCTAGGCCTAATGAAATCAGGAGTCCACCCAGCATGGGGAGGGTGTGGTGGTTTATATCTCATCATTGTGCTAACTATTGCTTGGCCTGACCAGAGCTTGTAGAGTGATATCTGTAATCTCCAAGTATCCATTCAAAACAATACACTTTCTTTATATTTTCATGTACTTGTTTGGCCTAAAACTTGATTTGTATTTTATGAGCAAAAGATACACCTACCCAACAATTTAAAATTAAAAGACAACCAGTCCCTGGCTGGAGAGGTGACGCGGCAGTTAAGGGCACCGGCTGCACGTCTGGAGGACCCAGGTTCGATTTCCAGCTCTCACATGGCAGCTCGCAACCATTGGTAATTCTAGTGCCAGGGGATCTGTTGTCCTCTTGTGGCCTCCATCAGCACTGCCTGCACATGATGCACAACCATATGGATAGGCCTAACACCCATACATAAAATAAGATGATGAAAACAAAACAAACAAACAGGCAAAAAATCATGACCATTCCATATACACCTCGGGGTACAGTATGTGTCACAAAATGATATGGCCCGAGGCTGGAGAGATGGCTCAGTGGTTGAGAGCACTGCCTGCTCTTTGAAAGGACCAAGGTTCAATTCCCAGCACCCACATGGCAGCTCACAACTGTCTGTAACTCCAAGATCTGACACCCTCACACCAATGCACATAAATTAAAATTAAATAAAAATATAAAAAAAATGATATGGCCCATTAGACCAAGCCACCTACTTATGAGCCATGACTGTCTTGGTTTGCACAACTGTAAAATACTCATGCCGATACAAAGACAAAACCACCCAGCAACAATACATTTCTCAAAACACATCTCTGTTATTATATTATATATAATTGTACTTTAAAAAGCAAGGAATTGGAGCTGGAGAGATGGCTCAGAGGTTAAGAGCACTGACTGCTCTTCCAAAGGTCCTGAGTTCAATTCCCAGAAACCACATGGTGGCTCACAATCATTGATAATGAGATCTGGTGCCCTCTTCTGGCCTGCAGGCAGAGTACTGTTTACATAATAAATTTTGAAGGAAAAAAAAAAAAAAAAGTCAGCCTATAAAAAAAAAATAAAGCAAGGAATTGGTACCATAAGATTGTTTTAAAAATTACAATGCATTATTAAACTGAACCAGGGGGCTATTTCTCTTTGAACTTCTGACTTTGGCATGTCCTTATTTTACAGAAGCAAGTAACGTGCAGTCAGCCAGTAGGAAAGCTAGACAGTTGTTATGAACGACTTCTTTCACCGATCACAAAGTTGTCAGAGCAAAGTGAATGAACTCTCTATTGGGTATAACAACAGAAATCTAAAGAGCCGACTGATTACAACAATGCGATGCGTTTCTCATAGCCATCATCTGTCCCCAAAGGGGCAGTTGGGGTCTTCAGCAATGAAGTGTCATCAGATATGTTAACTCTCTGGTACTGAGGGTGTAGCGCCGGTAACACAGAGTCTATTGCCTGCTCAGAGCAGCAGTTAATACATCCTATGAACAAGAACCAATCTCCCTAATGAGATTTTGAGATGGGAAGGGTGAGATCCCATGTCCCCTGCATGAACCACTAAATTTGTTTGTTGTAGCGTAGAGTCCACTGTCTGCTGCCCCAAACCCAGCTAGTCTCTGGACACACATTTGTAAGCCCTAACATTCTTGCCTGACCTAAGCTGTACAGACAGCATGCTAAACCCTAGGTGGAGTGTAAAAAAAAAGTAAGAATGAAACGTTTATGCGGCAGCTACTGTGTGGCAAGGACTTTTGTATTGTGTTGCTTTTTGTTTTCAAGTCAAGCCTAAGAGAGATATGTGTTTGGCTTGTCTCCAAAAATAGAAACAGAAGTTGAGGGAGGTGAAATAAATACATCCAGGCTATGTGGGTTCTACTGGAGTTTAGATTTGAACCCAAAGCTTCCATTCCCAGACTCTGCTCTTCTCTGCAATAACGTAGAAGACTTTAAAAGGCAAGACCGTGAATTGAAAAGTTGGTGCTATTTATGTACGGGGACGCACACCAACAATCTCCGGGAGGCTGGAGGGGGTGGGGTGAGGGTTGAAAGTTCAAGGCAAGCCTGGGTTGCATAGGGAAATTATCTCAAAAACAAACAAAGAAACAAACAAACAAAAAAATAACAATAAAAAGAAAGGGAGAGGGACGGCGTGAGGCACAACTGGGAAGAGTTCAGACTCTGCATTATTTTTTCAGATTCTGCATTTTATAGCACTGTATCCCATGAGTACAATGTTAACTATCTCAGAGCATGCATTCCTAGTAGAAGGACCTAATCCTAATCCACAGAATTAGCCTTTTTTTTTTAATATAAAAAGATTTATTTATTTACTATGTATATTATGTTCTGCCTGCATGTGTGCCTGCCTGTCAGAAGAGGGCACCAGATCTCATTATAGATGGTAGTGAATCACCATGTGGTTGCTGGGAATTGAACTCAGGACCTTTGAAAAAGCAGACGGTATTCTTAACCTCTGAGCCATCTCTCCAGCTCAGAATTAGCTTTTATTTAGCTACGAGACAGGGTTTCTCTGTGTATAGCCTTGAATGTCCTGGACTCACTTTGTAGACTGACAATTAACATTTAAAAAAAATTTTTTTTTTTCTGTGCATGTCTTCTTCAGTTTATGTGTACCACATGGGCCCAGGAGCCTGGGGAGTCCAGAAGGGGGTGTTGGCTCCCTCAGAACTAGAATTACTGGCTATTATGAACAGCCCTGTGGGTGCTGGGAACCGAACCTGGATGTGATGGCAAGAGCAATAAGTGTTCTTAGCTGCTGAGCCACCTCTACAGCCCCACTTGAGGGTGGATAGAGTTTAAGAGCTTTTCTAGGAAATTAAGACTTATAAACAAATGTAACATGGAGACAGCTGAGCGCGTTTCCCCCTCTGTTGATCAGCTTTTCTGAAGTTTTATTCAAGTGAACCTAATTCCGTTTGGCCTCACAATCTACGAAGGATCACCTTAGATGCCCAAGAGCTGCTAGATTTTAAAAACTGAAATCCAAGGTAAAGATTCACAAAACAAAGCAAAACGAATATATGAGAGCTGGTGACGTAGCTCAGTGGCAGAACACACGCAAGAGACTCTGGATTGAACTCTGAGTCCCAGGTTGGGGAGGGTTGGGAGAGGGTTGGGGGTGGTGGGGACAGGGAAGGGGGGCTCATATGGACAGCAACCTCATCTAGCTGTGCCATATGAGTGCTAGCATACGATGTCTCCTGGTTTTAATTACGAGTCATTGTCTTCGTCAGTGTTCTGTTGCTGTGAAGAAGAGACACCTCGACCACTGCAACTCTTAAAAAGGAAAACATTCAACTGGGGCTGCCTTACACTTGCAGGGGTTTAGTCCATGACCAGCACGGTGGGAAGGATGGCGGCATGCAGACAGACAAGGTGCTGGAGAAGGAGCTGAGAGGTCTGTATCTGGATCCACAGGCAGCTGGAAAAGAGAGTAACACTGGGCCTGGCTTGACCTTCTGAAAGCCCAAAGGCCACGCCACAGTGACACTCTTCCACCACACCTATGCCACACCTACTCCAACCAGGCCTCACCTCCTAATCCCTGTTAAGCGGCACCACTCCCTTACAGCCAGGCATTCAAATACAGGCGCCAAAGGGACCATTCCTAGTCAAACCATTATTGTCACCAACATTAAAAGCATTAGCAGCCCTGAGGATGCTGAAACTGTGGGTAGATAGACCTCCACGACAGGTATGCTAGTCTTCCAAGGGGAGAGGTGGGAGGCCGAGTGAAGTCTGCTCCCTTTGTCTCCAAGGCAATACCTCCAGCTCCTCCTAAAACTCAGCGTGCTCAGAAAATCACTTGGAGGACTAATTAAAACAGAGGCTAGGGGCGGCGGCACACGCCTTCAATCTCAGCCGTTGGGAGGCAGAGGCAGAAGCAGGTGGATTGCTGTGAGCTCGAGGCCAGCCTGGTCTACAAAGCAAGTCCAGAACAGTGAAGGCTAAACAGAGAAACCCTGTCTCAAAAAACCAAACCAAACCAAACTAAACAAACAAACAAAAAAAACCCCAAAAATAAAAACCAACAAAACAAACAAACAAACAAACAAAACCTAAAACACAGCATGCTGGGATCCAGTGGACAGGATTCAAAAAATCTAGAGTGGGCCTGGGAATGTGCAACTCTATCAAGTCTCCCACTGGTGCTGTTGACCCACCACAAGAATTACTGTCCTAGAGCAGATGATAGGCTTGGTGGTGCACGCCTTTAATCCCAGCACTCGGGAGGCAGAGGCAGTCAGATCTCTTGAGTTTGACACCAGTCTGGTCTATAGAGTAAGTTCCAGGACAGTCAAGGGTACACAGAAAAACCCAGTCGTGAAACAAACAAACAAACAAAAAACCCCCAAGAAAGTGTGTTAATTACTTTTTTCATGGCTGTGACAAGAATCCTGGCAAGCAGCAACTCAAGGTGGAAGGATTTATTTTGACCAAATGGTGCAGAAGGCATAGTGGTGGGAACCGAAGGCTGGGTGGTCAGGTGGTCACCCTGCATCCTCAGGAAGCCTAAAAGAAACAGGAAGTGTGGTCTGGCTATGGGACTCCATGGTCTGCCCCACCAGAGACCCACTTTCATCATCAAGGCTCCACCTCTTAAAGGTTCTGCAACCTTTCAAACCAGCACTACGGTCTGGTAACTAAGTGTTAAGACATGTGAGCCTATGGTGCTCATTTGACAGGAAGTGACAGTCATCAGTGCAAAGGAGGCAGCTCCTAGCACAGCCCCCACTCAGCCACACCTCCTGGCATTAGCAACCTTTGAGCACTTTCCCTTCCTTCTGAGTGTGACCCAGACTCAATGGATTGCTTCCATCAAAGACAATGCAGCCAAAGTGATGGGAAAGCATATAGTAGTTGTCGTTTTAGTCTTGAGCCCCCCCACCCCCATAATGAGTTCCAAAGTTGTTGGACCAGTTGACATTTCCACCAGGAGTAGGTAGGTAATCCCCTCAGCCTCACTAGCATGTGTTTTTATTTGTTTTCTAGATGATAACCATTTTGACTAGGGTGAGATGGAATCTTGGTGTAGTTTTAATTTCAGTTTCCTTGATTGTTGTTTTCATTGAAAAATCCCAGATGGCTCTATTTTACCAATAAACACTCTGGGGCCGGATGATGTGGTGAAAACCCTGCTAGCTCAGAGAGGCAGAGAAAGCACGCAGCGGACCTTCCTACTCAGCTCACATCCCAATGGAGGAGGCCCCAAACAGCTCACTAGCTGAGCAGGCAACCCAGGAGGAAAAGGCCAAACAAACAAAAACCCAAGGCCAAAGTCTTGCTAGTTGAAAGCCGGAAAAGCCAAAGGCCAAGGAGCCAGGGGCTCAAGAGGTAGAGAGCTAAGAGCCAAGCTAAGGAAGCCTAAAGCTAAAATTGCCAAGGACCCCCTTCTAAGTCTACACTATGTCTTAAATACCTCTCAACTCAACTCGAAGTCCCTCCTACTTTTTTTAATCCATGTCAGCTGGTTTCTTACACTGCCTCTTGACCTAGGGTTAATTTTATTAAATCCTGTGCACAGAGAGCTCTTGGATTAAAGGTGTGTGTAAGGCTGGCCAAACCACACCTTAGTCACCTGCTTCCAATAAAGAGTAGGGAAAGGGAAAAAGAAAGTATGGGGCTAACTATAGTAAAAATATATGATGTAGTTCTATGAAGTTGTTCCTGTGAAAACCATCAAACCATCACTATGCACAATGAATGTATGTCAATTAGGAAAAAGAAAATAGTAACGGCGTGTGACCAGCTGCGGAGTGACCATCATCCTGCCCTCTTGGTGACGCAGTTGGCTGAGATGCTGGGCTCTGCTTAGAGACCCCATGGGAAGAAATGGAGGGTGGCCAACAGCCCTGGAAGAAATGAAGTCTTAGTCCACTGGCCAGGGAGGAACTGAATTCTTCTAGAAAACATACAAATGAGCTTGGGTGTTAATTTATCCTTGTCAAACCTTAGGAGATTTTTGTGATACTGAGATCTAGGGAAGGGATCTAGCCAAACTGCACCCTGGCTTCTGAGCATTTACTTCAAGGAAGTAAATGTTGCTCTGAATTTCTGTGTTTGGGTTAATTTGTTACATAGCAAAGATAGCTGATACAAACATGCTTGCCTTCTGTCAGGCACTAGCTCGTAATGGCATAATAGGGAAGTGGATCTGTGTTGGGCTGAACAATTCCATGCTGGCATAGTACACAGTCAGTTCAGTCTTTAGCTATTCTAGCTTTACATTGCTTATTTTGTCTTAGAATTCTCTTTTAAACTTTTTGCTTCTCTGTTTTTAACTGTGTTTGCACATGCATGCCGCCCCTGGGCGCCCCCCCCCCCCCCCCCCCCCCGTGCACGCGCACTCATGTGCGCGCGCGCGTGCAGGTGCTTCTGGAATTTATAAGAAAGTGTGGATTCTCTGCAGCTGGAGTTACAGGCATTGAGAGTTACCCAACTTGGGTGCTGGGTGCCAGACTCTGGTCCTCTGCCAGAGCAGCATGTACTCTCAGGCAGGGAACCGTCTCTCCAGCCCTTCTAGACAACCCTTCAGGGGAGATGCTTCTTCAGATACCCAATAGCCGATTCTCAGAAGTTCTCCTTCTCTCCACCCAAGAATAGCTATAGGCAAAGCAAAACCCAAATAGAATAAACAAGGCTCCATTTGTTGGTCTGTGATGCTAGTATGGAAGTATTCTCCTAGCAAATGCCTGTTATCTCAGCCTGGGCTCCATAGGGTGACCCTGTCTCAAACCCAAACCAAACCAAAACCAAACCACACACACAAATGCATCAAAGTATCTAAGCATCATAAGTGCTTTATGGTAATTTGCTTCTCTTAGAAGCTGATACCTTTAGGCAGATAAGAACTAAACAGAACTTATCTTTAACATGTAAATAGCCAAAAGAGATGTTTTAAATTTACAAGACTGACAATCTTGCTGTATGTTATTTAGAGAGATTTTTGGTTTTTTTTTGTTTGTTTGTTTGTTTTTTTGTTTGTTTGTTTTTTTTTTTTAGTAGAGAAAAAGACCACAGGAAACACACCTAACGCTTTGTATTCCATCATCTTATCTCCAAATGAATCTATTCATTTGTCAGTAATAGGATTGTATCATAAAAACAAATAGATGATTGGGGTTTTTTTTTCTTTCTTTCTTCAAAGACTACACGACCTTTGTGGATTAAAATCAGAGTTACCTAAATATGAACAGATTAATTTATATGGAGGGAAAGTTACAAATCATTCACTTAAAAGCTGGCTCTGTGCCCACATTCTAGCCATGCACTGGGGAGGCTTGTAGCTGCACAGCTAATGTCTACATGGAGTGAATTTCTGGACATAATTTATGTAGATGAAGTGTGCAGAATGTTTTTATTTGTTCTACATCTTACTGTCTCACCCCTGCGTGAACTTCCCCAGTCCAGATCTACTCCAAATTGTCTCACTCCCCTTCTCCACACGTCCCTCCAACGTATTTGCCTTGGCAACTTTCATGTTCTCGCAAACAATTCTCCCAAGGAAATCAATCACTCTTGCACCCAAAGAGAAATACTGCGTGCTCAGTGTGATGACTAAATGAAACATGATTGAGGCAAACCATGTGTTCCTGCGTGTCCGGGATTATGCTGTTTGCCCCAGGAACATGTTCCTAATGTGTTTGGCTTCTGTTACCCCATGTGATTGCAACTTTCACTGTCTTCTGGAATTTATGGCTTCAGAAGCAACTGCTTGGACTCATTTAATGGGACATTTTTAGATTGGGAAGCCTGGGCGACCCATTGGGATGCATCACTCTGGTCCCTCTTCCAGGCAAGTCTGGCCCATGTAAGGGCACCTGTTGTTTAAGAAATGGTGGGGCAGTTGATCATCTTCTCCATCCGGAACACCAGACAAATGGCTTATCTAAACGACATGGGGCTATTGGGCTCTGAAAGCTATTTGGTCCATCGGTTGAGTTATTTAGGGAAAAAAAAAAAAAAACCCTTTCTAGCTATGCAGTGGAAGAAGAAGCCTCTTTACTGTCTCACAGCAAATGGCTGTGGTTATAATTCTCACCAACTTATCATATATTTACAAAGAGCTAGAAGAGAGAAGTTTGGAGGTTCAAGTACACAGAAATGATAAATGTTTAAGATGGGGAAAAAACTCCTAGCATTTGGGAGGCAGATGTAAGAGGACTCAAGTTTGAGGGCCAGCTGTAGTGTCATAGGGAGTTCCTGGCCAGCCTGGGCTACATACATAGCAAGCCTCTGTCTCAAAAAATACAATAAAATGAAAAGATAAAAAGAGCGGGGGGGGGGGGGGGGGGAAAGGAAGGGAAATGTAGATCACCTTGGTTTAATCACTGGGCATTGATTCTGTGTTTCAGGTGATTATTTGTAGGGCCAGCAAGATGGCTCAGTGGGGAGATGCACTTGCTCCAAGACCAATGGCCTGAGTTTGACCCCAGCACCCACATGGTGAAAAGAAATGTCCCACTGGTCTTCACATGCTGTACACAGCACCTAAGTGGCCCTCAATAAATAAATAATGTATAACTAAAAAAATCACCCTACAAATTACCACCAAAGGGCGTGGAGAGATGATGGCTCAGAGGTTAAGAGGATGGACTGTCCTTCCAAAGATCCTGAGTTCAAGTCCCAGCAACTACAAGGTGGCTTATCTATAATGAGATCCGGTGCCCTCTTCTGGCGTGTAGGCATGCACCCTGGAAGAATATTGTATGCATAATAAATAAATAATTTTAAAAAACCACAAATTACCACCAAAATGTTACCCTGCAAATACATATACACATATGTCAATAAGGAGAGAGAGACAGAAAGAAAGAGAGAGAGAGAGAGAAGAGAGAGAGGAGAAAGGAAGGGAGAGAGGAAGGAGGAAAGAAAGAAAACAAAAACAAAAAGACAAAAGGCATTCTTTTTGAGCTATCTCCTGGGAGGCCCTCAAAGTAGCCAACCACATTCATGTTGGCAGCAGGACTACTAGCTCCATCTCATGCCTGAAGCCACTGAAGTAACCAAAATGTCCCACCTGCTCCTTTTGCTCTGGTGTCTTCTTCATTATCCCAAGGATCACCATAGGGTGGAGTCAGAGCCATTAGTCCTCTGAATTTTTGCTCTTTCCTCTCTGAGACTCTTCAGAGAGGTCCCATCATGTTCCCTTTCTGTCCAATTCTACTCGCCAAGAGGCCCGAGAAATATAGTTTTGTGTAAGTTTTTTTTTTTTTTTCTGTTTTTAATCATCTTCAGGGCTGGAGAAATGACTCAGTTGTTAAGAGAACTGGCTGCGCTTTCAGAGTTCCAGTGATGAGCATCCACAGGGTGGGGGTGCGGGCATCATACACATAACATGAAAACACGCACACCATTTTCATTTCACATTTAACTTAATTTCAATATTTAGTTACTCAGTGGTGCTGAGAGTTGAGCTGAGGCCCCTTATGTTGGGCAAGCCAACTGAACTGCACTCTCAGTGAGGGTTTTAGGTTATTTAAAGCCACAAATAAGACACCCACGTTTTCCTAGTGTGGTGCTTTGAATGAGAATGGTCCCATAGGCTCATGTATTTGAATGCTTGCTCCCCAGTTGGTGAAACCGTTTGGGAAGGATTAGGAGGTGTGGTCTTGTTGGAGGAGGTGTGTCACTGGGGGTTGGGCTTTAAAGCTTTAAAAGCCCACACCATTCCCAGTTAGCTCTCCGTCTCTGCCTCAGGCTTATGGATCAGGATGTAAGCTCTCAGCTGTGCTCTAGAACCGTGCTGACCAGCCTGCCACCATGTTCCCAGGCATAATGATCATGGACTCTAACACTCTGAAACTGTAAGTCCAAAGAAACTCTGCCTTCTATAACTTGCCTTGGTCATGGTATCTATACAGTGATGGAAAAGCAACCAAGACACCTAGCCTGGCGTCTCATGTGCTTGAAACCTAAGCCCACGAAAAGGAAAGCTATCGGTCGCTCCTTTGCAGCAGTGGGAACTACCCGACATGGAAAGGTACACAACAGAATACAAGCAGAAAGGATGAAAAGAGACCTGGGTTTAAGAGAAAGGGGGAAATGCCAGGCCTATGGCACAGGCCTATAATACAAGGCTGGAACAGGAGGATTGTAAATTCAGAGCTTACCTGGGCTACCAAGTGAGTCTAAGGCTATAAAACTTAGCAGGATACTATCTCAAAAGATAACAAAGTAAAGAGAGGGCTGGGGATGTTGCTCAGAGGTACAACATTTGCTTAGTGTATAAAGTATAGAAAGCAAGCAAGCAGAAGAAAGGAAGGGAGGAAGGGAGAGAAAAGAAAAGAAAGGGGACACAAGAGTGACATATTCAAGAGACATGGGGAATACAGTTCCATGTAGTAAGAAACATGTTGATACCCCAAACACTAGGGTTTCTATTAAAAGACTGTTGACTCTAGGGGCAATGAAATGGAAATTTTACACTATCATCATTCATAGACACTGTGGGGGTGGGGGGCTCTTTGTACTTGAAGGAGACCCATATGACACGCCATTGTTTAAGAAGATCACAAGCTTGAGAGTACAAAGGACAATCGCTCGACACCAGTCCTGCCACTAATTTACTCGGTAAAGGAACTATTTAGCCTCCTTGAGCCTTAGTATTCTCATGTGTAAAGTGGGCAAAAAAATAAAAAAATAAAAAAAATAAAAACATTTACCTCATAGGTGTATTTTGACAACCATATAACACTGTGGATACAAAGCAATGGAACGAGATACAGGCTAAATCAGTGCTCTGGTCAATATCATCTTATAATCATCACTGGCTGTGATTCTTTTTTTTTTTAAGGTGTCCCTATCTAAATAAGCACTGGAGTCTTTTTTTTTTTCTTTTATATATTTAAGATGTATTAGTTTTTCTTTATGTGCATGAG
Organism: Acomys russatus; assembly: GCF_903995435.1. Taxonomy (NCBI): domain Eukaryota; kingdom Metazoa; phylum Chordata; class Mammalia; order Rodentia; family Muridae; genus Acomys; species Acomys russatus. The sequence continues at coordinate 19,430,294 of NC_067166.1, forward strand.
TGTTTTGTCTGCATGCATGTCAGTGCACCAAATGCATGAAGAGTGCTCATGAAAGGCAGAAGGAGGCATCGTAGCCTCTGGACCTGGAGTTACAGGTGATTGATGGTGAGTGGCCCTGTGGGTGTTGAGATCCCAGGTCCTCAGCAAGAGCAACAAGGGCTCTTAATCACTGAGCAATCTCTCCAGCCCCATGCACTGGATTCTTAGACCCCCCCAGTGCAACAGTGTGGAGGGGTGACATCATGGCGCTTCTGCCCTCACACGTAAGCTGAAGCTGCAACAGCAGGAGTGGGCTAGTTGTCAACGGGAATAGGCTCCTGACAAAGTCAGATTTGTTTTTGCCTCTTTCCTGGGGCGTGGTACCAGCACCCAAGGCAGGTGCTTTGATCTTGGACTCCTCAGCCTCTAGAACTGTGGGGGAGATGACGCCCTGTTCTCGTGAGTCACTCAATCTTAGCTGTTTTGTTACAGCAACACATAGGAGCCTAATACACACCATTGTTGCCATAGCACATTAGAAGTTAGGATGGTAAAGTACAGGCTGTAAAAATTGTCGCAAGGACAAAGGGGACATAAGAAAGAAGAACAAGGTTTTGCAGCCGAGGCAATCCTTTTGTAGGGCCTCAGTCTGAGCCCTGAAGATGGGATGAAACTTGTCCTTTGTCTTCAGCTCCATGACTGTATCACACGGTATCACAGGAGTGCCCTTTTCTTGTAAATAGAATGTTTGCATCTTCCCAATCCTATTTTTTTTTTCCTTCCAAGACAGAGATTCTCTGTGTAGCCCTGGTTATTCTGTAGACAGAGAGTGACCTTGAACTCTGAGATCTGCCTGCCTCTGCCTCCCTAGTGCTGGGATTAAAGGCATGCACCACCGAGCCAGGCTCGTCTTCCCCATTCCTAAATTCATATACTACCATCTGATTCTTAATATGATGAAGTTTGGAGGCCAGGCCTTTGGGAGGAAATAAGGCTTAGATGAACTCATGTAGGCAGGGCCCAGTGATGGGATTACTGACTTTCTCAGAGTTCGCTTGCTCTGCTGCGTGGGGACACAGCAAGAAGGTGGCTTTTGCAAGGCAGAGGAGAGTCCTCACCAGGCACCAAACCTTTCCATCCCTGACTTTGGATTTCTGGACTTTATGGAGTAGTAGAAGTAAGCATCTGAGAGCTGCATTACCCAGCCTGTGCTATTGTATTATAGGCCCCTGGGGCCAACTAAGATGCTCTCCCAGGAGATGAATCCTTGTGCCCAGCACACAAAGATGTCACCCTCCAAGCAGGCACTTGCACAGGTCCTCTGGATACCAGACACTACTTATGTCTTTCTTTTTGAGTGGCAGGACCAGAGGTTGCTGACTCACAGAAATCTGAGTATGAAATATCAAAACTATTCTCTTGATCGATTCCAAAAACATTAAATTCCACAGCTATGATTTTTGGGCTGCTCTGAAAGTTTTTACTCTCCTTAGTTCCCCCATCTCTGCCAACCACTTTCAAAATAACAGTAATGCAAGCTATTTTCCTTAGGTCTGTCTTTTTCTATTTTAAATTCAAGGCCACGGGTCTCTCTCAGTGAAAGAAGAAGCCACATACTCCCTTCATGTCCCCCAGAGTCATAGACAATTTGGCTTTGAGTTGGGGGCATATATGGACCAACATCAGACAGGTGGCAACAGTCACGAAAGTCGGTGCTATCGAAATTAGCATGAACCAGGCAACAGAAGGGTCTATCTGATGAGGGAGAGATTTACTTTATATGTCTTCACGTAAGGCTCCCAGACTGTATGAACAACGTCTGAGGGAGAGTAAAGGGAGACCTGGATTCATGGTTGCTTTGCAATCATTCATTTGCTTTCCAGTTCCTCCACTCTGCTTGCTTTTGGAAGCTGCCACTTTGCATTGCCCTTGGGTTCTCTGTGACTGCAGACACCCCCCACCCTTATCTGAAGTGATCTGTCTCATCCTGCACTTGGGAAGTCTTTTCATAATGGGTAAGTTCACTTGCTCCTCCCTGAGACCCAACTTGATAGTTTAAATACTGGCTCATTCACATTTTCTGTGGGCACTTCCCAGCAGTGATCTCCTCACCAAGTCAGCCTGGCTCAACCTCATTTTTTCCCCAAGACCACACCACTGAAAAGCTAACTTCAGTAGACACAGCTGAGGGTGTAGGAAGGTGACAGTGGGGGATTTACCCTACCCCCAGTGGTACCATTCCCAGCCCCTCTCTGTCTCTCTCTCTCCAGTGCACATGTGGAGACCAAAGGACAACTGGCTCTCTCCTACAACGTGGGGTCGCAGGTTTGGTGGCTAATGCCTTTGCCTTCTGAGCCATCACACCAACCCAGAACCATTTTCTTAATGATGCCATCACCAGCCAGGATATTTTCACCCAGTTCTCAGTTTTTAACCAGAACAGAGTTATGGCCTAGTATTCCCCAGGCATCTCGACAGATCAAGAATGTTTACTCAGAACCATCTTTTGCCCATCTTCCGACATTCTTTGACTTAAGCTGCCTCGGGGTTTTGGTAGACAGTGGCCACTGGCTTTGCAGTGACTCAATGCAATAGCTGTTTAATCGCTCTTGGACCGAACTCAAACTTTACTGGGGGAAAGTTGAAATGAGGTTTTCTTGGGTGAGTTTAGAGAGAGGAGAGGCAAGAGGAAGGAAACTCTTAACAGGATCAAGGGGGTGTGTACAGGGTGTTGGCCTGTATAAATCCCGCGCTGTTTGTGCTTACGCTGGGACCTCTTAGCTCGGGCCTCCTTTCTTAAAACATTTTTTTTTCTCTTCTTCGTTTCTTTTGTTGACTTGGACAGGAAAGGGCGTGCGATCTTTTCATTCAGCCCAAACATAATACAGGAAGCCTCCAGTACTTACGGAGGAGACATGTGGTTGTGTGTAAGGGACATCTGCAGAAAGATGGTCTTGGGGGGGGAAAAAAGCTCCTTCCCTCCCCCCAAAACACAGAAACATCTCCGAAGTGAGTGATCTCCGTGCGCACAGATTCAATAAGCCCAACCGCACTTGGCTGGGACACAAACCTAATACGGCAGCCCATATTGTTGCTCGGGAGGTCTCCAGCCAAAACCGACTTCTTGTAAAAATAAATACTCATCAGCAAATATTTTGATTAGTTAAAAATGTTCGAGATGGCTGGGCCCTCGCTCCTCTCCTCCCCCGCCGCGGCGCTTTCCGACCCGGCCCGCTCGATGGGAGCCCCGGCCGGGTTCGCTGTGAGCGCAGTTCCTAGGGCTGCGGGACTGGCTAGCCCGCCGCAAGGAGCCTCACCCTCCCCGAGGCCGCCGGGCCGGAGCCTCGCGCGCAAGCTCTATACACTTACTTGCCTTAAGCTCTTTATTAACTCCCCGGGAGGAGCGCGGCTGCGGCTGCGGCTGCGGTTGCGGCTTCGGCCGCGCCTCCTGCGCCCCGGTGGTCTGGCTCCTCCGTGCGGCGCACATGCTAAACAGATTAACATGCCTTGGCTGACCCACGCTTCGCAACCCGCGGATAGGGTTTCTGCAGCTCCATGTGGAAATTAACCTATCTGTACCCGTGGTCAGCTGCGCTGGGTTGCTCCCGCTCTGGCCAGGCAAGGCAAACAAACCCAGGCGGCTGGCCCCCTCCCTCTGTGACTCTTGGCCTCTCTCCCCCTTTCCTGGCCAAATATTTATTGGAAAAGAGGTTCTCCTCTTTGGCCGAAGGTAGGGCACATTTCTGAGAGTTCTTTATTTGTTAATGATTTGTTGGCAGGGCCAGGCACCCTTAGGAGGAGGGTGGTAGGGTACTCATTCATGGTTGGAAGATTTCTACCTTTTTGTGGGTTGGGGGCGGGGAGCTATTTGGGTTTGTCCAGAGCGCACTAGCCTAGGTATGGAAAAACACCCAGGCTGTCTATAGATTGCTTTTCCAACAGCTCCTTTGTATATATGGTCCATCTCTGCCTCCTAACCATGCTCAGTAAGCAGTGCGAAGGAATTTTTCTAGATTTTTCTCTCCCACTTAGATAAACTGAGAAGACAACTCAGAGACCGGTGGGGACCAGCCTGAGCCCAAGACTTAATCACAGCAACCTCTGCCCCTCCACCACCACCACCGCCACCTCTTCCTGCAGTTCAGGGCATCGGAGGATTATAAATGGGCCCCCAGTTCACTCGCTAAGGGGTTTCCATCTGTATCCCATTATTCAAACGATAATAACATTTAGGCAGTTCAGCTTTTCACTACGTAGAGGTTGGAGGGATCTGTGTGGGTTCGAAAAGGGCTCCTCAGATTCCTTTCTATGGCCTTCATCCTCAAGACACCACCATTGTCTGGGAACCAGAAGTGGCTGTTCTCTGAGATAATGCTATTCTCGGCCCCACCATGGTCACCTTGACTCACTACTCAAAATAAGCCCAGGGCATTTGAAGTTCCTGGCTAGCCTATCTTTCTTCCTTGGCCTCTGGCACCGCGCTCTTATGTTGTTGGGGGTGGTTTGGGTGTGCCCCCAGTGCTGTTTCTCAAAGCATAGGAGCTATCCAACCGGCTCATATTTACTTTCCAGTGCCCTTTGCTGTCTTGGCGTTGGTGAACTGTGTGAGACTTGCAGGTGGCACTGATCAAGCTGTGTGATGGCAGCGTTCATGGGGTACACCCATAGTAGACCTACTGTCAGGGGCACAACTGTCTATGGGTAGAGAACCCCGTGTCCCAGCCAGTGGAGTGACATGTCGGCTCTGTTGGTTCCTTTGGCTCGGCTGGTTCTTTCTAGCTGTGTATTTCTTGGATGGATGGCATGTTCCTGAGCTAGAAAACGCTTCCAAGGTGCAAGCTTCCAGAAAAATAATCAGAAACCAATTGGCAGCACATTTTAGCTGGTAGCAGTGTGATTCTGAGGAGATGAGCTAGAACCGTGCGTTGGTAATACAGGCACAGTTAAGAACTACCTCAAAACGAAGATATAAATAGACGTGCTGAGGAGAAATGAAATCAGGACTCCCCTCCAACTATGTACTGCCACCAGAAACCTAGATTCTTCTGCTAAGGCAACAGAAACCACTGGGTCTGAAAAGAAGGAGAAAAAAAAAAAAAAAAAAAAAAAAAAAAAAGAGGCACAAGGCCCAAAGAAGCAGAAGGCCTGAGGCAGCCAGAGCTGGGCTTTCCTGTTACCTCTGGTGTGGATAACATCTCAGAATTCCTGCCAGCTCTGCATGGTGGGGTTTAATCAGAGGCCCCCCAGGAGAGTGTGTCTCCACATTCTCAGCCAGGCAGCTGGCACCCTGAATTCTGGGGAGCCTTTTTCTTCATCCGCACCTCTACTCAATCTTGTCCATGTGGATGCTTGTGTGGGAACACACATCACAGCAACTTTTGTCTTTTGTCGTGAAGGGCTGACAGGGCAATAAACACTCCCAGGCTCTCTCCTTCAGGAATTCCTCATCCTCCCTGTGTGGCTCTAGCCCTGTGGATAATATCATTACAGGACTAAACAAATAAACAGTCGATCCGAATCAAGCAGGAGGCACTGGGGACTACGCAGTTCCTCTCTGCAAAGATGATACACGCAAATTTACACCCCCCACCCCACCCCCAGTTTGGAACTCTTCCAGCAGCCGTGAATAGCTGTTCAGTTCTGTCAGGCTGGGGAGGAACTGGGGTGCTGGGCTGACCCCCAGCTCCAGTTTTGCTCCCATCAATATGAGCTTTCAGGGTTCTGTTTTTCTTACCGTCGTCAACTGGGAACAGCAAGAACCAGTAACACTTTTTTATGAACCCGGGGCGGGGGGGGGGGGGGGGCGGCGGCTCAAAGGAGCAGCTTTGACTACAGAGTTAACATATTAAACCCAATGACACGGAGGGAAGGTTAACACACTTCTGCCAGCCACTTCCCCTTGCAATGTGATTCCTGTGCTTAGGTTGTCCAGGCTGCTGCTGCTACAGAGAGCACACTGCCTTTCTTACTTGCCACAGCTCCATTCCACAGGCATGCTAGTTCTTTCTCCTTCGGACACAAGAAAACACAGACTGTAGGGAGGGCTGCAGCAGACAGTCAAATTCTGACCAGCAGAGTGCTTAATATTTGTTATCTTTCCCATTGAATGCACACACTGAAATGCCATACTATGTGTATGTTTATGTGTGTAGAGTTACCATGTGGCAAAACACACAAATCATTTTTAATTCATACATTTTCCTTACTGGAAAGAGTTGTAACCACAATAACACGTGTGATTGCCATATTTAAAAGTGAAGCGTTGCTTGATTCTCTTACTGTAAGTGTGTCATCTGTAACAGTTCCTGGGATATGTAAGATTTTTCTTTATTTGCTCAGACCTAAGACTTCATTGAAAAACCAAAATTTTAAAAAGGGATGTAAAGGTAACTCAGTCTATAATGTGCATATTGTACATGTCTCAAGACACAAGGGGGATGGATCCCAAGGACCAGACACAAGGGGGATGGATCCCAAGGACCAGACACAGGGGGATGGATCCCAAGGACCAGACACAGGGGGATGGATCCCAAGGACCAGACACAAGGGGGATGGATCCCAAGGACTAGACACAGGGGGATGGATCCCAAGGACCAGACACAGGGGGATGGATCCCAAGGACCAGACACAAGGGGGATGGATCCCAAGGACCAGACACAGGGGGGTGGATCCCAAGGACCAGACACAAGGGGGATGGATCCCAAGGACCAGACACAGGGGGATGGATCCCAAGGACCAGACACAAGGGGGATGGATCCCAAGGACCAGACACAAGGGGGATGGATCCCAAGGACCAGACACAAGGGGGATGGATCCCAAGGACCAGACACAGGGGGATGGATCCCAAGGACCAGACACAAGGGGTATGGATCCCAAGGACCAGACACAAGGGGGATGGATCCTAAGGACCAGACACAGAGGGATGGATCCCAAGGACCAGACACAAGGGGGATGGATCCCAAGGACCAGACACAGGGGGATGGATCCCAAGGACCAGACACAGGGGGATGGATCCCAAGGACTAGACACAAGGGGGATGGATCCCAAGGACCAACATCCAAGGTTGTACTCTGACATTCACATACATACACACCTCACATCCACAGTGTACACCCACCCCCCGGACGCACACTTTCTCCCTCCCCCCTCTCTCAAACAAAACCCATTATTTTGATTTCCTACATAAATGATATGTGTAATTCTCTGTGTATATACTGAAAAAAAATGGCAGAAAAGAAATATACCCAAAATATCATTACTAATGATGAGGAAATTGTACTTCTAAAAGGTTCTTTATGGCCAGGCGGTGGTGGTGCACACCTTTAATCCCAGCACTTGGGAGGCAAAGGTAGGTGGATTGCTATGAGTTCGAGGCCAGCCTGGTCTACAAAGCGAGTCCAGGACAGCCAAGGCTACACAAAGCAACCCTGTCTTGAAAAATTCAAATAAATAAATAAATAAAATATTCTTTACATGCCTCTGCTTTTCACTTCAAATTTTAATCTAAGAATGTATGCTATTCTTAGAGCCAAGTAAAGTAAATGTTTAAAAGGGTTTTGAGAGCCGGGCATGGTGGCACATGCCTTTAATCCCAACACTCAAAAGGCAGAGGCAGGCAGATTGGATCGATGTGAGTTCAAGGCCAGCATGGCCTACAAATCGAGTCCAGTACAGCTGAGGCTACACAGAGAAACCCTGTCTTGAAAAATAAAAGGTTATTTTTGAATAAATTTTCCCTCTTGTGGAATGCTCCAGTTTCAACTTAGTGGGACTCACACTGGGTGAAGGAAACCTCAAGACTTGGAGTGTGGGGGCACAGGCATTTTCTACTTATCTGCCTGAAACTAGGGGTCAGGGATCCCTAGAACTCAGAGTCGGTCTGCAGTTTATACAAAGAGAGATAGGTTGCTGGACATGGTGGTGTATACCTTTAATCCCAGCACTTAGGAGGCAGAGGCAGGTGGATCACTGTTAGTGCGAGGCCAGCTCGTCTACAAAGCAAGACCAGGACAGTCAAGGCTACACAGAGAAACCCTGTCTCAAACCCAAAACAAAACAAAACAAAGAAACACAAAAAGAGATATGTAGGCAGATAGATAAAGGACAAACAGGGTGCACACCTAAAAACCAGGTTGAAAAAGAATAGTACAATGTTCTATTCTACAGACTGGTTCACTATCTATGGTCCAATTTGTGACCCCAGGGAAGCAAACCTGCCTTCTCCGGGTTCCTATAGGACCCCACAGATGAGCCCAGGCTTGAGCACTGTATGGCTCAGCTGTTTGCCAAGACAATGAAACACCTAAGGGTTAGGGTTTTATAGTTTGGTCCTCGATCCAATCCACAGTATGACCAAAGAAAAGACAGTAAATTTGGGCCTGCTGGTGCCTGCCGGTGACCCTAGTGTGCAGGAGGCTAAGAACAAAGGATGGCCAAGTTCACAACTAGCTTGTTCTACATAGACAGTTCTAGGCCAGCAAGTGTGAAACCCTGTCCCACCCCCCCCCCAAAATAAAAATGGAGAGATGGTTCAGTGGTTACAAGGATCTGAGCTTGGTTCCCAGTACCCATGTCAGGCAGCTAGCTCACAACTGTCTGCAGTGCCAGTTCTGTGGGTTCTGATGCCCTCTTCTGGCCTCTAAGGACACCTACATGCACATGGTGAATATAAACTTACACAGGCACACACATATATACATTAAACAGGGAAACAAATATTTGATAAAAATGCTTACAATTAAACTAAACAAAACAATAATATCTGACATGAGTTACTACAAAAACAAAGAGGTTTATTTAAATTCATGGGTCTGGGAGGCTGAAGTTTGAGATTAGGGAACCCCTGGACTTGGGAGTCTGATGCGAGCTGCCTATCATCCTGGGAGGATGTGTCAAACCTAGCAGTCACACCTAAAGCTAGGAAGGAGGAGACTAAGAGGCGAGGGTCCCAAAGTTCCCAGTGAGGGCACGCTCCAAGGACCTCCTGCAGGCTTGCCTCGCATAGGCGGCCACTTACAAGAAGCACCCCTTGGCATGTGGACTTTTGAGGGGACAGGCATGCACCACAGCAAGCAGTCTCTGTTTCTAAATCTTTTGGGCCTCAAGAGGCTAAGACAACCCCCACAGACTCTGAAGATAGGGACAGGAGGGAACCGTTAGTGCCACAGGTCACCTGCACCTTCTTCAAGCTCATGGGGACAGCTGCAAAGAGGCAAAACCCAGGGGAGCGGCCAGGGGATGCTTGGGGCTCCAGGTGCATCTCAGCTGCTAAGCTACTAAGATCCTGGGTAAATCACCTGGTTATCTGGCTCTCAGCCCTCTCCTTTCAAAATGAAGTCGTTGGTCTGCTGATCTCTGTCCTCACTTCTGTTTTTGCAGTACGCGGGTTGGGTGGAGAAGGTAAACTGAGCCTTTTTGCACCTATGATTCAGGGGTTTCATAACGCTATTCATAACAGGTTGAAGAGAGCAAGGGCTTCAGGTCCCAAATCAGAATGAAGTGGGGGAAATTTTGAATCACTCAGATCATGTGAATAGGGAAAAGCTTTGGGTTTTTAAGACTTACATGCGTGAGTGCGTGCGTGTGTGCCTGTGTATGTGCGTGCATGTGGGTAGTTGCCCAGGCCAGAGGAGGGCATTGGGTCTTCTGGAGCTGGAGTTCCAGTTGTTTGTGAGCTGCCTGTTGCTAAGACTGTACTCTGATACTCTGGAAGAGCAGCGTGTGCTCTTTATTGCTGAGTCACGTCTCCAGCCCCGCATTTTGGATTTTGACCTAAGACATACTGTACTGAGCTTCAGCCTGGGTAGCTGCTATGCCAGCTCCGAGTGGGAACAACACAGAAGAACAGCCAGTTCCTGATTTAGGATTCTGTTGTCTTTGGGTTAGTTGCTAGGAACCCCAATTTGGTAGTCGAACGTCTGCTCTTAATTTAGGGGCAGAATTGTCCAGGCCATACTCTGAGAGGCAAGCTGTGGCCAGAGACCACTTGGAGGATTAGGGGTCTGAGGATGAGAGTGTGCCACCACATTCATCTGCTGTTGTCAACACTAGCTCAGAAGTCTCTCCATGCAGTGCATCAAAACCTGGCTGCTGCGGGGTGTGTGTGTGTGTGTGTGTGTGTGTGTGTGTGTTTGTTCTTTCATATTTTCTTGGGCCATTTTTAAATTTACTGCATAAAGGAAATGAAATCAAGTTGGGTATGAATGCCTGGCCTAAAGCTTCCAGTAAGAGCTGGGCCCTCTCAGGGGCTAACCATGGCAGTGCCTGATAGGATGCGAGTGTGGTCCCTTTAGGGGAAGACATAGTTCAGGTTGAAGGTTTGACAATTAATATGCTCATATAATTACTCAGGATTTTCCAGGAGTGTTTATTAGTTCACAATCCAGAGCATGGATCACAGTTTTGGAGAAGGGTTTTGGTATTTTCTTGTATGCTCCTTCTTTACAAATAAACAGCAGTTCTGGAAAACCTGATATTTTAAAATCTGGGTTTTCTTTCTTTTCCAAAACAATTTCATAAAAGACTTTCTCACTGAGTCCAATTATGACAGAGACTGTTGTTTGCCTCATATCTACTGTTCCTTGCTTCCTTCTAATAGCGAAATTTATTAGCTGAGCTTAAGTCTGCCTCTACAAACTACATTTTCCAGGGTCCTTTGCAGGTAGGTTTGGTTAAGTGGCCAAGATTTGGCCAATTGGAGATAAGTGGAAATGTGTAAGTCTTATGAACGAATGCTTACATAGACGCTGCCATTCTTGGCACTGTGTGTGTGTGTGTGTGTGTGTGTGTGTGTGTGTGTGTGTGTTGGCACAAGGGTACACAGTGGTGAAGGTGACATTATAAAGATGACAGAGCAAATCAGTAGAAGAAGTTCTGCCCTGCTCTTGTGCATCTTTTCCATAAGACAAGCCTGGCCTGGTGTGGTGATGCACATCTGTAATCCCAGCACTCGGGAGGCAGAAGCAGGCAGATTGCTGTGAGTTCGAGGCCAGCCTGGTCTACAAAGTGAGTCCAGGATAGCCAAGGCTACACAGAGAAACCTTGTCTCAAAAAACCAAGAGAGAGAGAAAGAGAGGGAGGGAGGGAGAGAGGTAGAGGGAGGGGAGGGAGGGGGAGGGAGGGGGAGGGAGGGAGAGGGAGGGAGGGAGAAGCCTGTTTTATATAAGACACTATCATTTGATCTTTGTTAAAACTGCAACTGCTGTTTCCAGCAGGGCTCCGGGTTTGGATCTGACTTGGTGTGCAAGTGAAGAAAAGGCAAACACACAGAGATAGAAAAGCTGGAATTGGGTGAACTGGGCTCTCTGACCCCCTGGAAGCTCAGCGTTTGTTATACACATGTGGACAGAGATTCAGAGTTCTTTCAGAGAGCTGAGCCAAGCAGGGAGGAGCTATGATGTACACCTGAAGCAAGGGGGCGGCTACCGTTGGTAGGAGGTCACTGTAGGAGAGCAGTCTTCTGGCTGTGAACTTAAGGGCACGGGGAAAGCTTTGGTGGACATTTTCTGCACACGCTGTCAGCATTTATGCTCAGACCAGGAGGGAAGGCTTTGCCCTTTTCCTGAGCTGAGGCTGAGGAAGGTTTGCTGTTTTCCCCATGGATCTGAGGCTTTGGGGTACCTGACATGGCCATGCTCGTGTCAAACAATACACACATTCACTCAGGACACTCCTTCCCTCCAAGTAACACAATAGTCCACCACCCCAACAAAAACAAAAAAACATGCAGCAAGCATTCTGAGCTTCTGAGCTTTTTTTTTTTTTTCCATATGAAACAGTGGGACTTTATGGATCATAGCATACAATAAAGAATAATTTAAAATACAAATATTAATAAATATTCGTGAATATTCCAGTTTCTATTGAAATAAAAGGAAAAAACACTGAGGGATGTCTTAATGGAAAGGGGATAGCACAGTATAGGGAATCGAATCGAAGACTCAGATATGAATCCACACACATATGGTCACTTGATTTTTGACAAAGAAGCCAAATCCATTCAATGGAAAAAGAATAGCATCTTCAACAAATGGTGCTGGTCTAACTGGAGGTCTATGTGTAGAAAAATGCAGCTGGACCCATATTTGTCACCTTACACAAAACTCAAATCCAAGTGGATTAAAGACCTCAATATAAAACCAGAGACACTAAGTCGCTTAGAAGAAAAAGTGGGGAAGAGCCTGGAACATACTGGCACAGGAGACAACTTCCTGAACAGAACACCAACGGCCCAGGCCTTAATGTCAACAATTAATAAATGGGACCTCATGAGGCTGAGAAGCTTCTTTAAGGCAGGAGACACTGTCAAGAGAACAGAGCGACAGCCTACAGACTGGGAAAAGATCTTCACCAACCCTACATCTGACAAAGGTCTAATATCCAAAATATATAAAGAAGACAAGACAATACAGAAGGGGATTACTAGAAGTGAAAAGGTTTAAGCAGGAAAGGGGTAGAGAGTTAGGAAGATGAAGGGGCAAGGAGGGAGGGGTAACCAAAACAAACTGTGTGAAAAAGCCATATGAAGGCATAGAGGGCTGGCTCAGCAGTTAAGAACTCTAGCTGTTCTTCCAGAGGACCCTCGTTCAATTCCCAGCACCCACACGGCAACTCACAGCTGTCTGTAACTCCAGTTCCAGGGGACCTGACACCCTCACACAGACACACATGCAGGTAAAACACCAATGCACATAAAATAAAAATAAATAAAAATTTAAAATACATATTGAAAAATCTACTCTATAAGCCAACTTTTTAAAAATGTAGCTTTAAAAAAGTTAGAAAATAGATATTGTCAGGCTAGGCAAGGTTGTTCCTAAAAGCCACGAATTATTGAACAAAAAGTCCCAGTCAGAGAGGCCCCTAAACCGATAAGGCTAGTGCTATTCATCCTGCTTACCCACCAAGGTTAGATGATAAACCCTGAGTTGTTGGAGACACCACACACTGTGGTTGCAGAATATAGGGAAATCCAGCTGTAACTGAACAGGAAGCTTTCTCCCTCCTTCTAGCTCTCACAGTAGGGGAGGGTGTAGATTAGCCTTCTGAGGGTAAAAGGCATCAGTGGTCTTACCCAGCTATGAACCTTATAAACTGCAGTAGCAACCTCCCAGGCAAATTGGCCTGTTGGTACAATAGGGGCGTAAACTGTCACAGGGGAAGCCATCAGCTCTGTGATTATTATCTTTGCAGCCCAATCCACAAGAAGATGGGATTATGGCTAATTTCCTACCAACTTGATGGGCCTAAGGGGGTGTCAGATTAAGGATGATTTGAGGTGTGTCTTTGAGGATGGTACTAGAGGAAATTAATATTGGAATTGGTGGACTCAGAAGAATATATATATATATATATACACACACACACACATACATATGTGTGTGTAAAAATATGTATACAATATAACACACACACATTTCCCTCTCCAATAAGTCTTGTCTCTGCCTTTTATCAATGTTATCCTATATTCAAGACTCAATTCTAGACTCTTCTTTACTCACTGATCAACTGTACTGCATTATCTAACAGTACAAAGGTCTTTCCTAAATAAATTGTAAAAATTTCCACAGGGGTGAAAACAAGGGTGATTATTATGTGTATGTAGATGCATGAGTGTGCATGCATGCGTGTGTGTGTGTGTGTGTGTGTGTGTGTGCGCGTGCATGCATGCGTGTGTGTGCGCGCATGCATGCATGTGTGTGTGCATGCATGCATGTGTGTGTGCATGCATGCATGTGTGCGTGCATGCATGCATGTGTGTGTGTGTGTGCATGCATGCGTGTGTGTTCTCACACGTGTGTGGATGAGAGTATGAATGCATGTATGTACATGCATGTTGAAGCCACTCGAGTGTTGTCCCTCAGAAATGCTATTTATCTCATTTTTGGAGACAAGAGTGTCTCGCTCACCTACTTGGCTAGTCTGGTGGCCCAGCAAGTCCCAGGGATCCTCCTGTCTCACTCTTCCCAGACCTGGGTTTATAGCACGTGCCTCCGTACTTAGCCTTTTCTTTTTTAAGATTTCTTTTATTGTACGCGTATGGGTATTTGGCCTGCATGTATGTCTGGGCACCATGTGTGTAAAACGCCTGTGGAGGCCAGAGGAGGATGTCAGATCTTCTGGAACTAGAGTTAGAGAGGGTGGTGAGCCACCGTGTGAGTGCTGGGAATTGAGCCCAAGTTCTCTGCAAGAGCAAAGACTGCTCTCAACTGCTGAGTCATGCCCAGCTTTTTATGTGGGGGCTGGGGACCGAACTCAGGCCTTCATGTTTGTAAGAACTTCACTGGCAGAGTTATCTCCTCAGACCCCTAACTCTTAATAACAGTGTTTAAAGTTCTGCTAATAATGGGTATTAGATTGATGGCTTCTGACTTGAAGAAACCGTCAGAAGAGTTATCTTTCCTTGTCTGAATTTTTAAAAGGCAGGCAGTAAAACCACCCAGTTGTGTCTAGAATGGGAGCTGCCACAAATATGTGACTCCTTGCTAGCTTGCTTGTTTACCTGTGAGAAAAGCATGATGGGCCTGGTCCAGCCAACCTAACTCTTACACTCTGTTACCCTCCCTTGCATTTGCACACAAAGTGGCTTCTTTGAGTCATTTTTCCTCACATGTTTCTAGAACTAAACAGTGTAATGGAAGTTTTGGTTTCTTTGCAAATTCAGTTGTGTTATGTAAGTATGTGGGGTTTTAGTTTGGGCTTTAGTTTGTCCACAGCTGATAATTGTCTCATGCGGGGTGTGGCCTTTGCCAGCTGGTATCAGCCAGCCACTAAACAGTTCAACACAGCGGATCAGAGGAGACTGCTTGCTGCATTTGCTGTTGACAGAGACCGGTATTGCCCCAAAAGAACCCATTGACCCACACAGCCTGGAGAGGTAAAAAGGTCTGTGCCCTTTCTCCCCACGAACCTTTTTTCTCTTACCCAGGGTTAAGGGCTTGGTGGAGGCAGCAAGTACCTCAAATAAAATAGAGGTCTGAAAAAAGAGCATCAACAAAATAGGCCTTCCTATTTTTGTCCTTTCCCACCTGTTCAAGAATTCTCTCATTCATAGTACATGTTATAACTGGTTTTATTTCTTATGGTTACTTCTGTGGTTAGACTGTGAGTATTCAAAAGATATTGGCAGGAATGTATGGGTGACTACATGTTACATGTTTACATGTAACTGACAGGCATGACGAGAGAGAGAGAGAGAGAGAGAGAGAGAGAGAGAGAGAGAGAGAGAGAGAGAGAGAGAGAGAGAACAAGAGTGAGAAAGCGCAAAAGTAAAGGCTGAGAAATAGCAGCAGCAGCAGCAGCAGCAGCAGGTTTTTCATATCCTCTGGCTTGAGCAGTGTGATGCCTAGTGTAGGGTCTCACTCACTGTCATTTAAAAATTGCTCAGAAGGAAACAGCTGGGTCTCAGACTTGCAAAAAGACTTCAGTTCAGATGAAAAGAAGTTCTGGCATGCCCATAAGCATCCTACACCCCTGAGCTATCTCCTTCATGTCCCGCTGTGGTTCAACAGGGACCGCACTCCAGCCAGGAAGTGGCAGGTTAGTTTCCTCACTGATAACATTTTACACAAAGGGCTGACAGGAAGGAAGGAGGCAGGAGAGGCAGCCACTGGCTGGTAAGCTGTCAACACAGAAGCATGTGTGCTTTTGTCAGGGCTGTAAGGAACCTCACTGAGGATGGGATTATGGCTAATTCCTTATCAATTTGACCCAAGGGGGCGTCCGGTTAAGGGTGATTTGAGGTGTGTCTTTGAGGATGGTACTGAAGGATATTCGTATTGGAATTGGTGGACTCGGGAAAGCGGGGTGTGTGTCATTCTGTCTACTGGGGGCCTGAGTAGAGCAGTGGGTAGAAGGAAGAATGTACCTTTTCTTGTCTTGCGTTCACGAGCTGGGGTGTTGATATTTTTCTTCCTTGAGCTTTATACCACCCGCACCCCAGTTCTTGGTTCTTTAATCTGAGATTGTATTCTGGCTTGCCAGTTTTTCTGGGCTTCTAACTTCAGACCATGGGACTTCCCAGTCTGCATGGTCCTGATCTTGGTCTCTGGGCTGTTCTAATGCAGCCGGCTTCCATGTGACCTCTTTAGGACTCAGGCGTTTCTAACCTGCAGTGTGACACAGGGCCACCCCTTTCCGTGACTAAAGGGTTGTCTATAGTCTTGGAGATGAGCGTTTAACCGAGTTTGTAAACGATTTACTGATTAGAAAATATATCCTGTCAGGACTAAAAAATTAATATTATCTGAATTTATATGGTCTGGGTCTAGAGGGAGAAAAGAAATGTGGAATACCTCTGTAATCAGGCTCAAGTATGGGGAAATTTGTTGACCAGCTGTTCTCAATTTCACCTGTAAAGAAGGGAAAATGAGCAATGGATTTGAGAGGCTCCGTAGGGAGCTATAAGGCAGACCTGCCTGACACTGTAGACCAGTGCTTCTCAAATTTCCATGTGTATCGGCTCCCCCCATGCATGTTTGAAATGCAGGTTCCTGGCTTCTAAACTTAGTGGTTTTGACTCGGTGCATCTAGAGTTCCAGCCCCAAATCCCCCATTTTTAATAAGCCTTCACTCTCCAAGGTGCATGAAGGTGATGAGTTCCTAGATCCTTCAGTGAGAACCACTGAAGTAGATGGACTGGATTGGACCCTCCCAAGATCTACCGCACTTCTCTTCTCTAGACTTCATCATGACTTTCATTCTATTTCATTTTACCATAGGAGGACCCGTCAACGTATTGGACTGAATAGCGTCATGGAGCGATGCATTCAAACTCACAGCTTCTCCAGAACCTCATACAATGATACCACTTGGAAACAGGTCATTGGCGATAGACTCCGTGTTGCAGAACTTTTCTTGGGGAGATGTGAGCAAATGCCTAGTCACTCCAGATATAGCACCAATATGGCGGACCAAAGAAGAGAGTTCAAGTCCGGGCGATGAGCCAATGAGTTTGCTGATCTTAATTATTGGTACATAAGTTATGGGGAGTGTGGGCAGCCCCCCTCCCCCAAAAAGATTGTTTCTTGGAAACCCCAGCCCTGTTTTGGATGTGACTTCTGCAGAGCTGTGTAGATGGAGTGCTCCATTCAGTGGACCTTTAGCCTCATGTGTACTGATCCTCAGACCTCATGCCACTGGGGGAGGCAGGGGAGGCAGAAGGGAATAGGGGGCTGTAACCACAGGTGTGGGCTTGATGACTCTGGTCCCATTCCTTCCGTCAGGGATTATAGTGGGCCCAGTCTTGGGAGGGTTCTACAAAGGGATGCTCGGCTGCTTTTGGTTTTCAAGATGGCAGCAGCCATGACATGCCTGGAGGACACAATTCCACATCACCTAGTTAAAATGAAGTCATACTAGGGTAGGATGGGCCACGTGACAGCTGAGGCTGTAATTGGACGGATGCATGTTATGAACCAAGGAGTGCTGGCGGCCATAGGGAGCTATGGAGAGTCAAGGAAAGGTTCTCCCCTTGAGCATTTGGAGAGGATCATAGCCTTGCTGACAGCTTGATTTGAGGCTTGCAGCTTCCAGAGCCGTGACAGAATGCATTTCACCCGGCACCATCCAGTTTATGGTGCTCTGTTATGGCAGCTTTAGGAAACTAATTCTTGGTCTTTTGCTATGATCCTTCACCAGAGAAGTGCCTTAGGTCTCAGTGTCAGCTTCTGTTCTTTTATAGGTCCATTCGCTTAACCTATTTCTTTTTCCTGAGACAGGATTTCTCTGTGTAGCCCTGGCTGTCTTGGAATTTACTCTGTAGACCAGGCTGGCCTCAAATTCAGAGAGCTGTCTGCCTCTGTCTCCCGAATGCTGAGATTAAAAACATGTGCTACCACCGCTGGCTGGTTTTTGCTTATTTTTTTTAAAGAATGTGGGTATTAAACTAGATAAGGGGTTTATTACTATTCATAATATACTTTCCTTAAAATGTCCCTAAAAATTGATCACATGTGGCCTGTTACATGCACCTGTTTAGCATGCATGAGGTGCTAGGATCCACTCTCATATATATACACAAAATATAACCAAATCATGTCTGTTTCCAAATATTTGACCCAGATGGGAATTTAACTTTTATGAGATTATAAAAGCAAATATACTTATTTTTAATATTAAACAGAACATAAATCTAAATATCTGAACATAAATTTGTTTTGCAATTTGTTGTTAATTGTGAATTCATTTGTAGTCACTCTTTCCTTTTAAAATGTAAATAGTTTTTCCACTGGTTTGAAGTGATTGTGATATTTTTGTATGGGAAATTTATCTATTAAAATTAGACCCGGGTGAAAATTTCACAGATGAAATTTCTTATAAAGCATAGTAAGAGAAGATTCCCATTCTTTTATTTATTTATTTATTTATTTACTTACTTACTTATTTATTTAGCTTTTCTTTTTTGGTTTTTTTGAGACAGGGTCTCACTTTGTAGACCAGGCTGGCCTTGAACTCACAGCAATTCCATTGCTTCTGCCTCCCCCGTACCGGGATCATGCCATTCTTCTGGCCGGGGGGGGGGGGGGGGGAAGGGGGGGGGAACCAGTCGTTATTGCTAAGGTACAACTAAAAAACTTTTGTTTTGATTGTTCTGGACTTCTAGAAGGCCGTCAATTCTCTGGCATCGAGCTGCAGGCCCCTGCTCCTCAGGTGGGTGCCACAGAACGACATAACACAGCAGAGAAAGGGCAGTGAGCTCGCAGCATTGTATGCACATTACTTTTTTATGTTAATAAAACACTCAACTGAGTCATTTTTCTGGTCACGTTTTCAATGTGGAAAAACCTAAATCAAAGACCATGACTGCTTTTATTGGCAAACAGTAGATAAATCAGGGATGTAAAAAAAAAAAAAAAAAAAAAAACGCACACAGGATCCAGCGTGAGCGAGTCTCGGAATGGGCTCTCTGGGTGAAAGGTTTATTCTGTCGTTTTTCCCTCTTGAGACACCCGGGCTTAAGGAAACGTTTGCAGTCCTCTAGAGAGAGAGTTGGCTGTGTGTTTTTCTTTTGTGTTTGGACCACTCTGGAAGCAATTCCTTAGGGCACAATTATCTAACATATGGTGATTTAGAGAAAGCCCTAAGCAAAGGTCACTTGGATGTTTTAGAGAGAAAAAGAAGAAAATCCATCTTAGAGGATCCGAGTCAGGAAGGGCGAAGGCGCAGTCTTTGGTCAAAGGGCCAGGGAGAGGGAGAGCTTCTGCGCAGAAAACAGAACTCTAGTGTTTGCTTTTGTTTGTGCTTGCTTTTTACACGAGAACTGGTTATATGGGAGCAAGAAGCCTGTTTGCGATAGACAAAGGGTGGAGACCAGGCCATCACGCCACCTGTACCTGTGACCTGTGCTGTTGAGCAGGGAACTGAACTCAGACAGTCTCCCCCACACCTGGGACCTAGTCTTGCCGTCTTAAAAATTCTTGACATTTTATTTTAATCGGGCCATATCATTTTATTTGGCCCTGGGGGCCTGCATAATATGTGACAGTTCTGCAAATATGATCTGTTCTAAACTTAGTTTTTTTAGATGAGAAAAATAAGGTCCGGGGAGAATAAAGAACTTGCGTGCAGATGCCCAGCCAAGGACAGAGTCTGGATCCTCTCGGTCAAAACTGCAACCGAGATCAAGTTTAAAGGGTCTGAACAAGGAGAAAATGCCTTCCCACACACACCGAACAGGAACATTTACGGCATCACAAATGAGCCAAGGAAAGCATTTGGAAGAAACTTTTGGACATAACTGGATTTGAAGCAGACCTCACACTGATTTATTTTTAGGACACATCTAAAAACCACGGGCCGCCATATTGAGTTTCCTTGGTCCCAGAGGTTTGGAAATGTTGGCCCTGACCCATCATCATCTCACCCAAAGAGCCCCGTGGTCAGGATCGCTGAGCAGAGGGGCAAGCGGAATGGTTCTTCTAACACCATGGACAGCTGACTGTCCCACTCTGTTCCTGACCACTGCTGCCCCAGGGGAGATGGGTTAATTTTGATAATGGTGTGCGTTCTTTTTTTGCAAAGTCAGAAAGACAACGAAGGCCAGTCCCGTTCAGCTGTACCACAAGCAATACTACATGCTAGACCTGAACCATGTGGCTGCCTATGGTTTCCGAAGGGAGCCAAATGCACAGCCAATCACCCCGGGGTACATTTTCAGTCCACTGTGTCTTTAGGCACAGTACTGTCAGGACTCAAATTTTTGATGGAGCAAAGCATATTAAACAGTTTAACTTTAAGATGGGAATAGAAGGTCTGCTTTTAACCGCTATACCTCAGCACACTCGCCATAACTCTCTGATGATAAACAACACTTAAAAAATACGTATTTATAAGTAAGTCCACAATTCCATGCATACACAGCACACTGAAATTCTGGAGGATCAGAAAAATCCAGAGAGCCCTTCCCTCCCCCCACACTTCTTCCTATGAGTAATATTTAACTTGCAATTTCCTTAGTGCGAGCCAGAGGTGAATAGCTAGATCACTTTTAGCTGGTTCACAAAGTAAAAGATATCTGGGACAAAGAAATGCACTGTCACACTCAAGGAGCCTGGAAAACATCCTTTGTCTTCCTGGTGCCCTGCTCATGCCTTCCTGTTTGAGGGGGTGACGGGGATCACCTAGGCAGGAGGAGACAATGCGTGGAGAATGGGGCTCACACTCTTCTGTATAAGAGCTTTTGGGATTTTTCTTAAGTACCTGGCGAGGGTGTGGAAGGGTAAGGCATCAGATATTTAAACCTTGGCAGGGTTCTATATCTCAGGGTGGCAGAGCTCAGAGACACTAATCACTGTGTAGCTATCTCTGTCTTGAACTTAGGGTCTCCCCTGCCTCAGCCTTCCAAGTGCTGGCTCTGGAGGCACGTACTGCCACACCCAGCTTCACTTAAAGTTTACATGTGAGGAAACTGAGGGCTAAGCAGGCTGTGGTGGTCAGTTGGCCAGTTGGAAGCAAAAGTGGGCCTCTAGAATCCAAGTTGGTGTTTCACTTTTTTTTGTTGTTGTTGTTGTTTTTCTTTCATGGAATATGGAGTCTGGGAATATGATCACTGAGCAGAACTTCTGGGAAGATAAAGTCAGTTTGTGTTGAACACTGAGGTACAGTGACCTTGACCTAGGGCATCGGTGGTCAAGACACATATATTGGGATTACATGTTTCAGTTGGCTTGGGCTTTGGCTGATGTGAAAGCAACAGAGGACTCACCCCAAGTACCTGTCTCAAATGGTCCGCACATTGGTTCATGAGGGCAGAGGTGAAGGAGGGACAGAGTTGTTGATCCTGAGCCACTTAGAGAGGCCAGGGCTTCATAACTGGAGACACAGATAGCAGCAGCCTCACAGAGCCTACCCAAAGCCCAGACTTGCTCTCTCTGCAAGTTCTGTTTCTGCTGCTAGACTTCCTGTTGGCTGAAGGAGCCGCACGTTCCTTAGTATGTTTCTGTCTGGGATGAAAAGGGGCCGTCCCTCAGGGAACAGCTCTGCTGCATTTCAGCTTCCTTGAGGCAGCAGCTTGACAAGAGTCTGGGAGGACAAAGAATGCTGCCCACGGACAAGGCGCTAAGCCATCATTGCAGTATGGCCTCTCAGTTGGCTTAAGAATGAAATAAATGTCACTTACAAACATACTGTTGTGCCAGGATTGGTGGACTCATATCCCACTAGAACTGTAAGCCCAAATAAACCTTGCCCTTTTTTTCCCCCTTCTATAAGTTGCTTTGGTCACGGTGTTTTATCACAGTAACAGAAAAGGAGCTGAGACACCTGGCTGCATACGAACCCAGCTCTCAGCTCTGCTTTTTAAGGAACACGAGGCTAAGGCAATAACACTTAATGACACTAATACCCGAAGTAGCCTCCTCTCACCCTTAAACAGGCAGTTTCTCCCACTTTCTTTGCTAACTCTGATGTTCTGGTTGGGTTCCCAGTGTCTGGTTTACCCCTGATTTTTCAACCTGTTTTTCTCATGGAAGCCTAAAGCACTGATATCCTAAATCCCTTACAATCCTCAGCTATAAAAATGCCTCGATTCTTTCCCTCCTGCGTCCAGATAGTCACTAACGTCAGCGGCCATAAGCCTGGGGCGCGGTGAGCAGAGCACTGTATCTTTAATTAGGTAGCCCCAAAGCCCCTGTGGTATGTATAGTTTGGTTTAGTAAGTTTTATCAGGAACATTTTATGTGATGGGGATGGCGTCTGCAGATTAATAAGCTGTGGTTTCTAAATAGCTTTATATGTCCTCAAATGGAAAGTGTTTTTCAAATATATGACCGTGCTTTTAGTAACAGACATTGTGTTAGCCCACAGAATAAATTTTCTTCGGGGGAGCTGTCTTCTCTAGCTAAGCCTGGATAGACTGAACATGCTGTACCGATTCCATACCTGACAGCCTGGGCTGCTGCAATTTATCCATCCATTTGTTCGGAAGCATTGCTAGATATTTGTCAGGTGCCAGGAACTCTGCTAGGTCCTGCAGATTAAAAAAAAAAAAAAATCCTCTCACTTCTGGGTTGTTAACATCTGCAGCTGGGGGATGAAGTGGCTAGGAGAATAAATAAACAGTGGTGACCCCAGATGCCTGAGGAGGAGGAGGAGGAGGAGGAGGAAGAGGAGGAGGAGGAAGAGGAGAAGGAGGAGGAGGAGGAGGAAGAGGAGGAGGAGGAAGCTGGGAAAGCCTGGGAGAAAGCAAGCTCAGAACCTGGTGAACACCTCAACCTCCTACCACGAGGGGCGCATTTGGATGAAGCTTAAAGGGGAAGCAGAAAATTATTTTATTTATTTATTTTTGTTTTTTTTGAGGCATGGTTTCTCTTACAGTTCTGCCTGTCCTGGACTCACTTTGGAGATCTGGCTGGCCTTGAACTCACAGACATCCACCTGCCTCTGCCTCCCAAGTGCTGGGATTACAGGTGTGCGCTACAACACCCGGCTTGTGTGCTTTTTTTATTTTTATTTTTGAGAGAGAGAGAGAGAGAGAGAGGAAGAGAGAGAGAGGACATGAGGTTGGGTGAGTAGGGAGGTAGTCTCCTACCTCTTGAGAGAGAAGTTAGGGGAGAGGAGAGACTACAATCAAAATATATGAAATTCTTAATAAGTAAAAACAAAAAATAATTTTTAAAAATTGGAGTAAGTTTAGATAGACAGCAACTTATAAGACTATTATAAAGGACACCACATATCCCCTAACTTAATGTGGTTTTTGTTTGTTTGTTTTTGCTTAAGACAGGCTCTCATACAACTGGCCTTGAACTCACCAGAGGTAAAGGATGACCTTGAACTCCTGATCTTCCTACCTCTGCCTTCCAAGTGCTGGATAGTTGTGCTTGCCTTACTCATTGCCTCCTTCACCCTGATTCTTACCATCTTATGTTTTCACTGCGCATTTGTCAAAGCAAAGAAACCAACATCGGCTCGGTTTTATAACTTACACTCTAACCCTTTTCATTTTTAAAAAATTTTAATTTTATTTTGTTAATTTGTGCGTACTATATGTCTGTCTAAATCGTGTATGTACCTGGTGGTTTTGAATACCAGAAGAGGGCAGAAGACCCACTGGGACTGGAGCTACAGATGGTTGTGAGGCGCCATGTGGGTGCTGGAAATTAAACCCTGGTCCTCTGAAAGAGCAGCCAGTGCTCTTAACTGCTGAGCTAGCTCTCTAGTGCTCTATTGGCTTTTCCGGTGTCACTACAGGAAAAGTAGTTTTGCCAGTTCTGTTCAGTTTTCCCATCACTCTTCCTGGATCCAGTACAAGCAACTGCAATGCCATCCGTTGCCATGGCTCTGTAGTCTATCTACGACAGTTTTTGTCTTATTTCGGTGGTGTTGATATTGTAAAATGTCCCTCTGTCTGGGGTCATCTGATGTCTTCTCATGACTCAGCTGCAGTTCCGGGTTTGGAGAAGATCACTGCTTCTGTCCTTCTTATTGCATGTCAGGGGCCCCACGCCCCACTCCCCACGCCCCATGTCCATCACTGCTGCTACTGAGCTGAACGGTCCCTGTATAGAAGGTGTAGGGTACACGGAGAGTTCAGAGACCAGTTAAAATGCAGCGAACCAACAGGGAGGGTACTCTGCAAGGGAGTGGTGCTTGTACTCTCATAAAAGATTCTGAAGGAACTGTTTTCTTCAAAGCCCAGCGGTGCACACGGCAGACTGATGGGGAGTGGGTGATGAGACAGGCCCAAGCTGATGAAGGGGAAGGCAGAAGGTCACACAAATAGTGGCAAAGCCAGGACTTTGGCACAGGCCTCTTGGTTCTGACCACAGTGTTCTTTGCTCGTGGACGTGGGTCTTGGTCACTGCATGATGGAGAGGCCATGGGGCAGTTGTGGGAATGATGATGTCTCCCACTGGCAAGCAAGGGAAGCCAATACACTCTTCTGTCAGCTGAGATCTAACTAACTAACTGCATCTTTGTTGTCCTAGACCCAGATTTCAGGGGCACCTGGAAAGGAGAGCCAACGGTTTCCCATGCCTCCTTTCCTGGCGAACTTCCCTTGACTGAAAGGCAGCCTCATGTTGGCCAACCGTATTTCCATGCAATGCCTTCTTTGGATCTTACACTCATTTGTTCATCTCACAAACACATATCATGCACATATTCATGTCTTGATTTGTGTTAGGTAATAAGAGGGTAAGAAAAAAAAAATACTAGTAAAAAGTTTTGCTTTTAAGAATCCCAGCAAGCCAGGTGGTGGTGGTGCATGTCTTTAATCCCAGCAACTTGGGAGGCAGAGGCAGGTGGATGACTGTGAGTTCGAGGCCAGCCTGGTCTACAAAGCCGAGCCCAGGGCAGCCAAGGCTACACAGAGAAACCCTGTCTCAGAAAAAAAAAAAAAAAATCCCAGTAGAGGAAAGAGCAAGAAATAAAACCAATCAAACAAAAATCTCTCTGATCTTTAAGGAAGATGGGTTCTGGAGTTGGGCCTCGGGGACAGCAGAAGACTTGGGGGTAGACAGCACATGTAATATCTGGGCGAGAAGAAGAGCATAAATTAGTACTTTGTGGCTGTGATGAGATGCCATAGCCAAAAGCAGCTTAGAGAAGATAGGGTTTATTTGGTTTACAGTTCCAGAGAGTTAGAGTCCATAACAATAGGACTGCACAGCAGGAACCTGAGAGCTCAGGTCTTGAGCTCCCAGCCCAAAGCAGAGATCTCAAACTGAAGGGAGGGGGAGATCTTACACTCTCAAAGCCAGCCCCCAGGGACACACTTCCCCATGAAGGACACACTTCCTGTAGCTCCCCAAACAGCACCTGCAGCTGAGAACCAAGCATTCAAATGCTCAGGATTATGGGCAAACAAAGTTATGGGAAGTAGCTTTGCTTGGGTCTTTGGAAGGGGAGCCATTGGTGTGGCTGGAACATGGTGAGAGGCACAGTGAGAGGCAGCACAGGACAACCTAACTCCTACCCCGGCACTGCACCTGGGAGTAGGGTGGAGACTTCCAAGGTAGGGTCCACCAGGCTTCTTTACTGCCATCTGTCAGCCAGCCAGCCAGCAATTTGGATCGTCCCACTTGATCTTGTATGTGTTGAAAGCATAATAGTGCTCGTTTCATGACGGGCAACAGACTCTCTTGCAAGTCAATTTTGCACAGCTCGAGGCTGAGTTGAAACATCCTCCTGTCTATAATGCAGTCTTCCTGTAGAACTGGAGCTTTGGGGGTGTGATCTGTAGCTCTTTGCTATCTGTACTCATAGAACCCCTTAGACTGTGTCACACGGCTTCCCTATAGTTCCCAAAGCTGCTAGATGCTTTAAAAAAAAAAGCCAGGATTTTTCCAGCTCTGATCTCATTAGATGTACAAATTCCAAGAGCAGCCTCCCAGAAAATAGAAGTTTTTATACAACAGAGTGGATGTGTGCATGAAAGATACATTGTTTATTTCCTTGGCACAGGCTTAACTCTAAAATGAGATTACTTAATTGGAGCAAACATTTCCTGACATGCTGAGAAGGAGCAGTTGAACCAAATCTCCTCTCTTAGGTTCAGTCTTGGGTGGACGTGTTCTAGGCTATTTAAACCACGCTAATCTCAAACGCAATCTCTCTTACTACCGAGGCATTCATTTGGTAAGGCAGAGCGTAACTGGATACAGGAGGCAACAGCTTGTGATCAATTATGATTTTTTTTTTTTTTTGCATTGGAAAAGTTTCTGGGCTTGTTGTTTTAGTAGTGGTTTATTTATTTATTTATGGGCACAAAGCATCTTAAATCTGGAAGCATTCAATTAAACTTTCCATAGCCCAGGTCTGCTCTAACTCTGGTTTGCAGAGTAACCCTGCTCACATTCAGTAGTTCGCCTGAGTTATTTTTTAGGACTTGCTGTCAGTAGTATAGCATTTGAGAGTGTGTCTCTCATGTCTATGTAATATGTATACTTATATGTATGATTTATAGACTAGCTTTAATTCTGTAAATATCCTATAATAGAATGTTACACATGGTTGTATGCAGCTAGATAATGTATATGCTTTACTATTACATACTACATATAATAATATTCATACTAGTGAAATTAGTCTCAGGGCTGGAGAGATTCTCAGTGGTTAAGAGTACTTTCTATCCTTGCAGAGGACCTGGGTTCAGTTCCCAGCCAGCTTATAACCACTTGTAACTCCTCTTCCAGGGGATCCAATGCTTTCTGCTGGTCCCTGTAAGTGCCTACATGCATATGGTGCATGAACACACATTCTTGCACACCCACTTACACTTAAACAAGCAAGAAAACAAACCAAAACCCTAGTCTGTCTATCTACATACATGTAAATATTTTATATATTAAGTATAATTATATATTAAGTATATATACACACATATATGCACACACACACACACATACACACATCTTAGAGGTAAGTAGATATTCAAAGGGTCTTTGTTCCTGGCTACCTCATAAGAAGATGGCTACCTCATGAGAATTTATCTCTAAGTCTTTTCTTGAATTGGATAAAACACTGTGACTTTTTTTTTCTAACCTCTAGAATGTGAAATGCAGGTGTGCAGACTTAGCTTTGACCAGGTGGGTAATGGCAGTATGCTGGGTTAATGTTACAACCCAGCGAAGGAAACTTGAGTCCATGAAGATCCACGTGGAGCAGGGTGGTGTTGGCCACCTGAATTGTTCGCCTTCAAGCTGTGAGAAGGAAATAAACTCCTTAGTTTGTAAAGCCAGAGTATCAGACAGGGTTCCATCAGAAAGCCAAATCATAGGGCTTAGCTTATAGCTCAGTTGGTAGAGTGCTTGCCTGCCGTGCAACAAGCTCCCCATTTCTACAGCCACATTGGCTATGCGATGAATTCTTTGGTCAGACACAATGCTGTATAGAATGGCCCAGAACGGATGTGCCATTCTCTAAGGCACACATAGTCACTTAGAAACATTGTAAGAAGGAAGGCAAGAAAGGTAAGCGGCCATTCTAATAAGAACAAAGAGCCATTACAGAAACAGTCCGGGGCAATCAACTTGTCTGCAAGTAGCTGGCTGACCTCTCTGGGAGCTGTGCCAACAACGTAGGAGCTCAAGGGCTGTGGGCAAATTAGGCACCCGGCAGCGGTTATAGCTGGGTCAGCTCTGAGGAGTGGCAGCCTGACAGTGAGCGAAGGCAGAGCGTCCATCCTTGTCTCCATGGTGACATTGTTCACGAGCTCACTGGGTAATGATAAAAGTGGGTCTAGAAGGAGGACAAGTGGACCAGCCCACCCACCTGGCTCACCCTCCATGAGCATTCACAGGGACTCCTCATCCACATCGGATTCTGACCGCTAGCCCAGCTAAGACTCGAAGAGATGGCCACTAGCTGAACTGTCACTCACAGAGCGTGAATCTGTAAAGATCACCCCTGTGACCGTTCATCCTTCTAGCTGAGACAGGTGATATGAACTGACACCAGACCCGGTAGACTCGGTCACGGCTGTTTTCCAAATGATTCTACGATACTTCTGGGAAAGTTTGCAGCTTATCTTCAGTTCACAGACCCTGATCCTTGGATGCTACAGCATGTACATTTCTACTCCAGTTGCCAACTACCTGCCGGCAGGCAGGCAGGCAGGCAGGCAGGCATCTCTCCAATATTTAGTGGTAAGTGGATGGATGTGGCACTTGACCATAATGCTGCTGAGATTTTTCAAGGGCAATCGAATGTAAGGCCAGTCCCTGAATCATCTGCTCAGCATCTGAGATCACACAACACATGAACACCAAGGATCGAGGATTGCTCTGCTGAATATAAGATAAGCATCTTGCAGATGCTTGGTTGCTATAGTAACTTTAAGAAATGTGAATATATGTATGCCTGCATATTTGCAGAAGCCTGAGGGTGTCAGAAGAGTGTGTCAGATCCCCTGGAACTTAAGCTACATGTAGTTGTGGGCTACCATGTGGGTGCTGGGAACTGCAAGGGCAGCTGGTGCTTTTAACCACTGAGCCACTTCTTTAGTTCTTACAGTAACTTTTAAAATGCCAATTGTTGGGCTGCATTAATTTTAAAGAGCTTAACATCAATTGTGTGACATTAAGCTTATTTCTTGCCTCGGTTGAGCATGTATGTCTATCTGGGATTGGAGCTTTATAATCTACTGCCGTGGAAGTGCTCCAAATAGGCCGAGAAATGTCTTGTTTCTTTTAGAAAATGATTTATTTGTTTTTATTTTCTAGGCATTGGGGTTTTTATGCATTTATATCTGTGCGAGGGTTTTGGATCCCCCAGACCTGGAGTTACAGACAGTTGTAGGCTGCCATGTGGGTTCTGGGAATTGAACCCATGGCCTCTAGAGAAACAGCCTGAGCGCTTAACCACTGAGCTATCTCTGCAACCCCAAATGCCTTCTCTTACTAACTATAGATCTAGATTGCTGAAGCAATCTGTCCTTAAGTTCTGGGAGGCTAAAGCCGTTCCGACACTGGCCTTTTTCTATACTCTTAAGCTTTCCTTGGTGTTTGGCACACACCAGAGCTCAGAGAATGGAGGAACTGTTTGCCAAGATCATGTCAAACGCTAGTAAGTAGCTGAGATGCCTCAAGTTGCTGATCAGAGGGGGTGGCATCCATTTAGAAAGCCCCAGGCCAGGGCCGGCACAGCTAAGCTCTTGCTTTGCTTTTTCCTCTGCCTGTCTATATAATCTTGGGTAAGGCCTCAGTTTTTTTTAATGGGCTTTCGTTTTCTGTTCTGTGGACATCTGGGACTTGAACAGCGGTCACAGGAGGCACTTGAAACCCAGAAGTGTTTTGTTTAGACTTTACAGTGTTCTAAAAAACAAACAAACAAACAACAATCACCACCACAAAACCAAACAGTATTTGGAGGTGGGTTCTAGTTCTTTCCATAGTGCTTTCCTAGTTTGCAAATGCCCTGTGTTGGATGCCCAGCATCACATAAACCAGGCGTGGTAGTGCATGACTTATTTCATCGCTTGGGACGCAGAGTCAAGAGGATCAGAAGTTCAAAGTCACCATCAGCTAAAAGTCTAGTAGAAGACTAGCATGGCTATCTGAGACCCTGACTCAAATCAAACAAACGAACAAGCAAACCAAACCGAATACTCCTATAGTTGGAGACATTTGGAGACATGCATTTTTCTGGCTTGCCAGCGTTTTCAATGTTTCCTAATGTCTCTGGATATTCCAAGTCCCAATTTGGCCCCTTGACTTTATAATCATGGAGTGGGACAGGCTTCAGCACTGACATTATCCACATTCAAGCCAGTGGAGTGGGTGAGGGCAGGGACCGGAGCCTGTTTTATTATCACTGGATACACAGTCCTAGACTGGGGACTGGAATTCAATGGAGGCTTGTTGAAGTAATGAATGGAAAACGAGATAACTCGGCTACCTGCTGGAGAGTAAGAGTTTTTCCTGTGCAAAACTGACTGGCCTTGTGTGGTGCTCGGCACTGTAGATGCTGTCAGGTGTCCTCAGCTGAGCTTGTGCCCTTTCTCCTGGGCAAGTTAATACCAGCTACTGCAAGGGTGCAGCTGAAGAGCATCCAGGATGCTTCCCACTGGAGCTAATTTTCTTTTTTTCTTTTTCTTTTTCTTTCTGGGGGATTCAAACCCACAGCATTGCTGTTAACTCCCAATAATTTTTTTTTTCTGTTAAACTGTAACATTCAATTACACTGCATGGCAGCAGAATATACTATACAGGTGCCTCTCTCTCTCTCTCTCCTGGGGACCACTGAGTCCCACAGTGAATCTCTCTGGGGGTGGGGCGGGGTAACAAGACTTAGCTCACTTTTACAGCCACCTTGGGAGGAATGTCTGAAGTTGCGCTTTAGTCCTTGAGAAACAGCACGGAGGGGCATCAGACTGTCTCTGAGACAAGTAAACGAGGCCAAACAAAGACTGGAGGCTTGAACAGAGTGATTAAAATTTCAGAATTAACTAGACTGAATTAATCAGTGTTTAGATTATCATCTTAGATTTTTCAGCTCCATTTATTTGTTGGGCAAGCCTTCATTTTGTTGATTGAAATGTAGGGGGAGGGGAAAACCCATGTTCAAACCCCATGTAGAAAGGGTGGAGAAAAGATTCCTCCCCACTCACCCCCCATCCCCCCAACTTTGGGCATTTAACAGCATGTTTTAGATATGACACTAGGCTAGCCTGGGCTACCCGAAGAGACCCTGTCAAAGAAGAGAGAGGGAAAGGAGAGAAGAGGGAGGGAAAGAAGGAAGGAAGGAAGGAAGGAACAGAAGAAAAGGAGCCGTGTTGGCCATTGCTTGGAAGATGAGGCCTGGGTTTGAAGTTCACCGCTTTTGGTAGAGTGACATTTCATTTACATTACGGATATATGGGCAGGGCTTAGATTAGGTCTGTACCCCCAGAGCCGGCAGTGGTCCTGTCTGAGAATGCCCAATGGAGACAAGCACCTCTCCCCAGACATGTAGAAGGAGCCCCGGTTCCCCTGGGCTAGTGCTGTCTCACTGGCAATATCCCAGCCGAAGTTTCTGCTTTTCATTTCACTTGTGTTTGTGGACCAAGGAGCCAGGTGCTTTCACTCTGCGCTGGCTGCCCATCAGGGACACAGTTGGGGCATCTGGGAAAGGTAAACAATTGGAAGGATCTGGGTCCGCGAGGCCGGGCAGTTTTGCCTTTGCAAATTAGGCTGAGCTAGCACAGGACCCACGTCCTGTCTCCGTAAAGCGTGAGTCTGGACCGTGCACAGCTAAATAGCTAAGTGAAGTTTGTCTCTGCACCACTGGCTTGCAATACATATTGATTATCTCATCAGCTGATTAAAAAGAAATATGTGAAAATTCTTTTTAACAGAGAAAGGGGGACAGTGAGCTGCTGATTTGAAACAGAAATGGAGCTACAGGTAAGAGGTTATCACGTGACACTGAGGGCAATGGTAGAAGCTGGAGGCTGGCTTACTCACGGAAACAATCCTAACAGTTTAAGCGGGAGCAGCCTGCTTCATGGCAGAGTGGAAGCGCAATGACATTACTTCTGAGTTTCAGTCCGTGTAGAGCTTAGTTTTCTTTGGCAGGGCCACCTTCATTATCGCCAAAACCCACATAAGTCACTATGTGGATCTAATTGTACCTGTGAGTGCTTTTGTTTGGGGGACTTTCTCATCACCCCCAAAAGAAGCTGAGGACTGCAACTTTCTGCCCTGTCAATAATGAGTTCGCCTCCGCTTGGGGCCTTCTAAGAAGTTTCTTGATGAATGAGGAAATGATGACCACATGAATTTCAAGCTAGAACTAAAACAAATGGCTGCAGGGGCGGGGGTGGGGAGGCTGTGATGAGGTCACGTTTTTCTACAGTTTTTGTTCTTATCAAAAAGACCTATGAATTCCTAGAATTAGGGTTGTATAAAGCTTGTATGAAAGACAGAACACCCCTCTACACCCCTTGCCTCTTCCACCTTCACTCTCTGAAGGTGAGCATATCCAGCTTTTCCAAATGGTTATCTCCTCAGCTGCTCATGTCTTGCTACGTTGGAAGGTGATGTGGGCCCTTTAAGAGGCGGGCCCTAGTGAGTACTTAGATGGGTGGTCGGTGCCCTAGGAAGGCCTAGCTAGAGCGCTAGTAGGACTTGGGTAATTGGGTAATTCGTGACAGAGGGTTGTTGCCAAAGACTGAATTGGCCTCTGTCTTAACCACGTGATCTCTCCCTATCCTGCCAAGATGCAGTCCACTATCTGCTAACCCAGGCCAGCCCCTTGCTTCAGCAATACCATGCGGTAAACGATACAAAACTGTGTGGCTGTAGGCATATATATTTACGGACAGTGAAAATGCATTAATGTAGAAACATGTTTCTAAATATCAAGCTTTTCCCGCTACTCCTTGAATTGATGCTTTTAAGTATGACCTAGGGTTTCTCTCTCTGAGAATAAAGATCCTCTCAGAGCTCCCCTCACCCCCACATTCCCAGGCCTCAGCACAATTGCACGCCCCCCACCTTTCCCTCACCTTTCCCAGGACTCAGCACTGTCCCACTCTGCAATCTCAAGCAGTTTACATGCTTTCAGATGCATGGGTGCGCATGGTCCCATTTAATGACTATTTAGAAGCTATTGGCAACTTAACTATGTGGCTTCTTTAGGTTGATTTTTAAATTTTTATTCTCTCTCACCGTGTGTGTGTGTGTGTGTGTGTGTGTGTGTGTGTGTGTGTGTGAGATATGCATATGCCCTGGTGAGTGTGAGGGTAGAAAACAACATTATGGAGTTGGTTTATATGGATTCCAGTGATGGATGTCAGGGCATCAGGTTTGAATGACAAGCATTTTTACCTGTTGAGCCACCTAGATTGCTCATTTGCATTTTAAATACCACTTGGCTATATCTTGCGCTTCGTGCCCCAGGCATTTATTAATTTGATATGACCCAGTAATATCTTTAGCTCTCAGGGTTATGACCCAGATTTATTATTTAGAGGAGTCATAAGAAAACCTCCCAGTGTCCCCTGCTCTCCCACCATAGTGTGCTGGCACAATACTTTATGTAAGTGGGGCTTCTTTTCTCCTAACCCTCAGGCAGGCTTTTTGGGTTTTGTTTTTTTTTGTTTTGTTTTGTTTGTTTGTTTTTCGAGAAAGGGTTTCTCCGTGTAGCCCTAACTGTCCTGGACTCACTTTGTAGACCAGGCTGGCCTCGAACTCACAGTGATCCGCCTGCCTCTGCCTCCCCGAGTGCTGGGATTAAAGGCGTGTGCCACTGTACTGGTTACTTGCTATTCCACCCAGGTGGATTTTTGTTCTTTAGTCAGTTAGAGCCCAAGGGCTCAGAATCTAGAGTGACTCCTTCGTGGTGAAGGAGGTGTTGCCTGGAAACTGCTCAGGCATGAGCAGTGGGCTGCAGGGATCCATCCCCCAAACCCCAAGCCCCATGTTCAGGGCAAGTTTCTGTCAATGCCAACCCCATTTCTTTCTCTCTCTCTCTCTCTCTCTCTCTCTCTCTCTCTCTCTCTCTCTCTCTCTCTCTCTCTCTCTCTCTCTCTCTCTCTCTCTCTCTCTCTCTCTCTCTCTCTGTGTGTGTTTCTTTGTTTTGTTTATATGTTTTTAGTAATACGTTGCAGCTTTTCTGCAAGAGACCCACTACCGGAAACTCAGGAAACCACACAGGCCAGAAACAAAAGGACACTCGAGGTACTGTTTGGAGAACACGTGTAAGATGTTAGAAACCACAGCGTCCCACACCTGTAGCAACGTCAACTGCAGATGTGTATGTGCGCTCGAGCCCATTTTAGACTCAGATGGTTTTGCTTCTAAGAAACAAAGCCAGGCTGACTTTGTGCGGGTCCTCACAGCAGATGGCTGACCTGGCAAAGCTGAGCATGCCTATTGCAACGCGACTGCCTCTGGAGCAAAGAAGGTGGGTGGTTTTGTCCTAATGAGTTACCCTAATTCCAGCCAAGGTCATCAACTGCTCCTGCTAGAGCAGTGTTACACCAGGAGGGTTTCCTTGTTCATTCAACATGAACAGAAAGCCCAAAGAACCATAGGACATAGGCAGGCAAACAGCTACGCCCCTCCCCTTGCGCGCACGCGCGCGCATCTCCTTACGCATTACTGTTTGAAAGTAGCACGTCTTGCCTCTGAATGAGTTCTACGAGAAACAAGTTTTAATTCTATTAGCTTCAACTCTGTCCCAGTGGCATCTTCTAAATGTGGACCCAGGGCCCAGGGAGGGGGCCAGAGTTTGGTCAGGCAACAGGAAACTTTCCATTGACTGGTCTGAGTGCCTTATCAACAGTTTTTTTTTTTTTTTTTTTTTAATCTTTATTAGCTTCCTCTTTAAACCCCAGCCATAAACACCGTAACCGTGAGCAGTTTCACTGTTCAGAATATATA
The DNA here is from genome assembly GCF_903995435.1 of Acomys russatus. Taxonomy (NCBI): domain Eukaryota; kingdom Metazoa; phylum Chordata; class Mammalia; order Rodentia; family Muridae; genus Acomys; species Acomys russatus. The sequence goes on from NC_067166.1 coordinate 19,464,577, forward strand.
TGAACGTTCTCAAAATTGATGGCTATCTACAATTTTGGGCCAGATCCAAGGCCATAAACTCCCGTGTGTTATGAAAACCAGAAGAGGCAGGGAGGGCGCAGAGCAGGGGGAGCGTTGTGTAACACCTCAGAATTTTAGTCAGGGCTTATTTTGTACTGATTCCCAGGGTCTTTCTGGAGAAGACACCTATGCGACCGGCCCATGGGCAACGCTAGATGAGAGAGACACTAAATGCTGTCCTATTAATTTTGGTCCTAGAAGGCCTTGCACTGACAGGGCCGTGGGATAAAGAGCTTCTGGAATGCCTCGTTCCCCTCTTCGCTCACGGGGCCTGAGAGGCCCACATATCTTCTCTGAAACGCACAAAGTGATAAATAAATCAAGGTGACTTTTGCCTGTGAGGTTAAGGGGAACCCACTTCAATTACCCCGTCTATAGAGTTATATACTGCCCTGTAACCGTTCACTCTCACATGGAACTTAAAACAATAAACATTTAATCGTCACACAGTTTCTATGGGGCATAATATCCTGGAGGGATCGGCTAGGCTTCCAGTGCCGGCCAGGGCGTGCTCTAAGACAACTCCACGCATGTAGTCAAGAGGCTGCACTTTCTCGGCACATGGGCCACTGTCCCTCAGTATGTGTGACACAAAGACTGCCTTCTCCCTATGTGAGTGAACTAAACAAAAGCTAGCAGAAGTTGCTGGGTCTTCTGTGACCGAATCTTGGGAGTCACACGCTGCTATTTGCATAATATCCTATGATTTATATAATTCCACCAGGTGCCACAGTAAACATCGTAAAAGTGGGGATACCAGAAAGGGTGACTCACTACGAACAATGGTGGGCTGGCTACCACGAATCTGAACAACACCGACAAAGAGTGACGTGAACCAAAAGTGGTTATGAAGTAGGGGTTTGGGATCAGCATGGTTTTGAGTCCCCCCCGCCCTTTTTTTTTAATCTCCCTTGGCAGAGTTGCTGCCTGTTGTCTGTCCACAGTCACCTGCCAGCCTGAGTGTAGAGTTTTGGTGTTAAATAATGATGATTGTAAAACTGGCGCATGTCTCCTAGCTGTTTGAGCCTATATTTCTTGCATGAGGGAAATAATACAGTTACTTCACAGGCTTCTTGTGGTCATAAACCAAAAAACCATAGAACAGAACCTAAGCACCAAGAAAATGAAAGTATTATATATATATATATATATTTAATATATTATATTATGCATCATTATTATATACTTTATTATTTATATATTTAATATATATTAAAATATGTAACATATAAATATATAATATAAACTATGATTGCTTTCACCACTGATGTCAGCTTGAGAGATGAACGCTGTGCACCAGCTTTGAATCTTGGCCTTCCAGTAACAAGACATTTAGATGTTAGACAGTTTTAGCCTTGATTGATGCAACGGTTTGGGCCATTGTAAGGGCTGAGATTCTTCTCCCTGCCGTCATTTGTATTCCCCTCAGGGTCGTAAAATGGCTGCAGTGATGTCCTCGTGTGTGTGTGTGTGTGTGTGTGTGTGTGTGTGTGTGTGTGTGTGTACTTTGACTGGGAATGGTACCCCAACAATATATTACAGGATATGAGGGAGATAAAATTATTGTGTTTGTGAAAAAAAAATGTCTTTATTCTGTCTGTGCACTTAAAGCATAGTTTAGCTGGACATAGAATTCTGGATTGGAAAGAATTTTTGCCTTAACATTGTAAGGCTGTTACTCTGTTACCCTTTCATTTCTAGTGATATTTTTGAGAAGAAATGTGATTATGATTTGCATCTTTTGGTGTGGTAGACCAAATGTCTTCCTAGAAGTGTTTTTGAAGTTTGATTTATTCATGAGTTGGTGAAATTTTATGCTGTTATGTTGGGTAAACCTTTTCTCATTCTCAATGTTGGGTACTTAATTTGTTCATCTAGGCTAAGAATACATCGCAGTAAATTTTGGGGCACTTTTATATTGCTTCTTTGAAAAAACAAATTATTGTCTGCACGTTCCTCCTAGAATTCAATCTATTGCTGGATTTCTTGTATTGATCTTCAAGCTTTCTTTCTTCTTCCCATTTTTTTTTTGGTATTTCTTCAAATATTTCAATTTCACTTTTTACTCTCATACTGAATTAGTTTCTAGTTCATACATTTAATTTCCAAAGTTTCTATTTTTTCTTTATAGAGTTTCTTTTTGGTGGGGCATTCCTTTCTTATTTTATAAAAACATCTCCCTAAAGAATTGAGCTAGAAGACTATTTTGTATTTGTATTTAAATCTTTCTGTTTTCCCCAGGCTTGTTTTTCCATCCTGACTTTTGTCTTTATGTTAATAGTTTTTCTTAAAATATCTGGTCATTCTACATTTTTTTTTCATATTAAAGTAAAATATGTACTTTTCCCAGTTCATTACCTATCAATAATGAACAGAAAGGAGTGGCCAAAGCCTCACATTATGATGTCATACCCAGATGAAGTTGCGAGCAAGCATCAACAGCATTTATCAAATTCTATTCTTTTATTGAATGCTGATAACCATAATGCAAGTAACAGCTGAGGAAACTGAGGCTGCAGTGTTGTGTTCCTATCCAGGACCTACAGCCAGAGCGCAGTGAGTGTGAGTTATTGGTTACAAAGCTGTACTGCCTCTTAGTAGAGGAATTTAGTCCTTGGCAGTGGTCTTAATTAATTCTTCCTGTCTTTTACCCTACTCTTGGTTCCAGAAGAAAGAATTTAGACATAATTTATAACAAAACAGGGATTGATGACAAAGGGAAACTAATTCTCCCAAACACCACTTACTGGAATTAAAAAAAAAAACCAACAACAACAACAAAAAGAGAACTTGTTTATTTTATGTGTGCAGGGTGTTTTGCTGGAAAGTACATCTGTGCAGCATGCGCATGCAGTGCCTTCAGGATCCAGAAGAGGGCATCAGACGTCCTGTAACTCTGAGATGCCGTGCAGGTGCTAGGAATTGAACCAGGGTCCTAAGGGAGAGCAACAAGAGCTCTTTAACCACTGAGCCATCTCTCCAGCCCCAGACGCTCACTAGAATTTAAAAGAGGACTGTGTTGATTCAAATGAGCTGTGGGATCCACAAAGATGCCATGCTGTGAGTCCCTTGGGACTTTAAAGTTCAATAGAGGAGGCAGATTCCCCTGCCCCAGCCCCCACCCCCATGCTGCATATAATTGGCTTTTCTAAGTACCCTGAGCCCACTTGTTAGCAGGGTGCCTCCTGCCTTCGGAGTACTCTTGGGAAGTAGTGGGGCTTTGGGGAGGTAGGGTCTAGTAAAAGGAAGTCGGTCACTGGCGTGAATCCTTAAAGGACATTATGGGACCAGGATTCCTAACTCCCACTTGGCATGGGGTGAGCATTTCCCTTCCCTGTGAGCTTCCAGGATGATGTACTGCTTTGCTATAGGGCGCAACAACACAGAGCCCAAAGAAAGCATATTATCTTCTTTATAAGTTGTTTATCTTTGGTACTTGGTGAAAGTAACACCCGGAGAGATAATTATAGTATGCTACAGTTTGCTTGTGTGTACTCTTGGAGATATTAATTCCTTACAAAGTACGACAAGCTGAAATCACAACTTGACCTTGTAGGTACACTAAGATTTCAGAGGTAGGTATACGCTTCAGAGAAGGCAGCCACGCTTATAAAGGTGAGCAGATCCCATAGGATGGGTGGGCGCTGTGTGCTAGTGGAACCTAGGCAAGGGAAGCTGAGGAGTAAGGTGGGGCCAGATGAGAGTGACAGTCTCTGCCACTAGAAGAGGTCAGTAGCAGACCTCCACTTTTAGAAGGTCCTTGGAGCAAGGGACAAGGATGACACTAGCAAGACACGAGTCATTCAACAGTCACATCAGTCCCTTCCAGTTCTTTTTTATAATAATTTATTTGTGTTTTTTTTTTAAGTGCATTGGTGTTTGGCCTGCATGTACGACGGTGTGAGGGTGTCAGATACTGGAGCCACAGACAGTTGTGTCCTGTCACGTGGCTACTGGGAATTGAACCCAGGTCCTCTGGAAGAGCAGACAGTGCTCTTAAACACTGAGCCACCTCTCCAAGCCTCCTTCTAGTTCTTAAGCTTTGGAGTTCTCAACAGTCAGCAAAGCTGCAGGAACAGGGGATTCCAGTTGTTTTTAGCGAACAGCTCTGTTGTTTCAAGCATTTTAAAATCAAAGTGTTTGCTTTTAATATATTTGAAATCCCGGGAGGTATAATACAAATCAATGCATGATGCATTATCAACTTTGGTGTTAGTCATTTTTTTTTTTCCTTGAACAGAGTACCTTGTGTCTACAGAGCAGTGAGAAAGTAGAGCCGTTGTCAGAACAGGGGGAGTGTTTCAGAGGTAAGTAGCAGCCAACAGGTCCACTTTTATTCAAAACACGTATCAGATCCTATTTCAACTTATCGTTGGCTTTCAGACCTTCCCCCAGATTATAACTGTCTCCTCTGGGTATCTTCCTTGTACAGCATTGCCTCTGAAGGAGAGAAGAGTCTAGAAGTCTGCTTCAGTCGTGCACACATTAATTGATAGTATTCCTGGTCCTTGGTAGCTAGAAGAAATGTGGCCCTAGGAACATAAACTTACACCCCAAATCAGGTGAGCCCAGGAGGTATAAAGACCCACAAGGTGTGGGGAGCCCACAGCCCAGACACCCTGTCACACACGTCCTGCCTTGCTGGGATGTTGAAGTGGAGTCTGGGTTATTTACCACAGTAGGACAGATGCGTTTCTCAAACAGGACATCCAGGTCCTCTGAAGACAAAGGTGACTGGCAGATCTTCAACTTTCCTGGGTTCCTGGGCTCCCGCTAGCGGGGGTGGGGGGTGGGGATGGGGGTGTGGGCTGGGACAAAGGACACTAGCTGCCTCCACACGCGTGCAAGAACCTCGCGAGCTGACCCAGGCTCATTTTCCACTCGGCTGCTTGGCTGGCCTGGCTGTAAACCCAACCTGACGTGGGCTCATTAATTTGGCAGCGACTGCAAAGCTGGGCCATAGCGACACAGGCAGGAGGCCTTTGTGAGTCCAAGGTCGGGTCAGAGGGCAACCGAAACTCGCCTGAACCCTGCACGCGGGCTGCTCTCGGGTCTGGGGTCTGGAGCCTCGGCCTCCTGCCGCATCGCCCCCGCGCAGCGTGCCTTCCGGAGCACCGGGAACCGGCGACCCCTCCGGGTGCTTCCCCCTCACCGAAGCCCGAGCCTTAGCCTGACGGGTCTTCGCCTGTCGCTTTTGAGGTGCAGCCTCTGGGGTGCAGCCACCGAGTGCACGGATGCTCACATTCAGGACATGGTGATGCTCAGGTGCGCGCCTCTTCTTGGTGCTATCTGGGGCTCTGGGGTGGCTTTTTAGGATGCAGAGCACTCCTGGATCTGGGGTACCTTGGATTTGGAAGTCCACCGCATGCTCTCTTACATACGCCTGCATCTGGGTAGGTAGCAGGCAGCAGGCTGAGGACTAGGGGCCTGTTTCGTGTTTTACAAGTTGCTCCAGCATAGATTAATTTTTAGCAATTTTCACAAAAACAAAGCGGCCTTCTTCTGAGCCTTTAGGTGACTCTTGTGACATTTAGCAGCAAAGAAAACTATTTCCTCTGCCATTCAGAGCTAACCACGTGTAATTAGCCCAGAAGTCTGCTGTATTTTGGGAAACTGTTTGCGATATCCCATCTGTTTTCATCTTGGGGTTCAAACGAGTCTCTGTTTACCCTTCTGCTGGGGAAATTGGTTTACATGCGCAGCAATTTCGGTGGACACGGAGGTATTCCCTTGAACTAATGCTGCGGTCCGACTGGCTTTGTACTGCTAATGACCCTCCATTATGTCTGTCAGGAGACATTTACACAGCTCCATGGACGGTCCCATAAAGGAAATTCAGACCTCAGGTTTATCATAACTATTTGTAAACCAATTGGTCTTCGACGATGGCCAGAGAGCAGAAGGGTCACAGGGGCAAAATCTCCACAGACCGGCCATCTTCCAAGGCTGACTGGGTGACAGTGAGCGACCCCAGTAACTCTGGCCTTCAGAGCTGGTGACTGGGCCTTTGCGCGCCCCGCCCCCCCCACCTTGTGTTCCCTGAGAGATCGTAGAGCTGTGGCCTGGCTCCTCAAGTGACAGATCAAGAAAACGCAGGGCCCACGTGTTGGTGACCTGGAGTATTTCAATAGACCCAGAGCACAGGTAGTTCATCCTGTGATCTCTAGGACCTCAGGAAAGTCACTCTGCCAGGAGCCATGTCTCTTGTTCCTGGACTGAGGGCACAGAAAACGGTCAGGTTGAAAAGCTGGCCTGACGGAAATGGTGGCTAAGGTCTTTTTGTTTCAGGGTGAGCAGACAGGTCTGGGAGGTGGCTGCATTAGGAGTCCCCTTGCACCCTGGGCGGTCCTCTGGTTGTGTAATTTGAGAAATTGCCCCCAAATCACTTGGGTGCCCTGGCTGAGAGGCCTGCAATCAGCCCCTGGCAAGTGTGCAAATGCTGATTATGCGGTGTTACCTCATCCACTCAGTGGTGACAAGCCTGGCTTGAGGCCGGCAGGCTACTCTCACTGCTGGGCCTTATGCTGGCACCAAAGGGCAGATGCTGAGGAGGGGTGTAGCAAAGGGTGTTAACCAGGGGGCCAAGGACTGGGAACAGAAGACAGTATGGAGACAAAACTGTAGATAGTCCTGCCCCCTGCTACAAAGGAGCCATTTGTACAATGAGAACTTGAGGAGAAGAGAAGAGGGAGAACTAAACCAGAATGGTTACCTCATGCCACAAACGAGCCCACGGCGGCCTTGATGAAGATTCCGAGACCTGGGAAGGTAGCGCAGCCTGTAAAGGTGTCTGTTGCTCAAGCCATGCCACCTGAGTTCCAGCCTGGGTTAAGGTGGAAGGAGCGAACGCCATCAAGTTGTCATCTGGCCTCCACATGTGCACCGCTTTCCCGGAACCATACACATGTAATAATACTCTTTTAAATATTGGTTTAAAAATTGAAATACAGTGCGAGATCCCCTCCGGTGAGACGCTGTCATTTGCTTAGCTCTTTATACACAAGAATGAAGGCACTCTTGTCCTGCTCTGTAGTGACTCTCATTTGCTTGGTGAGAAAAACTATTTAAAAGACTCAGGACATTTGTTGCAGTAGGTGGGCCTCCATACCGTGACCATGGCAACAAGTGAGGGTGTTTCAGGTCGCTTACCCCTAGAGACACACATGAAGAAAGACACAGATCTAAATGGTGGGTTTCATGCCACGAAAGAGAGAGAAACTGGAAGAAGACATTGGAAAGCCAGGGGGAGGGGACCCAGATTAGTCCTTGCTTTTTTTATCCCCCACCTCTGCTCCTGCAGTGGGCAGTGGAGGACACCTGAGCTTACTGCGCATTGGCCTGTCTGTTCTTGCATTCTCTGTGGTTGGGGAGCCCTGTTTTCTGGCTGTGGGCCCAGCTCCCTATCTTGTTATTTGTATCAACACAACACACACGTGTAATCTGTGACAGATTTATATTAGCTGGATTATGAGCTAAAGCGTCATGTGCCCCTTTTTTTCCCCCTGCTAGGACTTCAACAACTGCTCTAGACAGACAGCACCCGGAAGGACTGCTCCACCACAGGATGACTCACTCCAAGGGGCTTAACAGCCTGAGAGTAATTTACAGGGAGTGCTTGCAATTTGGTGTGTGATTAGAAGAAATAACTGCTGCAGAGCACTGACTGCGTTTCTGATCCATTGTGAAAGCATCTCTACCCAGTCTGTATTTGAAAGGAAATAATTCTTTCTGCTTGGAAAAAAAAAAAAAGTTTAATTCTGTACTGCAAGTAGTTTGGCAGAGTTGCAAACAAACTGGGAAACATTTGCTGTCTTCACCCACACACTTCACTTTTTGGTTTGATTTAAAGACTACACGCTGAGAGAATGCTCACACCCTCATCAGTTCTAAAGGTGACTAACGCCTGATCTTTGAACACCTTTTCACAGCACATTGCTCTGGGAGTGGTCTCTGTCCTTTAATAACGTGGGCTGTGTAGGACAGCTCAAATGGCCTGTTTGCTTTGTTATCTCAAATACAGCTTGAGATTGTCCTATCTTGCTTAAGTCTATATGGGTAAAGGACTAAAGGCCTGTGCTATGAGAACAGGCCAAGGCTAAAGACAGCATCACTGTTGGGATAGCCTGGAAGAGGCCAGATAAGAAGGCTTGACACTTCTGGAGTCAACTCCCATATCTCCTCTCCCCATCTGAGAGTAAAAAAATCCTACTTCCCCTAAGATACTTGAGGCAAAACACACACATTCAAAACTTCTGCATTTGGATAGTACTACAGTCCGGCCCACTGTTCCCTGGCAGTACTCAGCAAGTTTTCATTCAAAACCAAAATAAATAAATAAAAACGCCAATTTTTAATATATATATTATATATATATATATATATTATTTTTGGAGAGAGTCCTTCTTTTAGAGAGGCCTTGAATGTCTCAGCCTCCCAAGCACTGGGATTGCAGACATGTGACACCATCTGGCTTCTCTTAAGACAATTCCCAAGCACTTAATTTGCATTTCTTCCGTGTGTGTGTGTATTCACTGGTTGGTTGAAAATTTTTTCAGCACACAGAACATCTGGCCATCAGGTTCTCTCTTCTGGAAACTTCCTGTATGTGTTTTTTTTGAAGGGTCAGGGGTCTAGGGTTGAGTTTATGGACAAGTAAGTGTGACCTACAACTGGAGAGGCCACAGCTCTGGCAGGCAGTGGCTGAAACGAAGGGGGAAAAGGCAGAGAAAGACTGATCTAACTTGTAAAATGTCTTGGCATATTCCAGCCTTTTCCTCTAATTCAGAGTGAGCCTTTGGAAGAGAGAAAACGATTATACGTTCTCTGATTCCAGTGGAATGACGATTACACATCATAGGGACAGAACTTTATTATTCACAGTACTTTATTTGCTGAGTTTTTTTTGTCTGTTTCTTCTTGTTGGCTGTAAATGTGAACTATAACTCTTATCATTTATCATATTTCATATAGAAATGTTTTAGCTATAAATGTACAGGGCATTTATATTCTATGGCCTGAATTCTAGGGACATAAAACTCTTTGGATTCTGATTAGCTTTCAAGTTGTATTTTAGCTAAGTTAGCTTTACCTTACTTACAAACTTTGTTTTTATGTATTTATTTCTTTAGGGTGTTTATGAAACACTCCTATCATTTTAATCATCACCCGTGGGTGCATGGAAAATGGTTTAGAGAAATTTCCAAAATATTGTGGCATCCCTGTAGCCAACCATTACAGAAACAAGAAAAACAAGCCCACTAAAAAGCAGCCTGGGACAGCGTTCCCTAACTACCTGGGGAAAACAACCCACAGAGTGATGACCTTTCACCTTTTGGGAAGGTCAACTAGTGAGGATCCTCAGGCAAACTCAGGAATGACGTGTTACGGAGGAGGGTCTCTCATGGAGGATCCCCTGTCTCCAGCTCCCCCAGAAGGGCAGGTTGAAGAGCACAGAGGGACCTAATCTCACGGAAGGAAGAGGAAGGAAAATAGTTGAGTGCAGTGTGTGTGCTAGTTAACATGGAGGCTCTGAGTTGTGTCAATAAAGCCACAGAGAGCTGTGCGTTTCAGCTCATTCCCTTTCTTGCTCCACAAGTAGAGAAAATTTTAAGTCGTTATTTGTGAAGGGCTATAAGAGAGATTGGCGCTTTGTGTCATGGCATTTCTATGTAGGCATGGATTTTGAGTCCCAGTTGTGACTTTAAATAGATGGCAATATTGGGCAAGTCAGTTCACTTTTTTTTACTCTGAAGTGATCTCCCCATGAAAGTGTTCTCCCCTTGTGTTTACACAGGTGTGCATGGAAACACAGTCTTCACCAGGTGTGACTCAAACCCAAGGAAAGGCCTAGCAACCCTGAGGAGTGAAAGATGAGCAGCTTCGTCCTACTTTGCACTTCTTGTGACAGTGCAGGAACACGCAGGAAAAAAAAAAACCAACCAACCAACCAACCAAACAAACAAACGCTTAGTCACTTGCCTGGAGTTAGATCAAGTGTAATGAGGCAGAAGAGAAGACTAGTGGGGGACGCAGGTTAGCTTCCGCTGCCTTCTGTCAGGCATGTTGTCAGCAATGGCTTTAATAGAGGGCTCTGAGGCCTTCTTGCCTGTCTGCATTTTCTTACTAGGGACCCTTACTAGATACCAGGGCTCTGTACCCTGTAATATTGCATGCTTCACAACACTGCAGCGAGCGATAGATGGATGAGCTCACGTAGAGAGTTTGGGTTCCTGCTCAGTAGCATAAGTAAGTGGAGAGTTAGAGGGCGGGATCTGACTGAAGTGCCAGACCATCATCACCCGAGTTTGCCTTCATCCCCCGAGTCTGCCTTCATCACCGTGTGACTGTGGGAAGTTCCCAAACCACAACGCTTCGGTTTCTTTATTTTTTAGAGTAGAAATGATAATGTCTCCTGCCTGGTGGTGGTTAGGGTTGTAGTTAAATGGACAGTCTCTGGCCCTTAGCACATCCTTGCTAGCGTCATTGCCCTTGGTATTTGTCATTACAATCCACCCCACAGCCAGCCTGATGGAGGTAAACGGACATTCTGTGAAGTCTTTCTACGGCTCCTCCCAGGCCACGCCTACACTGTCTTTCCGAGCTCTTTTGGCTGTATCTATGGAAGAGAAATGGGCACCGCTCATTGGCCTTCTGGTAGGCAGACCCGACCACACCCCACTCCTGCATCTGCACTCCCCAACGCTCAGCACCCACAGTCCACAGTTCTCTTCCGAGTCGGCTGCCTCCCAGGAGGGCTCTCTGCAGCTGCTGTTGGTCTCCATGGGGGAAATAAAGGATGGGATCCTGGATTTTAATCTTCATAAATCAAAAGGAAATGAAAACCAGAATACACAGGGCTGGAGAGGTGGCTCAGTGGTTAGGAACACTTTCCTCCCCTTGCAGTGGACCCGTATTCTAGTCCCAGTCACCACATGGCCGCTCACAACTGCTCCATTTCCAGGGGATCTGGCACTTGCTCTGGCCACTGGGCATGTTCACAGTGCACTTCCATACATCCAGGCAAAACACTCACATATATATATGAAATAAAAAGAAAGAAGAAAGGAAGATCAAAGTACAAGACATTACTCCCCCCCCCCCCCCACTCCCCCCCTACCCCGAGACAGGGTCTCTCTGTGTTAGCCTTGGCTGTCCTGGACTCGATTTGTACACCAGGCTGGCCTTGAACTCAGTGATCTGCCTCCTCTGCCTCCCCCGTGCCGGGATTAAAGGTGTGCGCCACCACGCCCAGCAACATTACATTTTTAATTAATTAAATACTCTAGTTCTTAATGCATTCATAGATCCAGAGTGCAATCACTACCATTTTAAGGGACAGGAAATAAGTATTTTTCCAAAACATTTTAGAGAGAAGCACCCTTAATCACATCCCCTTCGTTAGACCGAGATTCAGACAAAGGCTGTGGCATTCCTCCACAGCTGGGCAGAGCAGAGTAGGCTGGGCAAGCTATTCCAAGCTAAGCCCCAAATCCCGGGATTGCAAGGCCTTTAATTTATACCTCAGTGTAGCTTTGGTATTGACATTTATTAGCCGAGAGTGTGGCTGCCAACACCAGTTTGGAGTAGATTGTGGTAAAAACAGATTTCCTTTTTACACATTCTAATCAGCGCGGAAAGACTGTTTTTATTGAAACCGTATCTCGGGCTCAAGACTTCCCCATACACGCAGACACACATGTACAGAGTTTAAGTTGTATTTATGGTCGGTAAATGTTCTAATTATGGGGCTGCGTGTGTTCGGAGGGGAAAATTAAATCAATGAGCACGGGAGGTCACGCCGCCCTTCCGCTCTGGCTTGGACTCCTTATGGTTTTAGGCTTTGAGAAATCATTGCCGTGAAATGGCGGGTGACAAGCCAGGCAGACATTTGTCTCCTGCCTGATGTACAATGTTATCTGCAGATCGTCACCCCCACTACCCCACCCCCTTGATGAGGTGAATTTTGACTCATTACTGCCTGCTTCTCTTAACACATCACCGCGATTTCTAACGAGCATCTCTCCTGGGTAACGTCCCGGGCCTTGCTTTCCATATGCGAACACGTGAAATACGGAACGGAGTAAAGATGGGTGTAATTGACACTGTGCTCAATGCTCAGTGCCAAGCTGCTGTCATGGGGATGACCCTACTCTCAGACTTACCCGAACACAAGTTCTGATGTTCTCTCCTGCGGCCCCCCCCCCCCCCGCCCCGCCTCGTGTCACTAAGGATGAGTCCTAAGGTTGGAGTCAGGGTGGGATGCCTCCATCAGTAAAGTGTTGGCTTTGCAGGAGCGCAGACTTGAGTTCAGTCCTAGAGCCCACAGACAAATGCTGGGTGTGGCGGACACTCTCACAGTCACAGCACAAGGAAGGAAGAGACAGGGATGATGTCTGGAGCTTGTTGGATGAACTGGTGAGTTCTAGACCAGTAAGGGACCTTGCCTTAAAAGAGGTAGACAGCCATCCTGAGGATGACATATGAGATTGTCCTCTGGCCTTTACACATATGTGCCCTCATGTACATGCACACATGCACATGAATGCACTCTCCCAAACTCACACACACATTAAAAAAAAAAAAAAAAAAAAAGGAGTCTATTACTGTTGCTGAACAGTTAGCCAAAGGAGATTATAACTTTCAAAAGTGGTCACAATCTGCCCAGATCTTCACTACCACAGTAATGTTGCTGCTATAGGCAAAATGCCTCGTGGGGGAAGGTTTGAGTTGGCAGATTACTGAGGGGACCTTTCACCCGCAAGCTGTTCAGCTTACTTATGAGTCCCCCTTAGACTTCCATGCAGATTGTGTGGTGTGGACCTGGCACCCTCCACTGACTAATCTCTTTGCTGGCAGTTGAGAGCAGAGGCATCTATGGCAATCCAGTGGGTGCCTTGGGTTGGATCCAAATGCTGAGTTGATTAATGTTGGAGTCAGCACAGCCAGCAGCCAGGCCATGTGAGTGCTGAGCCCTAGGAAATAGCCCTGGGGGTTGTGGCATCAGTGACTAGTGACACACACACACACACACACACACACACACCAGGTGCCAGGACTATGTCAGCTCAGAATTCTCAGAAAGTCCTGCATAATGCAATCTTCCAAGCAGAAAACTGGTTTGCAATTTTTCATGTTTCCTAAGCAAGGGCTTTTTTTTTTTAAAGTCAGGATTTCCACACTAAGAAATGCAACCCAGAAAATGTGCCAGTAGAGAAACTCTCACACAGTGTTAGGACCTGACTAGTTATGGTTGTAAAAGAGCATAGAAAAGAGTAGAGTGGTAAACCAAAATTCTTCTACGGGGCCTCTGATGGTCCAAAATACAACCACAGTCATTGTCCTTGCTCAGCTTCATCTCAGAGCTCCACAAAGAAGGCTGATCCTGTAAAGGGTCCAGTGTTGGACACCTCGAAGTGCTCCATGGATATAAGAAGCCATTCTCTTTCTATTGTGAGATGGGTAAAAGTCACATGCCTGTTCCTCTGTTTGCTTGTTCCTATGCCCGCTGAGCCCACTTCTGGGTTCTGCTCTCCCCGCCCATTTTAGAAGCCCCGCCTCTCTCCAACACAGTAGCATCTTGATCATAGGCTCACAGAGGCTCTGCAGAAATCTTTATTATTATTATTATTATTATTATTATTATTATTATTATTATTAATTTTTAGGGTTTTTGAAACAGGGTTTCTCTGTGTAGACTTGCTTTGTAGACCAGGCTGGCTCACAGAGATACATCTGCCTCTGCCTCCCAAGTGCTAGGATTAAAGGTGTGTGCCACCGTGTCTGGCTCAAGTAGGAATCTTTAAAGGAGACCTTTAACTTTATATATATGTTTTGTAGACCTGCTTTTTAAGGACAAAACAAAACAAAAAGCAGGAACAATAGCAGCAAAACAGGGTCTCATGTTGTAGCCCAGGCTGGCCAAGAAATCAAAGTCCTCCAGACTCTGCTGCCTCATCTTTGATTATACTAGACAGTTCTAGAAGTCACTTCTCTGTCTCGCCAAGGGCTTGAAGCCTGATGACATGTCTGCTTGGAAAACATCACTTTTGGTCTAGGACCACCACTTTAGGAAGTGCATAGGCTTAACTTCAGTTTGACACTTTCCCAGATCTCTGCCTTTAAAACTGATTGCATGGTCTGTATTTCAATGAAGTGAGGTCAATTTCTGCTTATCAAGCCCTTGGCTGAAGTGCCTTGAGCCTACGTGGATGGTGGGCCTAGCTCATTATCGCTTTAGCTTAGCTTCCTATCTGCTTATGACTTTACTTCCAAAGGTCTGTGTGCTCTAAGGATGCCCTGTATAGATACCACACGACGGACAGGTGGGCGGTGCGCACAGAGTGAGTACCTGGCAGCGTCCTATGGACAGCTGGTGATTACACTGGGGGAGAAGGTTCTGGTTCTAAATGAGGTGTGAGTGTTCCAGAGGGTAGTAACCTTGTCCTGTTGAATTATGATGAGAAAACAACTCAGTTGCCTGCAGAGCCAAAAAACAAACCTCAGAACTGCTTAACTCATCCGTCAAACAAACTGTATTTTAGGAAATGCAGGACAGAGAAAAATGCACAAAAGAAAAGGAGATTTATTTATTTGTACAAAAGTGGAACGACAGGCGTTTGAGTGGATCCAAATAGAGTTTTGGGAGGGGAAAAAATGTGATTCATTGCCAGCTATTAAATCTTGTTTATCCTTTTTTAAACTAACCAGAAACACATTTTGGAAAAATCCAAGTTAACAGTTGAAGCACTGGGAACTGCTTCAGGCGCTGCCTACCAAGGGGAGGGCAGGAGTGCCGTGAGTCAGCAGGTTTCCAGAAGTCTGGAAGGGTGAGTGGCCAGTCCTGAGCCAACAACCACCTAGCCTCTCCAAGATCTCCCCTGTCAGCTTCCTCAAAGAGGGGAATACACCTCAGGGCAGCCGGTAGAAGGCTGAAGTTTAACAAGGCTTCGAAGGACACACACACACACACAAAATGTTTCTAAAAACACAATCACAAAGAGATGGGTCCCCCAGTGAGCCCTGGGTACCCATTGCTACCTCCCAGGTTGCCAGCCGACTTGACCAGGGTTGACTCCAGACACAGGCACAAGCCTGGAATTCTTCAGCACTCTTGACAGGTATCTGAAAGCTTGGCTGTGATCCCAGTTGGTGGTGGAAGAAATCTCTGCTGCGCATGCGCTGAACTGGACCCTGTATACTCCCCTGCCAGAGCCTGAGAGCGAATAACCTCTTCCAGCTGCTTTCACTGCCCACCAGGACCCTCTTGGGTTAAAAGCATCAGTCTAAATATTCACACTGTTAGTCCTTCTAGAATAAGAAGGGATGGACTTAGCCACAGGCTATAAGAATTATGCTGGTTTGAATAATCATAAAATGTACACAGTTTTGGAGGTGGGGTGGAGAGAGCTGTGCAAAAATTAACTTCTCTGGAGCAGAAGCTCTTCATATCCCTTGTGTTTTTCAAGCAGGCAATTGCGACCAGAGGAATAGCCTCAGTTGTGACCGCAGGTGGGACTCCTCCGAGTTCAAGGACTCCGGGAATGGCCAAATGGACTCAGGTAGAGGACTGCTCTTCTGTCTCCCCCCTTCTACATAGTGATCTAGGTGGAAGGGGGCATACATGCTGTCTTTTTCCAGCTTTCAAGCCTCCACGTAAAGCTAGACTCTTATGGCGGATTCTGCTTTTTCTCTCCCTTCCCACCCCCACCCCCTATTCTCCCCCACCCCCCATCCCCCACCCACTGCAAATCTTTGCTCTCTGCTTTACTGCCCTCTTTCCTTCTCATATTTCTACCAATATGTAGATTTCTCGATGGTAAGACCTGGGCCTTACTCAGTCTCATTTGTTAGCCGGATGTCTACTACGTGCCTTGAATGTGGTGGTTAGGGTAAGGCCGCCTGCAAATCGACCCAGAGCCTTGTGACTGGCTACAGCATGGGCTACCTGGGCCAGGTGGACACTTCTCTGAGTGCCTATTTCAATATCTAGCACTAGGAAAATGCTTAAACACCATCTTAACCTTAATCACAGCAGGAGCAAACACTGGATTTCTCATGTGGTGGGGCCTCGGCATCTGTGCTGAGAATGACAACCACTCTGAGATATTGTCTATGGGACAGGCTTCATGAGAGGAACACAGAATGGCCCAAGAGGAAGTAAGAAGGAAAAACTAGAACAAAGCTGTGCTGCTTGGTTAGGTTGGCAGTTTTCAGAGGGACTAGTCAGAAATACCTCAGCACATACGATGATTAGTGTTAACACCAACTTGGCAGAATCTAGAATCACCCGATAGATAGACCTCTGAGCACTCCTGGAGGGATTATCTTGATTACACTAATTGAGGTAGGGAGCCTTGCCCACTGTGGGTGACACCATCCCCTAGGTGGATGACCCTGAACTACATAAGAATGAATAGAGTGACCTAAGCATGGGTGTGCATGTCTGCATTGCTCTTTGCTACTGACTATGTGTGCTCTGTGTCCAGCTCCTTCAGGTTTCTAAGACTGTGTCTTCTCCACCGTGACGAACTGTAATCTGGAACCATGAGCCTACTGGAACCCTTCCTCCCTCAAGTTGTTTTTAGCAGAGTGTAGGCTCAGTTTTCTTAACCAATATATTTTATTACACCTTATTAGCCGAGCATGCATCACTTATAACCTGACTAATCAAACCAATAGTAAATGAGGATTAAAGAAAACAATAACAAAACCGTAAGGATATCAGTTCCGAGGAACGGTTCTCCTGGTGTAATCAGCAGGATTTCTTCTGCTGGAACCTGGAGCAACCAGAACCCAGAACCTCAGCGGGAGGCGGAGACCCGAAGCCTTCCCTCAAGTGGTTCTCTCTACGAGCATCTCGAAATGGAGTGATGAACAGCCAAAACTATCTGAAGTCTCCCAAAAGCCCCACCTTCAGTTCTGGGCTCATTTATATATCTCCTCCCAGAGTCTGTTCATGGGATCTTTTCAGCTGGCAACAATCAAGCTCCCGCACGAGGTGGTTGGTCTTCTAGTGGATTAACCTCACCTGTTCTCTCACAAGACCGTTCTGATCCCGCACTTGAGATCATAAAAACAAACAAACAAAAAACCAGGTTTATCTCTCCTTCAGCAGAGTATCTTAAAATAGCAACAGGAAAAGGAATCAAGGCAGCACGCATACTTTCCTTCTGATCCCTGAAAGAAAAACCAAGTCATGGTTTGAACCTGAAATGTTGCCCACAGGTTCATGTGTGGAAAGCCGAGGAAGCCCTTAGTCAATGTGTAAAGAACAGGTAACGTCCTGAGCGAATGTGTGTTTCTTGACGCCGACACAGCCATTCGAGGGCCAGTGACACGCCTCAGATCCATGGGAAGATCGCAAATGACGGCAGTGTGCGCAAAAACCAGGAGCCATCGAGTCCTCCTCCCAGATGGCTACAGCCCGAGGTTCTGGGTTGTGGAGCAGATGGTGCCACTCCATCAGAGTGCGCGGTTCACCCGTCCCCTGCTTTTTGTACAGACGCATCTGCTCTTTCTTTGTTCCCTCATCACGCTAGACAGGCTCTCAGGGTCAAGCGCCTCTGGCTGCAGCACTTAGGCTAAAGACTTGTTTCCCAGTTGCTGCTACTTTTGCAGGCGGCTGCCTTTAGCATGTGGGGTCTAGATGGCGGAAGGCGGTCACTTGAAGGAGCGGACATTTAAAGGAGCTAGCCCGACTACTGGTTCCATTTGCTCTCTGCCTCATGAACAGCTGCTACCTCATATGACTTACTGTAGGCTTTGACCTTTTCCAAACCTGCTTTATTTAGGGTTTTAAAAACGTGTACACCTCCCTTCCAGCCTACCTACCCTAGATAGGAGAGAAAAGAGGTTAATGGGAACAGGAGAAGCAGATCTTTCTTGACTCAGTTCCTGGGAGTGATTCCCTAGGAGTAGTCTGCAGAATTTCAGCAGACCAGCAATTCCACCAAAGTTGCTGCTGGAACCTGGAACAGCAGCCAGAACCCAGAGCCCCAAAGTGTCCTCTGGCATGGTTCTCTCTAGGAGCATCTCAAAGTGGAGCGATGGACAGCCAAATAATACCAAGACAGACAGACAGACACAGACACACAGACAGACACAGACAGACAGACAGACACAGACACAGACACAGACAGACAGACACAGACACACACAGACACAGAGAGAGAGAGAGAGACAGACAGACAGACAGACAGACAGACAGACAGACAGACAAACAGACAGACAGACACAGACACACACACACACACACACACGTATCAGAGTCTGTACTAAGATGTGTTTCAGCTGACAAAAACCAAGCCCCCGTACGAGGTGGTTCATTTTCTAGTGGATAAACATCACCTGATCTCTCACAAGTCTGTTCCCCATCCCACACTTGGGATAAAAACAAAACCATGTTTATATCCACTACGACTTACTGCTAACATGAATTGAGCCTGTCAGCCATGCATTCTCCCCTCTGATGGCTGAAGTTCTCTGAAACTATGAGCCAAATACCTCCTCTGTTGTTTCTGTCAAATATTTTGATTGCAACAATATAAAACCCACTAACATAGTGTGAGACTGGGCTGAGGAAGCTTGGTAGTAGGAGCCCAGCCTGGTTGCTCTCTGGCTCTCGCTCAGAACACATGAACAGGCTTTTTTTTTTTTTTTTTTTTTTTTTTTTAAGTCTTTTCCAAAGTGTTAATTTAAAAAATCCTACTAAGGGAATGAAGAGATGGCTCAGCACTTATGAGCGCCAGCTGCTCCTCTAAAGAACCTGGGTTCAATTCCCAGCACCCACACAGCCACTCACAAATGATCTGTAACTCCAGTTTCAGGGGGTTTGGTGCCCTCTTCTGGCATCCATGAGCACTGCATGCACACGGTGCACAGGCATTTACACTGGCCAAAAAACGCCCACATACATCAAACTGGTTTTGAAATCATTTAAAAATACACCCTACCCCTAGGTCCAAATCTGCATATCATAATGTTCTACTTGTAGGTTTCTAGGACCCTCTGGATCCTTCTACTTTGCTATTCTCCCATTCTTCTCTCATCTAGCGTCCCAATAGGACGTCCTCCCCTCTGTCCCAGTTTCCTGGTAAGTGAAGGCTTTCATGGGACATGCCCCTTGGGCTAGTATGCAGATATACAGAGGAGGAAATCCCCCTCAGGAACAGTCATAGCGAAGGGGAATAAGGGGAAAATGGGAGGGAGGGAAGAATGGGAGGATACAAGGGATGGGATAACCATTGAGATGTAACAAGAATAAATTAATAAAAAAATTTTAAAAATAATTTTAAAAAATATACCCTATAAGCTATTTGGAGTTATTCTCTTGACTACCTGACCAGAATGGGTGTTCCCAAGAAGGACAACAGTGGATGGTATGCAAATAGGGCCCAGGCTCATGCACTGTGGAAACAGACAGAGTAGGCATTGAAGGATAACTCTGGCCTGCCATCCTCTACCGCCACAGCCATGTTCTCTTGCTAGAGAGACTGTGGTCCCAGCTACATTTCTGCATACCCCAAGACTGCCCCAGGACCTTCTCTGGCCCAGAGCCTCACTCCCGGAGCCTGGCAACAAGGACAGCACTGGGGTCGTTTTGCTCCAAGCTTTGGTACACAGGACCAAAAGAGCAAGAACTGATGACGTCAGTAACCTGAAAACTGACTCCTAGGTACCCAAGAGCAGAGAGTAACTCTTTAGAGAAATCTTGGTACCCAGATGTTCGGAGTTTCATTGTTCCTAACCAAGAAGTAGGAAAAGCCCGTTAATTAATCACAGATGAACAGAAGGCATTTTGTTCTCGTGATGGAATACTAGTCAGCTATAAAACAAATGCTGCCGCATGATAAAACATAGGTGGGCCTTCAAATGCTGTGTAAGATTCCATGTATATGAAATTTCTAAATGAGCAAAGCCATAGAGATGGAAGTGTGTGAGGAGATGGCACTGACTGCACTGTAGGCTACTGATGGTCGACTGCACTAAACACACCAAGTTATGTACTTTAAAAACGGTGGATTTGGGTCTGGAAAGATGGCTCAGAGGTTAAGAGCACCGCCTGCTCTTCCAAAGGGCCCGAGTTCACTTCCCCAACAACCACAACCATCTGTAATGAGATCTGGTGCCTTCTTGTGGCAGGCAGGCACACATGCAGGCGGAATACTGTATAAGTAATAATAAATCTCAAAAAACCATTTTAAATAAATAAAATGGCTGTATATAGTCAATCCACTTGCCTAACATAGTTGATCCCCCGCACTGCCAAAAGTGAAGGAAAGGTGTTTCTGTGTCGCACAAATTATTTCAATAAAAATGCAACTAGAAAGAAAGAGTACTGAAGGCAACTTCTGGGAGCAGTGGCCATCTTTCCCTCTTGAGCCAACTAGGTACCTGGTAAGCCCCAAGCGCTGCCTTCAGGATTGTTGGGCTGTCCCTCAACCACACACTTCAGTCACCGTTTCTCTAAGTCTTGTGTGGGCATTGAGTTCTGAGCATTCGTTTTGGTGCCTAGACTGCGAATAGGTTTTTGAGGCTTGGTTGATCCAGGGCATTTCTTTGCCCTGTCCCTAGCCATGCCAGCACTGTGCAGTGGTCCCAAGGAAGCCAGTCACCACAGATGCTGAAAAGCACAGGAGACTGACCGATAGACAGGGCTTGGCACAGTGCCAGTTCTGTGAGCTGCTCACTTATGCTGATGTCATCACTGCCGACTCGAGACAAAGCCTTGGGGTGAAGAGACACCGCTACCACAGGTATCCCAAGGATGCCACAGATTGCTCTTCGCATCTGCCTGCCCCCTTTCTCAGCAGGTGCCATCACCAACACCTGCTTCGTGCCATTGTGTCTCTTTAGCTGCAAATGTGAAGGTCACTCAGGGACTAAGCCTCACCTAAGTGGCAGCTGAGATGCTGGCTGTGCCCACTCATGAAGCTGCCCTCCCTGCCCATCTCACACATGATGGCCTGCTGTACTCCAGGTGGACCAGGCTCCTTCCTCCCAACGCAGGTACCAAGCCCGCCATTTCCATCCTCACACACTTGGCCTCATTTCTAAGAAGCATAACTGAGGAGCCTTTTCATGCCAACAAATGACTGAAAGACAGAGCACAGGAGGTCTTCTCTTTATACCTGGTCTACAGAGTTCCAGGACTGCCAGGCCTCTGTGAAACAGAGAAACCCTGTCTCAAAAAAATCAAAATGGGCAATTGGATTTCAAGAACAGAGCCGTCCATAACGATATTAGTGTCCTTACAACTAAGGTGCCAGAGAGCTGCCTGGACCTTTCACCATGTCAGTGGGTGCACGATGAGGAAGGGACACAGAGGAAGAAGAGAGGAAGTGCTGCTGGACACTAAATCTGCTGGCACCCCTGACCTTGAACCCCAGCTTCTAGAACTATAAGAAATCCGTTTCTCTTACGTCTTAGCCATCCCTGTTTGTGGTGTTTTTGTTACAACTTGAACAGGCTAAAGCAAACTTCCTCATTTTAGGAACCCCCTCAAGCTCTAAGCAAAGTGCAGTAAAGAATGGCCATTGGGTTTAGTAACATAGTTCTCTGTGAAACAGTGAAAGCAAAAGCCCTGTGCAGACTGGCTTGGCTTTAAAGGAGAGCGGGAATTACTGTTCTGTAATCCTGTTGCATCAGTCTTGTGTAATAGCGAAGCTGTCTAAGAAACTCCTCAGTTTTAATGGCTGCAGTCTGAAACATCCGTGAGTGAAATACCCTACTTCCTGGGACCTGTTTTAAAAATACTTCAGCAAGAGGAAAAGAAATGAAGCAACCTGCATCTGCTCATAATTCTTTGTTTGTTTGTCTTGTTGTTTGTTTGTTTGTCTTTGACAGGGTCTCACTATCTTGCTCCGACTGGCCTGGAATTTGCACTGTAGATGAGGCTGGTTTTGAACTAATGGAGATCTATCTGCTCTGCCTCCCAAGTGTACGACTAAAGGTGTACGCCATCATGCCCAACCTGTTCATAATTCTTAATTCTGTATGATACAATTATGAGGTTCTCTGTTATCTTTCATTTTCTACATATGATTGAAATTATTCAATATGGAAAGTCTTTAAAAAAATTAGGTAAGTAGAAGAAAAGGAGGTCAAGGCAGCAGGAACACACACACTAGTCTCATGAGGAGTCTTGCTATATGTGCAAAACAGATAGGTTCCTGAAAGTTTGTATTGTGGACAGGAGCATCGCCATGTCAAGGAACCAAGTGCCTCAGACTCATGGGAATATCATGCCCTTCCCCTGATTTGGGTATGGATGCTGACAGAGTGTACAGAGAACACCAACCACTTCTGCTTCTGCTTCCCTGGTAACAGGCACTAAGACTGCTTCCCCGGCCCCCCCTGCTCCCCCCCCCCCCCCGTGCCTTAGAGACCCCTGCTGAGATGAGCTAACTAGTCTCCTCCTCCTCCCTACAGAGTTCCCAGGCTGCTGCTCCGAGCTCAAGGCCAGCCAACACTAGCTTTTCTTTTCTGTCTGTTGTTTCTTCATTCCTGTCACCCCAGGCAGGTCAATCCCAAAGCTCTGTGGGTCACAGCAGCTGTGGAGGAAGCAATGCTCGGCTTGCTCTCTGCTTGTTCTTCTTAGTCATTGCCTTTTGCCATGGGAGAAGCTACAGCTTGTGTGAATGCTGATTTAGGAACATGGCTGAGGCAGTGCGCTGTCCTGGAGTAGGAAGGAGGGATAGGACCTATTGGACGCGCCCCGCTCATTCAGAGTCAGCCAGATATGGCAGGAAGGGTGGAGGAAAGGCAGGATCTACGTTGGCAGGATGGCTTCCATAGGTTCTCGTAAATTGCAAATGAGGTCACGGAGTGAGGATAAAGCGTAAAGAGAACCCATTTGAACACTAAGCAGAGAGGAGACAGTGAGGAAGGGAAGCAGAGTCACCTACAGAAATAAAACAGAGTTTTCAGAGATTACCAAAGACCTAGTTGAGGTTGACACGAACCAATAAGTGGAGAAGCTATAGGTGATCATGTCCCATGACGCCGTGATCTCATCACTCAGTACTCCCCTTAGTGCAATGATAGTAACCAATTTGCTTTCTCTGCCTAAGTGCTTTGGCTTGACTCTAGGGTCATCTGGAAATGAGGAAGTACTTCTGCCTCCACGAAGCAACTGTCAGCCAACAGGGCTTTGGTCTCTGCTTTGGGCCGAATATTTATGTTTCCCTGAGATTCATGTGGGAAGTCCTTCTGCTGATAGCTGTAAGGCTCTGTGGTAGGCAGGAGGCACTGAAGTTGTCACTGAGGTGTCAGTGAACGCTAGAGTTGTTGCAGTGTGGGAGGAAGTGTGGAACGCAGAAGGCTCAATCGAGAGCAGTTGAACCTAGTGTAAAATCTCCAAGGACTCTGCTGAGGCTCCTGGGTGGTCCAGCATCATCGGATGTCTGAGAAGGAAGGTGAGAGACTGGCTTGGGAGACAGATGAAGGACAGGGAGGCGCCTGTCCCAGCTTAGGATCACTTGAAGGGACCGACTGCGGGGACACATAGCTCCTGCAGCATCGTAGAACCAGAAAGTAAAGGGAGAGAGATACAGATGAGCAGTGGAGGACGTTGGGTATGAATTCCAGCGAACATCCTGAGAAAGAGTCTGGGGTGGAAAGGGCGGCGGCTGGTCACACTGGGGATGCGGGAACGCAGATGAGTGATATGGGACAACGGAAATCTTGGGATTCTTGTTACGATAAAAACCAACCAGAAAGCAAATGAGGAAGCAGACATCCGAGGATAAATAAAAGCTCCTTCTCGGATTATTTATTTTATTTTATTTTTTTGGCACACAAAAGAACGGGTTTAATTATGACATTTTCACACACGCATGCCACAGTGTATTTTACCTAAATTCACCCTCCATGAACCCTTCCCCGTCTCCCCTGCCCCTCCGACGGGCTCCTTTCTCCCACCTAGCCCTCTCTGTTTTCATGCCACATATATAATATGTATATATTCTATTTTCAGCCATCCAGTCACCACTTTGTGACTCCCAGTGTCCTCCAGTCTTTTTCTCTAGGGAACAAAGTCTGTTCTTTGTAAAACCTGGTTCCCCTCATTGACCGTGCCTCACGAAGGCAGCTTCTAACGTGCCTGCCATTCTTTGGAAACCTCATGTAAAAGCATTTCCCTAACTTAAATCCTCATATTTCATCTACTGTTTCCCTGGGCCCAGTCTCTGGCAACCATGTCTTTTTTTTTTTTTTTTTTTAACTTCGTGTTTTACCTTTGTCAGATGTAAGAGTTGAAGTTATACAGTGTGTGGAGTTTTCGGATTGTCTTCTTCCATTCCGTCATGTGCATTTCGGCTCGCTCCCTGTCATTAAACTTATGGTTTAACGGTCCATTTCTGTGAGTGACTGAAGGGCAGCTCATTGCCCGATGTACCAAGCTGTCCATTCGTCTTTGGAGTTCATCCTGGTTGCTTGTTCTGGCCATTCTGAATAGAGCTGCTATCAACACAAACAGAAAGGGTTTCCTGAGTGTGTAAGTTAGAAAGGAGCACAATTGCTGATTCATTTGGTAAAAATATATTCAGAAGGAACAAACTGTCTCCAAAAGTAGCTGGAACATTACTCACAGGGCTGGTGAGATGGCTCAGTGGATAAAGGTGCTTGCTGCCAAGCCTGAGTTTGGTCTCCAGGACCCGACTAGCAGAAGAAGAGAACCGACTCTCACAAACTATCCTCTGATCTTTCCACATGTACCATGAACACACACATACAAAACACATACAAGCATATGACTACATACATGCAGAAGCAATGAATAACTGTCATAAGTTAAAACACACACACACACACACACACACACACACACACACACACACAAAAGCCTAAAACTTTACCCAGGAATGAGAGTCCCCGTTGTCTCTTACAGTCCTTGCCTGAAACTGGTGCTGTTTTATCTGGTGGTGTTTTTATCATAACTAAAAAAAAAAAAAAGAAAAGAAAAGAAAGCAGTGGCAGATATTTCGTAAACATGGCTCCAAATGATGCTCAAAGTCCCAGCAAATACCCCATTTTCATTCTCTGAAAAATCACATTTCTGCACTACCATGACTGCAGGAGAGTTAGAGGTTATTTTGTGAATAGAGAATTGAGAAAGCGCCATCCTTTGTACAGGACATTCTGCCTCGAACCCAAAGAATCAGACTTGGACATTGTCCCGCCAAGGAGCACCGGCTGTGAGTCACCAGTTGTCCTGGCCCACGGTGTGTGGTGTCAGGGGACTTTCTTCCCCACACAGACTGGGTTACGTACTGTCTCAGAACCTGAGCTATGATCTTAATCTCTAGGATAGGTATGAAGGCCTGAAAACATCCAGAAAATGGTGATTTACCATTTCTCAAGAAGTATCAGCAGCAGAACATGACAGAAACAGCCAATCTCTCTCCCCATCTCTCTCTCTCTCTCTCTCTCTCTCTCTCTCTCTCTCTCCTCCCTCCTCTCCCTCTCTCTCTCTCTCTCCCCCCTCTCCTCCCTCTCTCTCTCTCTCTCCTCCCTCCCTCTCTCTCTCTCTCTCCCTCTCCTCTCTCTCCCTCTCTCTCCTCTCCTCTCTCTTCCTCCTCTCTCTCTCTCCCTCTCTCTCTCTCTGCCACTTGCTTTGGAGTTACTAGCACATGGAAGACCCCTTAGAGGTCCAGTGTCATCAGTGCTTGTAGCATGAACATGCCCCACATATCCCTTTCTTGTCACCTGGCTCCGAGGAGACAGAGTCCTTGTCTCCAGTTCAGAGTATTTTAGGAAGAAAGAACATTTCAAACTATTGGGTTTCTCCCTGGACGTTAAAGCAAGACACACAGCAGCCGGCTTGGCTTGGCTTGCTTGACTGGCCCCTTGGGGAGAGTGCTGCCCAGCCCTGTCAGGCTCTGCTTCCATCCAAAGCAAACTTCCCCTGGTGACCTCAGTGAAAGACGGTTTACATCATGACCAGAAACCATTTATTTATTTGTAATAACCTCAGGATTTTATGGACCCACAAGACGATGTGATTTAAGAAAACATTAGCAAACAATTCCAAATCTCAAGGTTTTACAATTTGTCAGGTCAAAGAATCATCAATGGAAATAGTTCTATATTAAGAATGGAAGGCTACACCCCGTGAAAACTCCATTTAAGCAAGGCTAGGGAGGCGGTGGGGGGTTTCACAATGTATATTTTTGTTCATGACATCCTGGGGTCTTAGGAAAAGACAACTGAGTTACCAGGAATCGTTCTGAGGAACATACGACCTAAGAGAAGTGGCCCTCTAATGCTGCCCTTGATGGGGGGGGGGGGGCATTGGCCCTGTAAATAACGTAGGCAGTGCATAGGCTGGCCTAAATAAACCTCTTGAGCTTTGCTTTGAACACAGTGTTGGAGCAAATTACGTGGTGTTTTATTAGGGTTTTTAAAGGCAAAATAAAGAAGTTACCAGGAAAGGGAGTGAGCTAAGAGTGGCCGTTGCTGTTGAAATATGTTGACTTTAAAGTTCCCTCTCTGTTAATGATGTTTTTAATCTACTAAAATAGCCAACATCACCCATCTTTAAAATATTTTTGAACTGTTTTCAACTTTTTTTCCCCCTCCTCTTGAGGCTGACTACCAAGGTCCAGCTATCAAAGTATTGGAGTCCAGCAATCAAAAGGCCCCTTTGGCGCACCTAATTAACATAACCAATTAAAATTAAACACCTCATCCCAACACAGGTTTTTCCTTTTCCCTTTATAAATTGCTATTTTCCCGTGGACCACGTCTGTCTCTTCTCTATCCAGAGGCAGTCCTTTGTCCTACTAGGAGGAAACACCTCTTTCTCTTCTCCCTCATCCTCTGTCTCCTGTCCCTGTATCTTATTCTCTGTTCTCTGACCCTCTGGGGCAAATAATTCTCCTTTGTGCTGAGAATGTGGTCTTGGGGATCTTGAGCTGAGACTGTTCCCTTATAGCTGTGTTCTAGGATTTTTGTCTATTACTTTAGGAAACAAACAAACAAAAAAACACCTTTTTATTGATTCTTTGTGAAGTTCACATCATGTACCCCAGTCCCACACATCTCCTTGTCCCTTAGTACCCACCCTCTGCTCTTTCAACCTCCCCCAAAAGAATATAAAAATAAAAAACAAAAAGCAAAACAAAAAACCATAGAAAACATATTGTTGTGGACGCTGTAGTGTGTCACAGTGTGCCCCATAGTACATCCTTTTGTCCACACATCTTTATTTGCAAATGTTCACTGCAGCGAGCCAATGGCTGGTTCGAGGCCTCTGGCTTCTGCTACACGGTCAATCCTGGATCCTTACCCGGACTCTTCTCAGATATCCTGTGGTTGCCCTGTGTCATGGGGGTCTTGCAGCAGTTCATAGATGAAGTAGATGTTGCAGTGGGCCAACTCAAAGCCCTGGATCTGGGCCTTGATGGCAGCTAAGTTGGTCAGCCCACCAGCTCTCAGGGAGCACCAGGGCAAGCTCTCTAGCACTGCCCCGGCTAGCTCAGCCAATGCCACAGCCAGCAAGGGGTAAAGTCGGCTCTCCCCTCATGCCCTCTGGCCAGCTTACCTGCACCCACGCTACTGGAGCCAGCTCTACTGTGGTCCCCAGTAGAGGCGAGGGGATGGGCCCATTCCTGTGCAGACCCAGAGCGTGCATCTCAGCACCTGAGTGTATGCATGTTAAGGTACTTAACTCCTACGTTCTTTCCCTACCCTCCTGCAAAGTTCTCCGAGCCACACCAAATTACTCAAATTTGTGTCTCCTGTCTCAGACTCCCGTGTATCCGGGACCACAGGCATGTGCCACCAGACTGGACTTCTCTTTCATACCTTGCCCATGACATGAAGACTTCGCCCGTGGATTGTGTGACCTTGATGGGCTGCCTCTTCACGGACCCAAAAGCGACCGGGCCAATCGATCATGCACTGAAACCTTCAAGGATGTGAGCCAAAGGGATTTTCTCTTTATGAGCTGATTGTCCCAGGTGTTTGTTATGCTGACGTAAACTGACTCACACAAGCACCTAAAGTCGGAGGGATCGAGTCTTGAAAAGTGATGACATCATTCTTAAATAGCCCAAGTCTGAGAAGAAGAGTTTCAGAAGACAACTCAGGATCTCAGCTTGAGAGCTAACGCACATTTGCCCAACAAGCCACAAACACAATGCTCTTGGACCAACACAGAACCTTTTACAGAGAATAGATTTACCCCCTGCTTCTTAAATGCAGAAGTTGAGACTTAAAGGGGTTAAGTTACCTTCTCCCCCTACTCCCACCCAAGGTCAGAGAGCAGATTTTGAGCGAAAGTGGGTCTTTGATCTTCAAGTTTAGTTTTTGTTTGTTTGTTTTCCATTGTAATTTCTCACTGGCTGTGTACACTTATGTTTTTGTTTCATGGTAACTTTATTAAAACATAAATTATCTCCCATGTCAGCAGCTCCCAGAGGGATCCCATATGCATTAGCAGTCACACCCCATTTTTCCTCCCTCTGTCCCCTAGACTCTTTTTTCTGTCTCTATCCGATCAGACGTTTTATGTGAGGGAATCATGCACCTTGTGGCCTTTTGTGTTGGTTTATTTCATAGGGTATAACGTTCCTAAGGTTTGTTTAGGTGGTACCCATGTCAGATCCTTTCTTTTAATTGCTGAGTAGACATGTTTTGTTCAGCCATTCGCTGGCTAGTGGGTGTGTTGCTTCATTGCTGTCTTGCATAATGCTGCTATCATCATCTCTATGCAAGTGTTTTTTATGAAAATATATTAAGTCCCAAGGATATATCTAGGAACAGGAATTTTATAGTAAATCTGCATTTAAACACTTTAGGGAAAA
The DNA here is from genome assembly GCF_903995435.1 of Acomys russatus. NCBI lineage: Eukaryota > Metazoa > Chordata > Mammalia > Rodentia > Muridae > Acomys > Acomys russatus. The sequence goes on from NC_067166.1 coordinate 19,493,442, forward strand.
AAAAAAGTGCTTTCCGGTGTGCCACTCCTATTTTCTGTTCCCACCATCAATGCATAAGAATTACAAGTTGTCCACATCCTCACCAACACTTATTATTTTATGTTTCTAATGAGAGCCATCTCAGGAGCTATGGAATGAGATCTCACTATGATTTGGTTGGCCTTTCCCTGGGGGCTGATAATTTTGACTTAAGTCCTATGTTTTTTTTTAAAAAAAAAAAAACAAGATTTGTTTATTTTTATTTATTTTATTTTATGTGCTTGTCTATCCACACACCACATACATGTAGGTCCCTCAAAGGCCAGAAGAGAGGTTCAGATCCTCTGGAACTGGAGTAACAGGCAGTTGTGAGGGATTCCTCTGGAAGAACGGCAAGTGTTTCTAACCACTGGGCAATTTCTCCAACATTCCCTGTGTCCAATTTTGGTCAAATTGGTTTTTCTTATTGAGTTGGCTTTTTATATATTCTTTGTATGCTCTAGATAAAATTCCTTGCAAAATCATCTTCAGATATTTCATCCCATTCTTTGGGTTCTTTTCATTTTTCTCATTTTTTTTTGAAATAGGAACACTTTGATTTTGGTTATATGCAACACATCTTTAAAAATACTTTGTGACTCTTTTGTTTTGTTTTTCCAGACAGAGTTTCCTCTGTGTAGTCTTGGCTGTCCTGTGACTTACTCTGTAGACCAGGCTGGCCTTGAACTCACAGAGATCTGCCTGTCTCTGCCTCCCTGAGTACTGGGATTAAAGGTGTGCACCATCAACTCCTGGCTTACTTTGTGCTTTTTAAGGATAAGAAACCAATAACTAACTCAAGGTTGTAACAGTTGCCCTTTTTTTCCCTAAGAGTGTTACTGTTTTCATTCTATTACTTAAGAGCATTTTGAGGTATTTTCATATGGAGAAGAAGGATGTAAATATCCAACTATGCTGACACACTTGGCAAAAGTCAATCTGTCATTGAACCAAAAGTAGCGTAATATAGATTGCAGACATATGCATAAGATCTAAAACTACATAAGTACTGAAGAAAACCTAAGGTGGAAGTCTCATTAACATTGGTCTAAGCATGGATTTAAGAAGAAACCTCAAAAGTATAAGAAATAAAAGCAATCTAGGCAAATGGGATTCCATCAAGTTGAAACGCTTCTGTACTGCAGGAAAAAAAAATCATTAGAGAAAAGAGACACCATCAGGATGAGATAATATATTTGAAACTATCTTAAAAAAGTTAACATGCAATATATAAGGGACTCAAACAATTCATTAACAAAGCCCAATTTTAAAATGGGCTACAGACCTGAACTGACATTCCTTAAAGAAGGGATTAACATAGCTAATCATTAGGAAAATGCAAATCAAAACCACAATGAGATTTAATCTCAATTCATTCAGGATCACTCATAAAAAAAAAAAATCAAAAGCTAACAAATGCTAATGAGATATGGAGAAAAGAAACCTTTATATACTGTTGGTGAGAGTGCAAATCAAAAAAGCTCATTATAGCAAACAGTACGGAGGAGCTAGAGAGACAGCTCTGTGGTTAAGAGTACTGGCTGCTCTTGCAAGGGACCTGAGTTTCGTCCATAGCACCCACTTTGTGCAGCTTATAACTGCTGGTAACTCCAACTCCAGAGACTCTGATGCCCTCTTGTGGCCTCCACAGGTACATGAACTCATGTGCACAGCACACACACAAAATGTGTTTTATTGTTTTTTACATTACACTGATTTATTCTTTATGTTGACCCAACTTTGCTATATATATTATATATTGTTGTTAATATATTAATAGTTAATATATGTTGCTAGATTCAACTTACTGATTTTTTTTTAAAAATCAATGTACACAGGGATATTAGTTTTTAAATTTCTTTAGTCTTTAATTTTTAGTTTTTGTGTCAGTATAGTATTATTCTTATAATGTGAGTTGGGAAAAGTCACTGTTTCTATTTTATAAAAGAGGTTATTGAAAAATGTTTTTATTTATTCTTTGAAAAATTTGTATGTGTATACAATGTATTTGGTCACAGCCCCTCCTACTCCCCCTTCCCGTTTCCCTGGGACCCACAGCGCAGCAATCTCAACTTCATGTCTTCTTTACCCCTTAGCATTTATAAACATCCTTTTTGTTTTAAGTAATAATATTTATCTTAGAGATATTTACTTCATTATTACAGCCAGTCTACTTATCTTTTGATGATCTTTGCATTATCACAAATTTCCTTTTACTCTGTCTAAATGCGCTCTTCTGTTAATACAGGGCTATTAGAGTTGGCTTCTGGGTTTTGTCTTAGTTTATTCATTTTACCAATCTCTATCTTTTGACTGGAGTTTTAAAAATTTGCTTCTTAGGGCATGGTTGATAGTGTGGGATGTATGTTTGTCATTTTCCTGTTTTATTCCTTTGTATCTCAATCTGCGTTTTGCTTTTTTTGTTTGTGTGTGTGTTTGGTTTTTTTGCTTTGGGCAGATGTTTTCTATTGTATCATTAGGATTCCTTGGTTGTTTCTATGGCAGTTGTGTGTGTGTATGTGTGTGTATGTGTACGGGTCTGTGTGCCTATGTGTACATGTGTGTATGTATATGTGTGTGCATATGTGTGCATGTGTGTGTGTGTGTGTGCGCGCGCGCACATGTGCGCACATGCCTGTGGATGCCAGAGGTCCACCTTGGGTGTTGTTCCTCAGGATCTGAACACATTATTATTACTACTACTACTGTTATTATTATTATTATTATTATTTGAGACACAGTCTCTCACTGGGACCTATGTCTTGCAGATTAACCTAGCCTGGCTCCCTAGTGAATGCTCCATCGTGTGGACCCTCCTGTTGCCACCTCCTTGGGGCTGAGACTATAAACACAAGCCACCTTGCCCAGCTTTTGGCACGGCTGCTGCCGATAGAACTCAAGTTCCTGGTGTTGATGCAGCAAGTGTTTTTACCAACTGAGCTAGCTCTTCAACATCTTGACTAACAGTTTTCAGTTCTGTCTCTTCTTTGTTTTTTAGTGGCTACCTGAAAGTTACAAATAATACTTAATTTAGAACACCCTGATCTGAGTTAATGCCAACTTCATTTCAACAACACAGAATGACTTTGCTCCTGTACAAATTTTTTATCATTCTCTTTCGTTCTATCATTACCATCATATTACGTCTCTATGCATTTTAAGCCCATAAATGATTTTATAGCTGCTGCTTTGTGCAGTTGTCCTTTAAATCATATGGGAGAAAAAGTTATAAATGAAACTATTATACACCGCCTTCCACATTTTCCCTGTGTAATATTTTTACTGGTGGTTTTTATTTCTTCATATGATTTGAGTTATTACCCAGTGTTGTATAATTTCCACCCAAAGGGCAGGTCTGATGGCTGTGAGTTATTTCCACTTCTGTTGATTTAGGGATATCTTAAATGTTGCTTTTACAGATTAGTGTTTTTGGCTGATAGTCTTTCAACACTTGAAATAAATCATCCTACTGCAGTCTGTCGTTCATGGTTTCTGACAAGAAACGAACCGTTAGAAAATTATCCCAAGAACTGATGAAGAAATTTTAAAAAGCTCCTGCACAGCAAAAGAAATAATCAGCAGAGACACCTACATAATATAAAAAAATCCTTGCCAACTGCACATCTAATAAGTGGTTGATATTTTGAATATAAAAAGAATGAGGCCCAGTGGCACACGCCTAAAATCCCAGCACTCAGGGAGGCAGAGGTAGGTGGATCTCTGTGAGTTCAAGGCCAGCCTGGACTACAAAGTGAGTCCAGGACAACCAAGGCTACACAGAGAAAGAAACCCTGTCTCAAAAACAAAACAAAACAAAACAACCAAACAAACAAACCAAAACCAAAACCAAACAAAAAAACCACAAAACAAAACCAAAGAACTTAAAAAAAAAATAAATAAATAAAAAAATCAACTTCCCCCCAAATAATTCAACCAATAAAGGGACAAGTGAATTGACCAAGCAGTTCTGAAAAGATGAAATACAAGTGAACAAAAACGTTTTTTTTTAATTCAGCAATCTTAGCCACTAAGGAAATGCAAACTGTAAATATACTGAGATTCCATCTCACCCAAAGAAGAGGCTGAAGAGATGGTTTAATGGTTAAGAGCATTGGCTGCTCTTCTGGGGGGCCCAGGTTTAGTCTCCAGCACTTAAATTACCAGGCAGCTAACAATGGCCTGGAACTCCAGTCTCAAGGATCTAATGCCCTCTCCTGGCTTCCACAGGCAATGCACAAATGTGGGACAGAACCGTGAATGCAGGCAAAATGTGTGTGTGTGTGTGTGTGTGTGTGTGTGTGTGTGTGTGTGTGTGTGTGTGTGTGTGTTGAGGACTATGGGGTAAGAAGAGGCCTAATATGAGGGAATAGAAGATAATTAGAGAGGATAATAAGGAGAAAAACATACATTATTACATATTTTTTCTCATATACTATATTGCTGTTGTTGCTGCTGCTGCTGCTGCTGCTGCTGCTGCTGCTGCTGCTGCTGTGACAAAGCACAAAGAACAAAAAGTAACTCAAGGCATAAAGAGTTAATTTGGTTTATCACTTCGGAGGGAGAGTCCATAATGACAGGAAGATATGGCAGTAGGTAGCTAGACCCAGGAGTTGATATGGAAGATTTTCAATCATACTTATGAAGAAGAGATGGTGAACAGGAGGTGGAGCAAGACCGTACTCTCTCAAAGCCTTCCCCTTGTGATGTGCTTCCTCCACTAAGGCTGCCTCTCCTAAAGAGCCTGTAACTATAGCCTCCTCAGACAGCGATTGACCGGAGACCAAGTGTTCACATACCTGAGCCTAGGGCAAACATGGTCATGTACACCACCATCTATGCAGGACACAGGCTTAAATATATACACAGAGGCATACGGTAGAAAAACAGAAGGCAGACAAACAAGAGCTGAGAAAGGACGGGTGAGGGGAGAGGGTGGAGCAAATATGAGCAAGGTGCAATGTATGCTATGAAAACATCATAATGGGAGCCAACATTTTGCGTGATAGCTTGATCAATCAAAATGTCAACCGTGGATCTTTGTAGCATCTATTATGTGCATGAACTGCTTTCTCGTATCGTTGTCAAGAGTCTGTGCTTTGCGTTTTGATAATTTGAAAATATTCTCTCTAGGTGTGGAACTCTAAGTTTATCCTGCTTGGAGTTGGTTAAACTTCTGCATGTGCAGTCTAATGATGTAATTGGAAGCATTCCAACCATCATTGGTCCAATTATTCTTTCTTCTACTTTCTCTCCTGCTTTTCTAAGGATCCAGTTGTGCATGTGCTGGTGTGCTTTGTGGTAGCCTTCAGGTTTCTGATGCTCGTGTGCTTGTATCGATCCTTGGACTGGATGTTCTTATTCGATGTGAGTCTCTGGATTTTCTGGTCTTTCCTTCTGTTTTCTAAAGCCTAATGTTGGGTTCTGTGGTGGTTAATTTTAAATGTCAGTTTGAGTAGGTTAAGGAAGTCCTCCGAGAGCTGATAAGGCATTATTTCTATGTCTATGAGAGAGTGCACCTAGAAACAACTGGAATTTGAACCCCTGGGCTGGATAAGAAGAACCTACCTTCATCCCATGTTGATAGAGGCACAGTAAAATTAGTTGAGGACCCAAATAGAGCAAGAATGTGAAAGAAAGGTAAATTTGCATCTTAAATCAAGATGTAGATCCAGACCCGAGGGTAGATGAAAGACAGTGTCCTAGTTAGCATTAATTGTCAGTCAACTTGATACAGTTGAGAGTCCTCTGAGAAGAAAGCCTTGATTAAGGAGTTGCCTAGATCGGCTTAGCCTGAAATGTTTGTGGGGAATTGTCTTGGTTGTTCATTAACGTAGGAGGGGCCAGCCCACTGTGGGCGGTTCCATCTCTAAGCAGATAGAGCTAGGCTGTATAAGAAATTTAGCTGCCTTTGTTAGGGTTTATATTCCTGTGAAAAAACACCATGACCAAAAGCAACTTGTTAAGAAAAGGATTTATTTAATCCTACAGCTTGTGGTCCATCACCATGGCTTGCTCACTGGCCAGTCTGGTCGGAGAATTTTCTTACCTGAGGTTCTTTTTTTCCCCAAACGACTCTAGCTTGTGTCAAGTTGGCATAAAACTAGCCAGGACACTGGCTAAACAGGAGTCTCGGTGAGACAATATGAATACCTCTGTAGTTCGGTTTCAAGTTCCCGCCCTGACTTCCCCAAGTGACGGATTGTAAACTGTACGAAAAGCTAAAACAGTCCCTTTCCTCTCCTAAGCTGTTTTTGGTCAAAGTATTTGTCACAGCAACAAAAAGGAAACACAAGTAGACAGACTGACAGATAGACAGACAAGTAGATGGATTGATTAGTTCTGGGTTTTGGAGAACATTAACTAAAATAAGCCCCTAATCTTTTTTTTTTTTCTTCAATTTTTATTTCTTTCCGATCTCAAGGCTCTACTTGGTACTGTTGATACTTTCTGTTTTCTTATTGATGTCATCTGTGTGGTGAGATGCCATTCTCCAGCTTAATTCATCAGTTATGTTTCCCTCTAGTTATTAATATTTGAACATGTCCACCATAGCTGACAAGGCCTCCATTTTCCAAGTCCAATGTGGGCTTCCTTACAGGAAGCTGTCCCTGGTGGTCTCACCACCTGTGTCCAGCCATGGTTTTCTGGTCCCTTTGTATAGCTCTGAAGTTTTCCTGGCAACGATGGTCATAAACCACTGTCAAATCCTAAAAGCAGACCCTTCCTTCCCCTAGTGACTACGACGCTATCATTGTCAATGCTTCTGTTACTTTTTTCTTTAGTGACCCCCTATACTTGTATAAAATACATACTTTTTTGTCATACGGGGCCTTTGAACTGTCTGTGAGTTGAGAAGTTTAATGATGGCAAAGGTATTTTATTGAATGCGTCAACACCTAGATTTCCCACATTTTCTGATCAGACTCGTGACATGTTGCAGAATTTTTTTTTTTCATGTAGATCAGTGGTTCTCAAGCTGTAAAGGTCATGATCCGTTTGGGGAGTCACATATCAGATATCCTGAATGTCAGATATTTATATTATGTCTCGTAGCAGTAGCAAAATTAGAGTTATAAAGTACTAAATGAACTAATTTGGTTTTGGTTGGGGATCACCACAGCATGAGGGACTATAGTAAAGGGCTGCAGCATCAGGGAGGCTGAGAAACACTGAGGAAGATGATGTTCTTGTACCTCGCCCCCCCATTTTTGGCATTAACAAAACGCTAGATATTCACAAGTTCCCTTGATTGTATGTGACCCACTAGATCCTCAGAGATATATTGAATATTTTTAAAAATTTCCTACGAATGGCTCTCTTGGCATTTCTCTTTTTAAGTTTGCTTGTTTGATTGGTTTGATGGGAAGAGACAAGGTCTCACATAGCCCAGGCTGATGCTACGTGCCTGGATATATTTTTTCCTTTTTAAAAAATATATTTTATTAATTTATTCGTATTACATCTCAATTGTTATCCCATCCCTTGTTTCCTCCCATTCCTATGCCTGGTTATCTTATCTCTATTTCCCAAGTGTTTTTTTTTTTAAGATTCTTAGTAAAGCCTCTTATTAGTGAGATGGGCTTTTGTGACATTAAGCAACTGTAGCTGATTGTTTTCCATGGATGTCTTGGGGAGTACATGTCTGCACAGGGCTCAGATTTAGACCAAATAAAGACAGACCTTGGAATGGAGCTTTACAGCAAGCTGCCAAACCATCGAATGGTGATGATCCTTCGGGGATGTGCTTTTTAAGGGAGCTCCAAGCCTGTCTGCAACAGTGACTGTTGGATTTCTGGTTTCAGTTTCCACATTTCCTAGACTGTTGGCCTTTCCAACTGCCACGGACGTGGGTGGAGGGAATGGACGTGAGTTCAGTGAAAACACAAGGCTAAACCTGATCTGGACTGTCCAGGGTTCTGAGGTCAAATTCTGATCCAAGTATTTAGTCGAAGGACAAAGTAAATAAGTCACACATCCCTACTGGCGTGGCTCTCTTTCTAAATAACAAGGCTGTCAGTATTTCAAAAGGAACTGTAACTGACAATGCCAAGTGCTGGCAAGGATGGTGAGTAATTTAAGCTCCCATCCACTGCTGGTGGGAACACAAAACAGCATGGCCACTCTGGAAAATAGTTCACCCATTTGGATACAGCCAAATATACACGTACTGTTGGATGCCACAGTCTCACTGTATGATAAAAGGTAAAAGAAAGCATGTCCATGCAAATGTCTACACATGCATGCTCACAGCATGTTCACGCTCATCGGCAAAACCGAGGGAGAAAATGTCCTTCAACTGGCAAAAAGTTAAGCAAGCTGGGCACAACCACACAGCGGAATTCCATCTGGAAATAAAAAGAACAAATTTCTGATAGTCCAATAACATGGATGCATCTTAGTGGTTTATAGAAAAGGAAACCAGACTCAAAAAAAAAAAAAAAAAAAAAAACTGCAGCGGCAATGAATTTGTCTATAGGGCATTCTACAAAGGGCAGAGGTGTTCAGAGCCTGCAGATGAGAAGAGAAAAAAAAAAAGCTGACTGGGAAAAAGTATGAAATATCTGGGTAGAGGGATGAGGTAACTGTTGAATGCCTTGACCTAGAGGCAATTGCCTGCTTTCTTCACTGAAAATGCGTATAAATGTACAATAAAGAGTGAGTTTATTACATGTTGTACATTAAATAAAAACAAGTTAGAAATGGGAAAAGAAGGAGGCTGGGGGAAGAATCGTTTTCTTTCTGTTCTATTGCTCTCGGTTAAAAAACAAAACAAAACAAAAGAACTCTGAGATCTGAGTCATATTTTCCTGCAGGAAGCTGCTTGGGTCTGAACTTCCATCCACCTAATTGAAAACGTATAGGTGCCCAGACAGCTCAGCTGAAAGGGATATTAGCACTTGCCCAGTTTAATCGACGGCTTTGTGCCAGGGTCACTCTCTCCCCAAAGCATCTTCTGACTAACATTAAATGCTGGTGCATGTTGGGAGATCCTACAGCTGTAGTAAAATGTTGCATTATATTCTAGCATGCCCACGGGAGTGGCCAGGTGGTGGTGCATGCCCTTAGTTTCAGCACGTGGGAAACAGAGGCTTGTTGTGGTAGGTTTTCCTCCCAGCCCCAAGCTCCCGGAATAATAACTCATGAGACTCAAAATATATATATTTGCAAATACCTTCATCATATAGCTAGGCTCTTCTCCTAAAATAACTTAAAAGAATCCACTTATACATTCTGTCACCTGGCTGGTTACCTCTGCTCAGGTACCATGCATCGGTCCTCCTCACATCTCGCCAGGAGAATCTCCCAGAATCCTCTTTGCTTGCTAGATGTCCCACCTCCTAATTCCTGCCTCAGTTATAGGCCATAGGTTTGTTGTTGTTTTTAATATTTTTTTTATCTTTTATTTATTTATTTATTATTGTGTATACAGTGCAGGTATACATGCAGGCCAGAAGAAGGCATCAGCTCACATTATAGATGGCTGTGAGCCACCATGTGGTTGGTGGGAATTGAACTCAGGACCTCTGGAGGAGCAGTCAGTGCCCTTAACCTCTGAGCCATCTCTCCAGCCCTAGGCCATAGGTTTTTAAATTGACGGGCATCGTAGGCAGTGCATCCACACAGACACAAAAGATTCCTGCTACAGAGACGGACAGATCTCTGCATTTGACACCAGCCTGGTCTACAGAGAGTGGACAGACCAGGACTACACAGAGAAACCCTGTCTTGGGGGAAAAAAATCTTCACGGGAACACTGGTGAGATTCTATCCATGGCTGTGGCTTCAGCTGAAGATGCTACTGATTGCTGACTGGTACCATGAGTGTGATGTACAGCACATGACTTATCATCGAGTCTCTTTCTGGTGCAGTGTAACTGCTGCTTTGGTTACTCTTTTGAAATCTATGTAAAAAGATGAGCAACTAAGTAGCAGTCATGTACAAGAGGGGGAGGAAGGGGCCCTAACCAGCAAAGGTGAAATGTTCAGGGAGGAGGTCCAGTGGTTTGATTAGCTCCTGATATGGTCACACGCTGTCCGCAAAGGGCGTGTTTCACTGAGTGTGCATTTGGATTTGCACTGCCTTCTAGTGTGACACTCTGTAAAAAGGCTGGGGCCAGGGTGGCTTTCCATCCATAGAGAGACTCACAGTGACCCTAACTGTCATCAGCTTATAGTCGTAAACTTTCCTCTCAGGTAGGATGAGGATGTTTGGTCCCTCCGTGCTGGTGGACCACGATGATGCAAGATAATTCTTTGGAGAAGCTGACGGGGTACGGAAGTTGTGGGCACATCCCTGAGCTGTGTAAGGCTGTTTCCTGCCTCTCTTTCTTTCTTTGTTCTGCCAGGAGGAAAGCCGCTAGTGATGGAAGGGGTGTCTTCTTGGTATGTCTCAGAAAAGCTGCATTCTGACCTAGCAAGCATAGTGAAGTTTTCAAAGCTCCCTCTGGGTGGGTAGGAGGCTGCCGTCTGTCCTAACATAGGAGTAATGGCTGCAGGTGTTTTCAGATGCACACTTGAGGCTTTAGTGGGAGACTTGTGGGCAGCACGCGGCGCAGCATTTGAGAGTTGGGGCCATGGAGTATGTGGGGGAGATTAAAGTCACTGTTTAAAGCAGGTGTTTTGGGGGCTGGATAGCTATTAAGAGCATGGATAGCTCTTAACACAGGGCCTCTTCCACAGGAGCCAAATTTAGTTCCCAGAATTTACGTCAGGAGGCTCCTGTCACCTGTAACTCAGGTTCAAGGGGGAATTTGACATCCTCAGTCTCCATGAGCACTTGTGAGTGTGCTCATTCTGACACACTCTTTCTCTCTGTCTCTGTCTCTGTCCTCTTCTGTCTCTGTCCCTCTCTGTATTTGTCTCTCTTCTCCCTGTCTCTGTGTCTTTGTCTCTGTGTCTCTGTCTCTCTCTGTCTCTCTCTGTGTCTGTCTGTCCGTCTGTCTGTCTGTCTGTCTGTCTGTCTCTCTCTCTCTCTCTCTCTCTCTCTCTCTCTCTCTCACACACACACACACACACACACATGCACACACACTAAAAAGAATAAAAGCTAGATCTTCCAAGATGGTTGTTGTCTGCCAAAAATGGCCTCGGGATGGGGAAAGTCAGCAACTCTACTGTGTTGGGGGAATGTGCTCAGGAGTGGAGAATTGTCCTCTCAGCGCCGGATGGAGTGAATCAGTGAATCAGAATTTTTACAGAACAGCATGGAACCTTTAAATGCCCTTTTCCGGCAGTCCTCAGGGCCTCCATAACTTTTCCTGGTTTTCCTTGGTTTATCTCACTTAACCGTGGGGTGGGTTATATTAAAACAGACCAGCACGGAGGAGGCACGGCAAGCTGGGGCTGCGGAGGGCTCTAGACGGCAGCTTGGCTGTGACAACAAAGCTCCATGCAGCTCCCTGAACTGATACGGTCACCCTGCACAGTTCCGGTCTGTTTCCCAGTGTGACCTGTTTGTCCCCAACGTCCCGTGAGGCGACCTCCAGTCCATTTGCTGTGCTGTTGTTGGATTGCAGTCTAGCCTGAAGCTGGGCCTGTTGTATTAGCAATGAATCTGCTGCACATTTTTCACTCCTATTGTCCTGTAGTGATTTTCCCTGAACTGAAACATCCTTCCTGATGGGAGAAGAAGTTCGGGGGTTCCTAAACATTGCGGAGTTTGCTAACATGACAAGGCCCTGGAAGCTCATGAAAATTACAAGGTCCTCTCCAGGGTTGCATGAGCTGTAAGCTATTGGTAGGGCAGGAGACACTCTCTCTGGTAGGGGCTACCTGCAGGATGAGCAGAGCACCAGGCATGTAGCTCTCAGTTCTCGCCAAGAGGCCAGAAGTCCCTGCTGTTCCCTCCGTTGCCTTCTGCTTTCTTTTCTGAGACAGGGTTTCTCTCTTGAACCTGATGGTCACTGACTATGATAAACTGGATGGCTATCGAGCCCCAAGTATCCTTCTGGCTTCATCTCCTCAGGGCTGAGACCAGCGGCAGGCTGCCATGCCTGGCTCATGTGTGGGTGCCAGGGATAGAACTTGGGTCCTCATGTTGGCACAGAAAACCACCTCCCCAGCCCCTTTAATAGACGGTAATAAGAAAACACTGATAACGGACCCTGAACTTTGCTATATAATGAATTATGTCTCCTAGGACCTTACATATTGAAGTCCTAATCCACCTGTAAAGAAGAAAATAAGGGCAAATGAAGCTAAAAGTGTGCAATCTTCACCCAGCCACACTGCCATTCATATAAGGAGAGGAAGAGAAGATATACACACAGAGAAAGGGCCAAGTGAGGTCACAGCCACAAGCCGGTCATCTGCAAGCCGGGGAGAACCACAGGAGAAGCCGAGCTTGCCAGTTATCCAGCATCCAGAACAATGAGAACATGTTTCTATCAGTTAAACCACCCTGCCCTGCCGGTGGCATTTCAGTGGTGGTATCTGTAGTAGACTATTAACTCTCCTGTGAACTTGAACCAGTTAGGTGCTCTCTATCCGTTATTTCATTTAATCATTTAAACAAGGTCATGTAATACTCCCCAGTGCATAGATAAGGAAACACTGGCAAAACAAATGACTAGTAGTCTCACACTTGAACAAATTTTCAACACAAGACCACCTTGACAGAAAGCATGTGGTCCAGGCCTCTCTCTTTGTGTTAGATTTTTATGCTTCTGTGTGTACGTGCTCGTGTGTGTGTGTGTGTGTGTGTGTGTGTGTGTGTGTGTGCGTGCGCGCACATGCGCGCGCACACAGGTACATATGTGTGATGTATTTAGAGGTCAGAAGTCAACAGCGTGTCAGTGTCACCCATGGGAAATCAAGTAACCCAAGGTCTAGCCCTGACTCTGACAGTGATAGAGGGCCTGTCCTGGTCTCCTATAAAGCTCACTCCATGTCTTAATTGCAGGAATCTGTGACTATACCATATATGGTACATTACATGGCAAAAGGCATAATGATTTGGGGGCGGCGGGGGGGGCGGGAAAGGAGTTTGCCCTGGTTTATACAGGAGTGAACCTAAATGCTTTCACAGGTGCCAAAAGAAAGACACAGATTGACAGCACAGGTGGATGAGGAGACAGACACACAGAGGAGGAGGCTCTGTGTAAACTGAAGAGACAGAGAAGCAGCTACAAGGCAGGACATGCCGACAGCTTGGGTTTGCACACTGGCTCTCTGGACCTACGAGGCAATCGGTTTCTGTTGTTGATGCCACTCAGTTTGGAATGGCAGCCATAAGGGACTCAGACAGGGGCCTTGGGTACTTCTGTGACTCTTTTGAAATGAACGTGTGGAACCAAGGCAGTGGCTGTGTCCCTCTGATGGCAATGTTACAATTCTCTCACCCTCCCCTGTGGTTACCAACATGTATGAAGGTGTTGAGGGGCTACGGAGATGGCTCTGTTGGGTGGGCAGTCACGAAGGAGTTTGGATATTTGGCAACCACATAAAAAAGTACTGTAGGCCAAAGGGGTCTTGTAGCCCCCACCCGTGGGGATAGGAGACCAGAGACAGGTGGATCTCTGAAGTTATTGGCCCGATTGTCTAGCCAATCCATGAGCTCCGTGTTCAGTGGGAGACCCTGTCCTAACAATAAGGTTTTGCGGATACTTCCGAAGTGAAATCCTCCTAAAGAAACTTGCTTGGAGAGGAGTCAAAGAGCCCTTCAGGGGAGTCTGTTGGTATCATTGCCCAAGTTTTTTATCCAAACATGACAGTTTCCAGAGTTTGTGACATCCATAATCCCCTACCCCTACCCCAAGCCTCAAAGAACCACCTGAGGTTTTGACCAGTGAGAAAACAGGCATTTCCAGAGTAGAAATAGAGGGTCCTGGAGGCCACCCGGGACAGGTAGGGAACAGGGTGAGGCACACAGGCAGTGGTGGAGGCAAGCCACCTGGGAGGTCTAGGCGCCTTCAAAAACATTGACCCGAACAGGATAGCCACAGCTCGGTAGAGGGGCCTCAGGGCCAACTCCAGGCACCTGTGAAAATAGCGAATACTTGAGCCAAAGACTGCACATCCTGCCCTGCTCCCAGAGCCTCCCCACAGAGGAGGCAAGGATCACCAGGCCACGGATGTGTCTCCCACGGTGTCAGCGTCCCCAAGGGCCCCCAAAGGAATTTGACATGGGCAGCCAGCTCCAGGCTGCAGAAAAGATATCAGAGGGGAAGAAAAAGAAAGAGAGACAGAAGGGGAGGGGAAGGAGATGGTGGTGGTGGCAGGAGGTGTTGGGGGGGTGGGGTGGGAGGGCGGGAGGCGACATAGCTTTGCCCTCCACCCCTCCTGCTTGCCTAAGCTGGGAGACCCTGATGAGCCAGAAAGTTCTCTGGGAAGCAGGGGCAGCAGGAAGGGGGCGGGAGGCTCTCCCCCACCATGCAGCTGACAGACACTTGAGAACTTTCCTTCCCAAGCCTGTATCCTGCTGGTTCGGGGCAAAGTGTGCAGGTTTCCCACCAGGATCAGTGAGGAAAAGGCCTGGTTTGGACTCAAACACACTGATTAGTTTTCTCAACAAGGCCCCCAGCTCCATTCAGGGAGCCAGGGAGATACCCCACTTTTCCAAGGTGCCTCTCCCCCTCCGCCTCCCTCTGTCATTCCGAGAACACACCACCCAGTGTCTGTAAGGTTTCTTCTTCTTGTTTGACAACCCTTATTTACAAAGCAAACAGAACGTTCCTTTTAACACACATCATGCTAAGTTTATTAATGCAGAAAACAATCCCAGGAGGCCGACCCGGGGGCCCCGGTGAAACCTGCCAGCACAAACTCTTCAAAAGCTGAGCCCGTCAGATCCTCCAGGACAATATTTCACACAATGGAGTAAAAATAATATTTTTCTTTGGGCCTTTCCAGCCGCTTTTGTGGCAAGCAGACAGAAATTATTTTCTTACTCTGCTCCCAGACCAGAAATCTGGATGAAACAGCGTTTATTTGTTTAACACAATGATTTCATCCTAAATGTCTTGACAGCAAATAGTTGGTGGCTTAATAAAGGGCCTTTGAAAGGAGGCTGAAGCTGGGGGAATATGGGGCCTGTGACTCCCAGGAGCCTGGTGGGCTACAGTCTACTGAGACTGGGTTTCCCCTTAGCTTATTGGGGAGCTCTTGGGGGCTGCCCCCCCCCCCGGCATGCTACTGCCCCCTGGATCAGAACATTTACGCTGTTGGCACTTGGCGAAGGCATGGGGCTGAGCCTTTGGTCCCACATGGCAGGCCTTCTCGGAGATCGGCCCTGCCAGATATGGATGGACGTAAACCCCACAGGCAGATACTCAATCCTGCGAGGAGAAAAGAGACCTTTGTATTCATTTCTGCCTTTCCCTGATTAAAAATAATGTCTTCTGTCAACCAAAAGTTGGCTGCCCTTCTGATGCCAGCCGGGACGTCTGCGGCCAGGCCTCCTGATTATTAGGTGAAGGGAGAGGAAACGCAGCCAGCTGATCCTCCAATCAGTGGACACTTTACTCAGCCAGCTAGGACCAAAGCTCCAACCAGCAATCAGAAGTGTCCACAAGAACTCCAAAGGGCTGTTGGCAGTTCACTCTTTTCCCTGGGAAGAATCGTAAAGGCAGTGAAATGAAACAGAGCACCACAGAAAAGAACCAGGAGAAAGATTGCACCCAACTCTTCAGGTGCCCTGGCTAGCAGAGCCTCGCAGTAGGAGAAAAAGCCCAATCCAGCACTCCCGCTGAGTTGCAGATCTCATTTTTGGCAAGGGGGACTTGGGTGGAACAGCTCACCTGCTTCTTAATGACTGAGTCTGGTTCAGTTCCTGGTCATTTGATGCCCAGAACAATGTACTCAGATCTGACTTTGTCACTAGACTCAACAGGCAAGAAATGACTACACTCACACCGTACGGATACTTCTAGCATTAAAAGCGACTTGGTTCACTGAAAGTTGGACTGATGAACAAGTGCAAACAAGGCGATTACTTAGGCCTGCTCACTATAACGACGTGCTGCTGTTGATTAACTGGCCTGTCTCCTCTTGGTCTCTTCACTTCCTTTCTCTGCGTGTTTTTACTCTTGTTACTTTACAACTTAAAGCCATCCCAGCTTGCTTATTTTTAAAGTTGCTTGATCAGGTCTTGAGCCTCGTGCGTGTCATGCTATCAAGTGTAGCATTTGAGCGACTGCTTGACGGCCGCCGTCTCATGCTGTAGCATGGGGCGGGGCCCAATTCTGCAGCTCCATGCTGGTTGCAGGACAGAGTATTCAAGTTGGTCTTGGGGGCCTGTCAGGCAGTGTGAGAAGTGTGGGGAAGGTGGCCCTTGCATGCCTGAGGCAATTTAAATCTCCTTCTTTCCTTCGTCTCAGAGTGGCTCCAAATTGCCTTCAAACCCACTGCCTGCCCCGCCCCCACCTCCTCCTTCATCTTTTCTACTGTTTATTTTTCCTTCTTCCTTCCCAGACCTGAAACAAGCAGATATTCAACTCCAGGCCTGCTTGGCATTATACATTCCCAAAGAGGTTTTGCAGAAGTGACATTATTTCATCGTCATCAGAACCCTGCGGCATGTGCAAGGAGGAATGACCTCCAACCTCCACTCCACACGCAGGAATGTTTTTTTGAGCCCTGGCATTTCGGTGGTCACAAAAGGAGGGACACAAAGAGATTGGTTCATGTCTCTGGGAGGTCTCTGTCCGGTGGTATACCTTAAGGGATTCAGGAAATGGCATTTTAGTCTTATATCTGGCTTACAGGACTTAGTTCTGTCATATGGGCAATCAGTGGCTCAGGGAAGTGACCTTGCACATCCTCGCTCTCTGGACTCTATCCCTCACACCATGCTTGGCATGACTGATGACCATTAGCCAAGAGTGGGCCTAGCCTTGGGAGGGAAGCCAGGCTAGGCAGATAGTGAGGATGGTCAAACCTCTGCCACCCTCTACCTCAGTCCCCAGTGCAAGTTCCTGGCAGCTGGATCTGCTCCTAAGGGAAGCAAGTTTTCTATCTATCGAAGCTTTCTTAATGTTGGTGATAGACTGGGTATCACTTATCTTTTAATGAACACACATTTGCTTAAGGGCAGCTTCCGCCATTCTTCAAGAATAAAAAAAACAGAAAACTTTCCCGGTGGCGCATTTTTTTTTATTGGATGCTTTGCAGATATTCTTCTGTTTATGTCACAGTCAGGAAGGGAAATGGACAGTCTGGGGTTCTCTCTCAGTTCCATTTCCTACTAAGCGGCAGGTTACTGGCTGCCTGTTCCCTCAGAGCATCCTTTACTCATTTACTTCCTTTTACCAGAGACCCAGCAGCCGGAGTTCACAGTTGAATGCCAGAAAGGCCCTCCACCGAGGAGCTGCATCCTCAGTCTCCTGCTCTGCTCATCACTTAGGTCTTGAGTGGTACTCAACCTGTGGGGTTGTGGCCCCTTTGGGATCAAACAACCCTTTCACAGAGGTCATCTGAGACCATAAGAAAACACTGGCATTTACATTAGGATTCGTAGCAGTAGCAAAATTATAGTTATGAAGTGGCACCAAAAATTTTATCTGTTTCTGATATGGACGCAGTTGCCTGCTTTTTGATCACTTCCCCCTGGCGGGACCGCCTTGCAAGGCCACAGGGGAAGAGGACAAGCTCAGCCCTGATGTGACTTGATGAGCTGGGGTGGGTGATGAATAGGGGAGGGGAAAGAGGGGGAGAGGGAGGTAGGTTGGGACTTGGAGGAGAGGAGGGATGGGGCTATGACCAGGATGTACAGTGAATTTAAAAAATAAAATAATAATAATGTTATGGTTGAGGTTACCATAACACAAGGAACTGTATTAAAGGGCCACAGTATCAGAAAGGTTGAGAACCCCTGACATGGGATCTAATCATCACTTTGAACTATGAACTATGAACCCTTCGCTCCATCAGACGCAACACATGAATGCCCCTTTCACAGTAAAGGATGCTCTGAGCGATTAGGCAGTCAGTAATCTGTCACATACTAGGAGATGGAATTGAGAGAGAACCCCAGTGTATTGGTTCTGTCACTGTCCATTTCCCACCACATACCGTTGGTAAGCTGTGTACGTCACTGAGGCCATGGGCAACAATACCGTTTATGGATGTGGTTGTTTAGAAGTTCCAGTCCATAGTGCACTGACTGGCCTTCCATTCATTTTAGTCTCTGTAAAGTTCCTAGCACTTTGCCATGAAAACAGCCCTTGCTGGTTCTTCCTGGTTAACTGTGCTTCCTCTGGCGCTGGTGGCTTCTCCCTTACATCACCATCTGCATGGGGCTCTGACTCCTAAAGAATAAAGTGTGCTATTTTAAGAACTTCCGGGGCGGGGAGGGGGGGTTACAGAGCAGGTGGACTAGGCTTGAATCTCATTTCCATTTCTGACTAGTTAATCTCTCTGAATAGACATCTGCTACTCCATAAATGGGGCATTCATTCATTCATTCAGTTTTTTTTTTTTCCCAGAAGATGCTAATATAAAAGCTAAGGTCAAATTTTGCCACTGCCCCTTGTGGACTTGTTACTGTCCCATTACCAGGGACCCAGGAGCCAGAGATGACAGCTTCTAAAAGAGCTACTTTCTGAGGCCATCCAACACCCAGGCTGTCACTTGATGCTCAGTCCTGCAGGAGCCAATTGTTAGATCTAGAAGGAGAAAGGTGTCCTAGTAAAACTACCTGGTTAGCACATGTGCCTTTAAATACAGACCCTGAGAGCTCGTGTTTCATGTACTTGCAAGATGTAAGATTATGTATGATCTTTAAAGTGGAAGCAAATGAAATGAAATAAGAGTTGACTACACCGAAGTTGAACAACATTTAGATTTTTGTTCTTTCCAAATAGCGAGATCTTTGCTGATAATTCATGTATTGACAAAAACTCAGTGCTGGCCAAAAGTTTTACAGGCATCTCTGGGAATATCCAGTTGATGCCAAAAGGCCACCCAGTGCTGTCTGGGCAAGAACATTGACTTGTGTCAAGGAGAGTTGCTTTCAGCTCAGGAGAATATTTGAAGTAACTTCTTCATTTTTCTTTTTCCTTCTCCTGTCCCAAGATATACTTGTTCATGTACTCGGTATGTCCAGATCTGACTATTGTCAACAAAATATTTTCTGGGTTGTTCTAACATGATTTCTTTGTCTTTGTCAGTCTTACTGAAACTGACTGACTGGTCTTCTTTCTTCCTTTCCTCCCCTTTCTTCCCTCTTTCCTTTCTTTTTAAGAGGATAAAGGTTCTCCAAATAGTGGTTTTATTTTGTAACTTACAAAAAACATAACGTGATCCTTTCTGAAATAATTGTTTTGGATCTTAAACTGTAACCTGATGCTCCAGATCAGCACTTTCTCTTCCTGGAACTCAGGCTGTATCGTGGGGCCTCATTAAGTTATCTAGTCGGCCTGTCTGTTTCTAGCTCAAATCAAATCCAAGGTAGTTCCCTGTGAGATTACCCATGGAGTCTTTTATTATGGCCCACCTTCATTGACCTGCAATGTGCATTCCTAACATGTATGTATGTATGCATGTATGTAAATGATGTCATCAGTTAAATTACTGGACTGATCACTCTGATTTAACACCTGGCCTAGAATAATTCACTTTCTCACTCAGGCAAAAGAGTTACTTTAAGACCTCAAAATGTTGCTAAATACGGAAGGAATGAGTCTCCTTCATTTGTCGTCATCATCAGATCATTTTAAGCTCAGTGACAACTTCTTACTACCTGCCATACCCGTCATGTCGAAAGAGGACCAGCAAACAGGACAAGAACATTGAGTGAAAGTTACATAAAGTGCATTAGTTACAATGTAACTAATGTGATAAAATGCAGTGACCAAGGCAATTTAGAAAAGAACTACACAGTAAAACTTTGTCTCAACACAAAACAAAAACAAAAACAAAAACAAAAACAAAGAAAGAAAGAAAGAAAGAAAGAAAGAAAGAAAGAAAGAAAGAAAGGGCCAGTAAGTAAAACCTTTCCATGGGCGCAGTGATAAAATGCCTCAACAATGAAATCCTAACATGATTTTTGAGAGAAGCATTGAAACCACGTTATAATGTTCCTGTTCATCACTTGATCTAGTGAAAAGATGGCACAAGGAGACAGAAACCTATTATGTGCACACGACATCCTGTCTGTAGCAACCGCTGGTGGTGTCACACTAAAGATATAAACACTACAGATGAGTCAAATCTGAATCTAGAAAAAGGTTTAAGTAACAGGAAAGACAGGGAGAAAGCAAAAACAAAACAAATAAGAACAGCAGTAAAAAGAGAGACTTAAGAACCTATTAATAAAATTATATTAATTGTAAATAGCCCAATTAAATTAATTAAAAGATAGAGAGTAGCAAAATGGATTTAAAACTCACCTGTATTCTGTCAATAAGAAATTGACTTAACTATGGTTATGGAGCGGCTGAAGAGAAGTTTCATCAGTTGAGACCACTGGCTGCTTTTCCAAAGGTTCTGGGTTCAATTCCCAGCACCAACACAGGAGGGGGAAGGAGACAGTAGTAGAGGGAGAGAAAACTATAATCAGGATATATTACATCAGAAAAGAAGCTATTTTCTTTCTTTCTTTCTTTTTATTGATTCTTTGTGAATTTCACATCATGCATTCCAATCCCACTCATTTCCCTTCATATCCACCCTCCACCCTTGCGACTTCCCCCTCAAAAGAAAACAAAAAATAAAAATAAAGAAAAAAAATAATACAAAATTTAAAACATCTTGTCCTGGAAGCTGCAGTGTGTCACACTTTATACCCTTTTGCCCCAACAGCTTTACTTGCAAATGTTCGTTGTAATAAGTCATTGGTCTGGTTCGAGGCCTCTGGCTTCTGCTACACAATCAACACTGGATCCTCACCAGGACTCCTCTAAGATATCCTGTTGTTGCCCTGTGTTGTGGAGATCATAACACATATGCCAGCAGCTTTGGTTCTGTAGAACCAGCCCCTTTATGTACTCCAGGAGTTCATAGATGGGGCAGCTATTAGTGTGGGCCAACTCAAAGCCCTGGATCTGGGCCAGGGCAGTAGCTGAGTTGGTCAGCCCACCTGCCTTCCTGTGTCAGAGCCACCAGGGCCAGCTCTCCTGCTTTGCCCAGGCATAGGGTGGAACCATCTCTCTTGCCTGCAGCTGCTGGCAAGGAACAAGACCGGCTCTCCTGAGCTCGTACCTTGAGGCCATTCTCCTGCACTCCTGTCACTATGTCTAGCTCTACAGTAAAGCCTAGGTGAGGTGAGGGGCTGTTCTCTGCCTGCTACAGCCAGCGAGGAGCAGGACCAGCTCATTTGCTCTCATGCCCTCTGAGCCAGCTTCCCCACTCTGTCCAGCCGAGGGACAGGGCCAGCTCTCCCTAGTACCACTCTCACCAGTGGTGGTGACACGGGCCACAGAGAGCATACAGACCCCTGCTGCCATAGGACCATAAACACAGACATGGCCCTTGGTGGCAGCACAGGCTGGGACATCACCATGGCAGTGCAGCCTGCTCATCAGGCTGTTCCTCACCGCCCTCTCATCTCCAGTTCTGCCTCTCTTCATGGTGCACAAATAGTTCCCTGAAAAAAGCTGTTTTCAGTGAAAAGAATATATATACATGTATCTAGTCTCAGGGGTCTGACACCTTTGGGCCTTTGATGGCACTTCATGCATATGGTTCACAGACAAACATGCAAGCAGAACACCCATACACATAAAGTAAAAATAAATAAAACATTTGTTTAAAAATATGATTAAAACTGAACAAGACATTGTGCAAACATCAATCAGATGGAAACAGAAACACCTCTGTTAATTTTAAATAAAGTGGACTGTAGAGCAAAGAAAATTACCGAAGACTGGCAACAATGTCAACCCAAGAAGAGCCACAACCTGAAATAAATATGTACCAACCAACAGAACTATAGACTGTATGAGTCAAGAGAAGATAGCACTGAAAGGAACTGGAAAATCTATGTTGTAGTTGGGAAAACCAACAGCCCTGTCAACTGCTTGCAAGGGAAAAATTAGGAGTCTTGCCCGGTATACAAACCACACTTAAGGGCAGGCCTCCATGCCTAGCAGAAGACAGCCAACACAAAATGAACTCAAAATTATTTTGGGAGGCTTGTTTTTGCCTTGTAATTATTTGTATGTTGTTTGGGATTTTTTTCTACCTTACTACTCTTTTGCTTATATATTGTGGTTTCCAATTTTGTTTTTATGGAGTGTGTGTGTGTGGGTGGGTGAGTGTATGTGGGTGTGTGTGTTTTCTTTTCTCTTTTTTTCTATTTGTTTGCTTGGGGTTTTTTTTTCCCCTGGGTTATTTGGTGTTTTTGTTTGCCTGCTTATTTCCTAAAGAGAAAGAGGAAGGCTGGGCATGGTGGAACACACTTTTAATCCCATCACTTGGGAGGCAGAGACAGGTGTATCTCTCTGAGTTCGAAGCCAATTTGGTCTACGTCATGAGTTCCAGGACAGCCAGGTGTACATCATAGAGAGACCTTGTCTTAAAGGGGGCGGGTTGCGGTGGGAAATAGAGTAGTCAGAGTCCAGGAGGTTGGGAGGATCTGGGAGGGGATGAGGGAGAGGAAACCGTAATTAGAATATTGTATTAAAAAGTTTATTTTAAAATGTATGTGTACATTTCACCAGGCCAAAAACAAACAAACAAAAGCCTTAGGTCCCCTATGGCAATAATTAAGTAGCCTCAGGCCTTTAAAAAAAACCTGATAGGACACCACACATGAAATTATAGTGAGAAGAAATAGTAACAACTATCAACTGACAGGCTGTAAAGGACGAGGCATACAAAATGTGTACCCAACCATAATGAGTGAGACGAGAAGTGGCTCTGAGTTTGTGCACACACGTGCCACCTCAGCTCAGGACCCCTGGGTCATCTCAGATCTCTCCGCACAGTCTCTCAGCCAGTCTTGCCTCCCACCTTCCCCTCCCGATAGCCATGGACCGCCAGCTACGTGATCTGAGTTTTTGCAGTGTTTGGGAGCTTTTGGCTTGCTCTTGGGCGGGCTTTATGGTTGAAAACAGAAATCCAGGCAGATACGGACCACTACAGTGACAGAGACAGTGAAGGTTACACTGTGGGTTTTTATTATTATTACTTTAATTGTGTGTGTGTGTGTGTGTGTGTGTGTGTGTGTGTGTGTGTGTGTGTGAGTGCAGAGGTGGCAGAAGAGGACAGATCTATCCTTGTGGGACAGCCCCTCAAAATAGCTCCGTGCACAAAGATCCTTCGAAATGAAGCAGATTTTTCTTCATACTGTGTGCACTCTCTAGATGCCGACCATTATATGACATGAGTTAAAAATAAAGAAGGTCTGGCTCCCATGTAGGAGGAGCTTGATTCATGGTTTGGGGAAATGGACCACACACAGATGAAGTAGTGAAATGTGTATATGGTATTGGTGTCTAAACTATGTCATGTGATGGGACCTCAAGTCACTTGGGTTGGCTGCAGTCAAGTTCTGCATGCTTTCTGAATAGGCTTGACTAGCCTATCATGCTGAGTGTGGAAGCTCACAGCCTGAACGAAAAACAATGAGGATTGGAAAGGAGACAGAATAAACGTGATATGAACTTCTCTGCAATATTTAGATGGCTAGAAATATCATATCTCATTTCCTTGACAAAATAAACCTCACATGTGTCCCTCTTCTCCTAGGTGCGAGAATCCCAGGATCAGTGGTTGGGGTCCTATATCCCCTCTTATGGAAGAAATTTGGGGCTTTCTGTGCATTGGGTCACTGTCCAGCTAGGGGAGATGGCCTCCCTAGAATATCTCCCCCCCATCCGTGTGTGTGTGTGTGTGTGTGTGTGTGTGTGTGTACGCGCGTGTGCTAGGCTTTGTCTCACGGGCTGTTACTAAGGGGTTCAGTGTCACACTGTTCAGTGGAACAGTGGCCTTGTTCTATTTCTTTAGGGTCCCCAAGTGGGTGAACCCAAGTGTTTACAGACATCTAGGCTTTAGAAGACAGTGCCTCCAAGTCTTGGGGAGCTCTTTTGTTACATCAAGTTTGTGGCGCCTGTTAGACTTCCAGCCATCTTCCCCTCCTAAGGCTTTTCCTCTTTGAAACCAGAAGCTGAAGAACGAGTTAATCCTTCAAACCACCCTACATACAAAACCAAAGAACCGGCAAATAAAACAAGGGATACATGGCAGTGCGTCCTATCATCCCAGCACTTGGAAGACAGAATCCTAAGTTCAAGGCCAGTGTCACTTACCCAGTGTGTCTTAAACAAAACAAAACACCACCCCCACCAAAACCAACTGACCAACCAACAATAAAACAGGATTTAAAAAAAAATCTCTTCCTAACAAATGTGCACGTGCACGCTACACACACACACACACACACACACACACACACACACACACACACGATAAGCAAATCAAGTCCTTTGGAAATTAAAAGCTGCTCCCATCCCCCTCCTCCCAGTAGATGGCTTTTTAACTAAATGTAGCATAGTCACTAACAGCGTGAATTGTTTCAACCCTCTCTCCTGCTCTACCATTCACTAGAGACTGATCTTCAACAAACTACTTGCTTTTTGCTTGTTTGTTTGTTTCCTAGTGTGCAAACTGGGGATAACTCCCAAATCTTGGGATATTGAATGGCTTTTGAGTTAAGGTTGGTAAAGTATGCTAATTTCAGGATGCCAAAGGCTAGCAGGGCACGCAGTGCAGTTTTAACACATGTTCATAAACCCTCTAGAAGCATCGTGAGGTTCACTGCTCTGAGCGTGGCACCGTCATGTCCAGAAGACCAGGGAAGATGGGATATATTCTACTCTAACTCAAACAGAAAATCACAGCGAAAACTCCCCACAGGGCAGTGCCCAAATGTAAGTCCAGAAACCTAGGATGCTTCTAGATCACCTTTTGGAGGTGTCATTCACCTTGGCCCTGGTGGACAGAAGTTAGAAAGGACTGTCACTTCACAGAGTTTAAAAGTGGGATTAGGCTGTGTGGACCATTCTTCTGAGGTGGGGCATTTAGCAGTGGAGGGACATTCTGGGGACCCAGGCATATTTTTAGGTTCACTGTCAGCATCAGGAAAGTGGATGAGTAGCTTGGGGACCATTCGAAAGGGGCATGCTCTACACGGGGGTGGAGATATGCCCGTGGCTGGCTTTCTCTTGGCATGAGCATGGCTTGAGGAGGCACCAGTTGCTTTCAATCAAACTGATGGTGAGGGCGGGCAGAGGACAGCCTGTGTAGGGCAGTTTGTCAGCACAGCTCCAGAGAAGGTCCCCAGCCAGCTTGGCTGGAAAAACCTGGGTTCTAGGCCCATCTGGTCACTAACTGGGCAAGTCCTCTCCCCTGGAGCTGCTTATTTTCTGTCTGTGGAAGGGGCGGGACCACCCAAGAATGTTGGATTGCTGACCCCTGGGCCAAATGCAACCTGTAATCGTGTTTTTCTTGGGCCTACAAATTATTCTTAAGAGAGCCATTTGCCTGCTTTGGAAAGAGTATGCATTCTTCACCCTGAGGCCCCGACACCCTGGTATTGTGTTATACCAGGCCCGCCTTGCCTTAGGAAACTGCCCTATGCATGCAAACATTCATCTGTGGCTCCATTGCTAGGGCACCTTAGGGGCTTCTGATTATGGCTTTCCTGGTTCTATGGTCCTCAATGGCCCCCTCTAAATTCTGCTGCCTCCACACTGTCACATACACACACACCATCCTCCCTAAATATTTGACATCCTGGCCTTTTGTGTCAATTAATTCTTTTTAGAAAACCAGAGAGATAATGTCTACCTGAGAGAAAATGAAAGCAACAACAGCTACAAATAGCAGAATGGCAGCTGAAACCTCCCTTGACCTTCCCCAGGCTAGCATGGTCTGAGCCCTGCCTGGTAGATGCGGCTAAGTGGAGTCAGCTCAACGCACAGTCAGAGCTGCAGGGTTTGCGCAGCCAAGCAACAGGAAGCCAGAGTGCCGCTCTGCAGACCAGGGGTCCAACAGGTCCAGATGGGAAGGGATGCCTGCACCCACATCTTCGTGCAGCCGAGAAGCAACACCCTGCCTTGGCAACCTTTTCCTAAAGCACCTGTTTCAGATCCTCCCTAACTCTTCTTCTTGGGGACTGCCACACTGTTGTGTTCTTCCATCTTGTCCTCAACTTGTGAACCAGATAAACGGAATTGAAGTGATGTCAAACCAAACACTGGGCAGAGCCAGCTGAGACTCATTCTTTTTTTTTTTTTTTTTCTTTTTGGCTTTTTGGCTTTTTGAGACCGGGTTTCTCTGTGTAGTCTTGACTATCCTGGACTTGCTTTGTTGACCCGGCTGGGCTCGAACTCACAGCGATCCACCTGCCTCTGCCTCCCAAGTGCTGGGGTTAAAGGCGTGCGCTACTGCTCCCCGGCTCGGAGACTCATTCTTGAGTGGGCCCTTTCTTGTTGTATAACCAGAGAGTTCCAGACAGAAAACAGAGATCTGGAGAGCTGGATTTTGTTGGTTGATTTTTTTTTCCAACCTCAAACCTTTGCAATATTGGAATAATTCCAGCATCACAGAAGTGCTTTAAGCTAAGGGTTCTTAATCTGTGGGTCGCGGCCCCTTTGAGATTCAAGGGACTTTTCACAAGGCTCTCCTAAGACCATCAGAAAATCTCAATATTACATGACCATTCACAGCAGTAGCAAAATTAGAGTTAAAAAAAAAAAAAAAAAAAAAGAAGAATACTAGCTGCTCTTCCAATAGACCCATTTGGCTGGGCAGTGGTGGTGCATGCCTTTAATCCCAGCACTTGGGAGGCAGAGGCAGGCGGATCGCTGTGAGTTCGAGGCCAGTCTGGTCTACAAAGCGAGTCCAGGACAGTCAAGGCTACACAGAGAATCCCTATCTTGAAAAACAAAAAACAAAAACAAAAATTAAAAAAACCACAACAAAAAACAAAACAAAACAAAAACCCCACAAAACCAAAACTAAGTAGCAGACAAAATCATTTTGTGGTTGGGTGGGCGTCACCACAACACGAAGAACTGTGTTAAAGGGTCGCAGCATTAGGAAGGCTGGGAACCGCTGCTTCAAGCTGGCCCCTATTTGAATATTCTTCAGATCAGTGATCAAGACTTTATAATTACAACCTCTCTTCCTACCTCCAGCCCTAAATAAAACATGCTGCATTCTGAGCCCACAGGACCTACGTCAGAGCGCCCCGCCTTCGGCGTACGTTATGACACCCAGAATGATCCGATGAGGGGTCTTTCCTCGTTCTCCGCCTGGACTCCCGCTTCCCACGCCATGCCCTGCTCAGAGAGTGTCTGTCAGTCCCACCCGAGAGAACTAACGCGGAGGCTCAGGCTTGTCTCACAGTGCCAGGGAGGTTTGCAACCAAGATATTCAGCCAGTAACGTAGGCACCAAAGTGTGTGGCCCTGGGGCTCAAGGGTAAGCGATGCACAGGAGCAGGGAAGAGAGTGGAGGCAGAGACTCTGGTCCGTCTGCTTCGTGGCGCCCAGGTCGGTGCCTGGCACACAGCGAGAGATGAAGACTGCAGATGCTTGCTGAGTAGGTTCCTGAATAAGAAAGAGATCCTGTCCGTAAGAAGGTCTGAGATCCGTCCTATCAAGTGACCTTCAAAAAGAACTCACTGAGCAAAAAAATAAATTAGATAATAGTAGGGGAGGAAATGAAAAAAATAATACGTATCCTATGATACATTTTTGCCTTAATTAAAAAAAAGTATGTTTAATTATGTGTATGAGTGGAGTGGATTGTATGTGCAGGCATCCAGGAAGACCAGAGAGAGCACTGGGTCCCCTGGTGGGGAGCTGGAATTACAGTCAGCTATGAGCTGTAGGGTAGGGAGGGGGAAAAGATATGAACTACATTTAGACTCAATATTGATTTACTAAATAAATACTTACTGAGGACTATGCTTATCTTACAGGCTTTAAAGTAAAACAAAAGTAGGAAAAAGTCAGAGTGGGCTATAAGTGGCCTCTCAGGCTGTGGAACATCTTAACCAGGGTTGGCTGGTACTCTAAATTATTCATCTTGGTAGTTTTTGTCTACCTATGTGTTTTAACAAGATGTGCTCATACGATGTTTTCCTGTGAATTCATCATATCTATAAATGGGGGCGCATAATAAAACAGAGACCCAATGTAAACAAAGCTCCCGATGATGATGCTTGCTGTCTCAGAGAAATTCTTTTTATTCTAGTTTGGAGCCATTAAAATATTTGTTCATGATTTATTATTCCTGTGGACAGATGTAGGAACTGGTCTATTTTTCACCTTACAGTGGAGTTTACTTTTTAAAATATTCTCTTTGGCTTTGTGGTGAAACTGGAGTTATGATACTTCCTCCTACTGACATGCGCAAAAGCGCTGCTCATCAGTGTGTGTTTTCCAGCACACTTTTTTTTTTCCAAGACTATAAATACAGTGAAAGCCCTTAACAACCAAAGGAGTGCTGCAGTTCCAATGTGCACTTGGAAATTAAGAACGTGGCCATCTTATTTCCCATACACTTCTCTCTTGTCCACTCTCTTTCTTTGTCTTCTCCCACATAAAATCCATAACTGTACTGGACCCAGTGCTAAATCAAGGGAAATGAGACGTGACCTAGTAAAAAGGAAATGAATAATTGAGAGAGGGGAAAATTGCATTTGTGGCTAGAAGCATGGACATTATGGCTTAACTGTGCAGGTTTATTCTACCACTATATCCAGCGAATTGCTTCTGGGTAGCATGTCTTCCATCATCAAAATTACTGCATGACATCAGCAAAATGAGTCAAATTGTGTTTAGGTTCTATCGACTTTATATTTTTTTCAAGATTCTTTTTATGGGTTCTTTTTAATTAGCGAATATATATATTATACACACACATATACAAGAGGGCTAAGATATATATATCTATCTTCTTTGTTATAGTTGTTAAATCCTCTAAAACTTGAGCTAAACCTGGGCGTAAATGATCTGTGTAAGCAGGCTCATGGGTCAGTGTTTCGTGGGCAAAACTATTAGCAGAATTTCTCGTGACTTCTAAGGACCAGCAGAACTGACCTTGTCCTTTCTGTGTGCTGCACAGGAACAAGGAAGAAGGAGGGCAGGGGAGCCAGTACCTAATATGGATGCACCTCCTCCTCCTCCTCCTCCTCTTCCTCCTCCTCCTGCTCCTCCTCCTGCTCCTCCTCCTCCTCCTCCTCCTCTTCTTCCTCCTCCTCCTCCTCCTCTTCTTCCTCCTCCTCCTCCTGCTCCTCCTCCTCCTGCTCCTCCTCCTCCTGCTCCTCCTCCTCTTCTTCTTCCTCCTCCTCCTGCTCCTCCTCCTCCTGCTCCTCCTCCTCTTCTTCCTCCTCCTCCTCCTGCTCCTCCTCCTCCTCTTCTTCCTCCTCCTCCTCCTCCTCCTCCTCCTCCTTCTTCTTCTTCTTCTTCTTCTTCTTCTTCTTCTTCTTCTTCTTCTTCTTCTTCTTCGTGTGGCCTTGGCCGTCCTAGAGCTCACTCTGTAGAGCAGGCTTTTCCATCTCTGGAGGAAGATGTGCTGAGGAAGGAAAATAATGTATTTAGCTTTGTTTTCTCTACTTTATGTCTTCCTATAAGAAGCACTAACTCCATAGTACATTAGCAAGTGACGAGGTCTGAGGAGAGGCACTGGTATCTGAGAGAAAGTCATTCTTGCCCCTAGTAGATGTGCTCACTCATACAGGCACGAGCTTGCCGGTGTGTGAGGTGATTGTGTGTAAATGTGTATCACACTGCAGGCCTTCACCTGGGGGAGTCTACAAAACTCCCCAGGGCTGAGGCTACAGGCTCAGAATCTAGATTGGGTGCGTCTATGAGACCCCAGCTTCCCTGAGTAATAAATATCGGGGCGCCGAGATCAGCCATGGGGAAATCTGAGGACAGGTTGTACCAGCTTTAAATAACTACCCAGCATCTAAGGCAGACTTAGAACCTTTGGGGGTTCCTAAAGACCCTCACTGATTTCAGTCTCCCTCCTATAGTCTTGAGTATTTTATTACCAACCAACCAACTACAAAACAGCCCAGCCCTCCTTGACTGGGTTAAAGGGCACTCCGTCCTTCAGGTTTTTTGATTTGTCTTGTTACTATGATTCAGTGGAACGGGGCTGTCTGTGCTGACCAGAAATATGGTGACTGGGCCATAAAGATGAGGAGCAAATAGACGCCCCACAGAAATAGCTCTTCTTCCAGACATTTCTGTGAAAACCTTGGAGGTCAGTAGGGCGGAGGATACTCAGTTAAAATTACATAAACCCAACAGAGAGCAGTCATGTTAAGATTAGCTTGCCATGTATTATTCTTCTCCAAATGGCCAGAAGCAAGTTCGACTGGCCTCTGTCTGTCAGGCTGGTTTGGGGGAAGCCTTTGAACACCAACACTTGTGGTCCAGCAGGGCCTATGACTAGCTGACCCATCTGTGTACCATCCACTTCAGAAAGAGAAACTTCCCCGGTGGCATGCAAAAGAAAACACCAGGCAAATCCCAAAAGGGAAACTTTAAACCAAAGCACAACCAAGAAAGAGAGTGAGAGAGAGACTGCCAGCTGATGCAGGGTAGAAATAAAAGTCCCATTGTCCTCGCGGGGGATTGCAGGGGATGGCAGCTCCTGGGCTCCCAGCCACACTAACACACTTGCCCTGTGGCTTGTGTTGCACATTCCAGTGTTGGAGTGTCGGGTAGCCTTCACCCCAAACTCTTCAGCCAGTCGGGGGAACTCATTGGAGATGGGAGGTCACAATGTGATAAAAACCATTTGACGCTAATGAGCCTAATACAATATTTGCCAGGAAATAAAGGAACGATAATTCTGGAAGTGGTGGGCTCATGGGAGGAGTCAAGGATGGGTTAGAAAGAAGGAAGTCAGGGAGGAGAGGTGTTCCGGTTTGGCTACAGCTAGAATGTGGAAGCAGCCCAAGACTCAGATTTTAGTTTCCTGTATAAACTTGCCCTCGGGATCCTGGAAACAGCTAGGAAAGAATCCCTAACTAGGCAAAGCCATCCAACAGCCTCCTGCTAGAAACACTCTGCCTGAACATTTCATTTGCTTAATAGAGAGCCCTTCCAGGGATGAGAAGCCCTAAAATAAGGGTTCTATTGTAGTTAGTTAGTTAGCTAGCTAGTTCCTTAGTTAGTCATTTATTGATTTATCCACTTGTTTGTTATTTAAGAAAAAGGTTTTAAAGGGTGAGTATAAAGTGAGGTATGAGGTCAAAAGGTGAAGCGTATTACTGTTGATCGAAGCATTCAATAGGACTGATGTTTCAAGGCCAGCCTGGGCTACATAGTGAGACCCTGCCTCTCAAACACACAAAAAAACCCAAACCCTGAAGGGGGTGTCATGAGGGAGAGGGGGTCAGAGGAGAACAGAACAGTGACAGAATGGGGCAGAGTGGCAAGAGGCTGGTGCGAAAGTCAAGAGCCATGGGGTTGAGAGTCAGTAACTCGGTAAGTCACTTCATGGCTTTGCCTCCCACATCATTAGGGAGAGGGGCGTGGGCCTTGGCCATTCCTTCCCAACCCAAAGCTCTGAGAGTCTCTGGTCATGGTCCCTCAAGATCCAAAAGAAAGGAGTGTGCTCACCAGGTCCCTTTATCCTTTTCATCCATTTTTTACTACGCCTTTCTAGAACTCCCTAAGGATCCCTGTCGTTTGAGACTGAAACCCATTCACAGCCATTACCAACCCTTTGAACCAGAGGCAGGTAGAGGGGTGCAGACTCAGGCGCTGGGACTTCTGGATGCTGAGGAGGAGGAAGGAAGCCGCCATGGTGACAAAAAGGGCCCAAGGAGAGTGACTGGGTCACAAGGAAGACAGGCCTGGAGCACTTTGCCACTTTACTTCTAGGTCCTTGTCCTCACCTCCCACCAGAAGAGAAGTAGAAAAGATACCCAGGGACAACAAAAACAACTAAAACTGTCTTTTCTTAGAGATGGGCTGTGCTCCCGAGGGCCTCATGAATTTGGTGCCATTGAGTCTATACATTCTCTATTGGCTCTGGTTGTCATCCAAGCCAAAGTTTGGGTCTCTGCCTTGGCCTTAACTTGCTCTGTGGCCTTGGGAGAATCGTGGCACCTCTCTGGGCTCCAGTTTTTTTCACTGGTAAGTGAGAACTAGATGTGACCGCCCCCCCTGAAGGCCCAAGTGACAGTCTCTGCTGCTAAGAGACAAAGGCCCTTCTCCTACTTGCTGTCCTTTGTTGGAGGCAGCCAGCAGAGGACGGGTGCCTTCGATGAGCCTGTCTGGAAGCACACACTAACTAGCAGGGCAATCGACACCTGACCTTCAGTGGTCTTTTACCTTAGCAGGAGCAAGCCCGCTCTCTGCCAGGAGCAGGACAGCCCAGGGCAGCAGGAGGCAGGGCCAGTTCCAGGAATTCCAGTCCTGGAAGGTGGTCCACTTAGTTTAAAGTTCCACAGCTAGCCTCCTGGATTTTCCAATAGCTTCCGGACAAAGGGCCCTGCATTTCCATTTTGCACTGAGCTCTGCAAATTCTGTCACCAGTTCCACCAAGAGCCCTTGCCACAAGGCAGCTGCTTAGATTAGAAGCCAGTGCGGACAGAGCTATCTCAGGAACCATTGCTACCAATCAGCCTCATTTGGTTTTAAACAAAAAGTTCAAACGACACATGTATCTGAGCACCATATATGTGTGTCTATGTGTGTGTGTCTATGTGTGTGTGTCTGTGTGTGTCTATGTGTGTGTGTCTGTGTGTGTCTATGTGTGTATATCTGTGTGTGTCTATGTGTGTATATCTGTGTATGTGTCTATGTGTGTCTGTATGTGTGTCTATATGTGTGTGTGTGTCTATGTGTGTGTGTCTGTGTGTGTGTCTATGTGTGTATATCTGTGTGTGTCTATGTGTGTATATCTGTGTATGTGTCTATGTGTGTCTGTGTGTGTCTGTATGTGTGTCTATATGTGTGTGTCTATGTGTGTGTGTCTGTGTGTGTGTCTATGTGTGTATATCTGTGTGTCTATGTGTGTATATCTGTGTATGTGTCTATGTGTGTGTCTGTATGTGTGTCTATATGTGTGTGTCTATGTGTGTGTGTCTATGTGTATGTGTGTCTATGCGTGTGTGTGTGTCTATGTGTGTGTGTGTGTCTATGTGTGCATGCATTCATGCTCTCACCCATGTGTGGGGAAAAGCTTAAAATGTCCAGAGATACCTTGAGCAACTTAGTAATATCATGTAAATTACAATGTGTTTCAGACTGAGCAATTTTATAAATCAATGCATTTGAAGAATCTGGCAAGATGTTTGGATTTTGTAAACTTGACAGAGATGACTTTTACATAAGTTACACAGTGGAGGAATGCAGCTGAGTCAGGGTCATCATGGGACAGCAGTGTGTGCGCTGTCACCTATCAATCAGAGGAAGTTTATATTCACCTATTAGCATTCAAAGCAGGTGAATATTGCATCCGATTTGGTTTTGGAGATTCACAGTCACCTGAGAATCACACTTCTGTTGTACGGCTGGAGAGATGGTTGCGTGCACACAGTCTCTTGCAGAAGACATTGGGCAACTCACAACTATCTGTAACTCCAGTTCCAATATGTGTTTGGCCTCCACCAGCACCTGTGACTACATGCACGAGAGTTTGTGCAAGTGTGCACACGCACAAGAGGCAGGGAGGGAGAAAGAATTTTAAAAATAAGAATTTATTTGCAGTTATCATGGTATATGTCACAGAGATACCTATGTACAGTTTGCTAAGAATTTGCTTACTCAATGAATTCCTACCTACAAACAGACAGGATGCTTTCCCTTAAAGACCAAAACATACTGAATAAGGACAGATAGTGTACAGGTCAGTGCAACAATATAGTGGTTCCCAGAACATTAGCCAAGGATGACCCTTGAACTATGAGCTAGTCTAACCTTCTCACTTCACAGATTAAAAAGTCAAGACTCGAGGAGTCTAAATAAGCCATCTGAGGTCACACGCTAATCTGTACCAAAACCTGGCCTCTTAACTCCAGCGAATTTTTCCCATAAACCACCCCGCCTTTAAGAATGAGGAAGCATAAATAAACAACCTCAGCTTTATATATAGTCTTCCTAACCCATCATTGTGGCGGGAGAAGAGCTCAGCTGTTTTAATTGCCACCTGCAGAAGTACTTGGCGTTCCGCTCACTGCATTACATATCTGGCAAGGCCATGTGAGAGACGCCTTGAGAACTCAGGCAAAATGAGAAAGGCAACGGAATGCTTTTTATTTATAGGCTGGAACTGAACACGCCGAGCTCGGGCTGCGGGCTTTCTAGTGACTTCAGGCTTGCCGCCTTAATGCTTCAGTGAGCTGCAAGTTGGACCACAAGAGCGCCAATCACGCGCCCCTGCCAAGCCACACCTCCTCCAACCAAGTGTGATGTTTTGCTCGCTCAAAACAGCTCCATTCATACAGCATGTGTGTGGAGGAATCCTCAATCTAGGGGTTCTGTGTCTCTCAAACATCTGCCCCTCTATTTCAAAGTTGAATTTCTGAGGTGTGTCGGAGGTCACGAGCAGCCAGTAAGATGCAGAGCAACAGGCTACTGCCTTTGCTGCTGTCCGGGTGGGTGGAGTAACCAGACAGCTTTAAGCCTCAGCCAGGAAATTAGTGAGGTGCAAATTGCACAGTGGTGGCTGCAGGGCAAGAGGAAAATTGCAGACCATTGCCTGAAGAGAGAGAGAAATGGCAGGGTGGTATTTTGGAATCTGGCAACAGGGAGCCGCTGGGCATTGCCTGGCGGGGAGGGATGGGGGTGGCAACAGCAATATGCCAACAAAAAAGCTCAGTGATCCTAAGGGTTCAATTCCCTCCATGCCCTGTAACCTTCGCCCAGGTCAAGACAAAGAGCGCCCTCTGGTGTTCACTTCCAGTCACCCCACCCAGGGGGAACTGCCATGCCTCATGCCCTTGTGTTTTCATGTAGGCCAAATGGCAAGCCAGGAGAAGACCAGGTACCAGAGTCCTTCCAGATTCTTTTTCCACGGTTCGGCTGCGGAGACGGAGCCTGGCAACCTGCTCACCCTGCCCAGCATGCCCCTCTGGCATGCTTGGCTCTTGACAGGATCAGATTAGGAGCCGACTGGGTGGTGTTACCTGAAGGACCGACTAGGAGGAGACAACACTGAGGTGGCCCTCGGGACTCCTTACAGAGCTAGCCCCTGCCCTGAATAGTCTGGCTGAGGGGTTCAGAAACGGACTCCTCTAGCTTGCTCACACTGTTTGGTGTTGGGCCATTCACTGAGGGCCTCTTATGTTTCTTTTTTTTGGTGTTTTTGTGGTTTCTTCCTTTCCCTCATTGTAGGCTCTCCGAATTTCCTCAGAGTGGTCAACCCTCACGGAGGAGGAGTATGGGTTGTTTTCCTCCGTGGGTTTCCTGTTAGGCAACAAAGTCAGGCCTGCGAGGCTTGGCAGCCACAGCACTGATTTTTGTGGCCTGAAGTCCTGGCTGGATTTCTTTAGCTTGCCACCTGGCTGGAGGGGATGATTTTTTTGCCACGAGAGGAGCGCTTTTCCGGAGAGAAGAAAGAATCAAGCGTGTTTGTTTTAAATAGGTTTCCTATTCTGGCTGTGAGTTTGGGTTTGGATTTCCTCCAGTGCACAGTGTCCTGCGCATGTGTGCGTGTGTGTGCGCGCGCGCGTGTGTGAGAACCCCAGTTCAAGTTGGGCGTCAAAATGAACAGCCAGCGCTCACTTTGGCAGAAGCACCGAAACTGAAACAGTGCTCGGAAGGTTAACATGGCTCCTGTGCAAGGGTGACAGGCAGATTTGGGAGGCAGTCTGTTACTCTTGTTGTTGTTTTCTGTTTGTTTGGGGGTTTGGATTTTGTTGTGTTGTGTTGTGTGTGTGTGTTGTTTTTGTTTTGTTTTGTTGTTTGTTTGTTTGAGACAGGGTTTTTCTGTGTAGCCTTGGCTGTCCTGGACTCACTTTTGTAGGCCAGGCTGGCTTTGAACTCACAGAGATCCACCTGCCTCTGCCTCTGCCTCTGCCTCTGCCTCTGCCTCTGCCTCTGCCTCTGCCTCTGCCTCTGCCTCTCCAAGTGCTGGGACTACAGGCATTGGCAGTTAGGACCCCTTTCTGTCTCCTGTCAGGTGGCAAGGATGTGCTCATGGCTGCGAGGGAGGACAGGCTTCCCAATAGTAGCTGCATCTCTGTCTTGCTGGAAGGAGGTTCTGTATTGCTCTTAGCTTGCTTCGACTTAATAGTCAATCCTTTGCAGCTGTCTTCCCTCCTGAGGCAACCCAGGCCTTCTTAGATGGCAAGTCCGGTGGGGAGTTTTCTTAAATCAGCCGGTTGGTGAAGCTGGCACTACTGTCCCATCCCGTTACCACGTTTCTTCTTTGTTGGCCACCGAGGAGGACCATCCCTCCACTCCTCTCTTCTGCACCTCTAGTTCCTCAGAGCTGTCCCTTTTGGAGTCTCTCCTTCTCTTCCTGTGCTTGCTTTGGGCTCTTCTGGGATCCTATGCTCAGCTGTCTTCTCCTCTCCACCTTACATGCCACGGGCAGTCACTGCATCCACACAGCTTCAGAAACAGACTGGGGATGTCCAGGTAGTGGTCCCTCTGAACATCTCCTGCTGACTACCGGCCCCTCCGTGACCTCCCCTTAAGCATCTGAAGCTACCGCTCCCAAAGCCAGCTGGCCATTAGGGTCATAGTAAGTTGGTTTTTTGTTTTTTAATCCCTGCGTGGGTGTTACCACCTGAGCCTGTGATTTAATTCATCTGGATCGGCCTCAGCTGTGGCCACACTCCCTGACTTAACCGTGCCTCATCTTAGGATTCTTTCCCCCTCATCTTTACAATGGCTTGAAAGTTTAAAAAAAAATGTATTTCAATTTTTCATCTTTTCTCTCAAGCCAGCAATTTAGTAGAATAATCTTGAGCTACTGGGCAGTGGCAGCAAATTGCAAGTTAGAGTCAGCCATGAAGTCACAAGGGAAAACAACCGATACTCCGGTATGCCACATTTCTAAGCCAGGATACATGATAGGCTAAGTATATAAATGCAGTATATTACTTACACTATTTTTGGTGCTGTGATGGGGCTGTCTGGACATCATTAAGCAGAGGAGCCAGCCCAAGTATTCTAATGAATAGTCAGAAATCAGAGCCCCTGGGGCTTAAAACACACATATGCAGGTATTAAAAAGACTTTGTCTAGGAATCCTTGGCTCCTAGGGCAGCTTTCTCTCCATGACAGTAAATCACCATGCCGACCCTTACACTTCCAAAACTCTTAGGCACGACCAGTCAATCTATAGCCCACAAGGAACGAACTGATGAAACAAACTACGGAAGCGATGAGAAGTGCCTGGGCCAGAAGACTAACTCTTGACTCCTCTACTCACCTCTAAATGAAGACACGCTGTGGTCCTATGTTCCAGGGTGAGTTCGGGGTGTTCTGAAAGGCTCAAACTCTTTCACATATTCTGTCAAGTGTTGCTTCAAATTCTACAGCAGAGTGTTCTCCTCAGCAGGAGAAGACGGGCTGGAGGCTATAAAAGAAACTACTAGACTTCGCAGTTTCCTGTCCTCAGGAAAGTTGTGAGAAGCCAGTAAGCTATCACAATGAAACATTGCCGTGTGCCGTTCCAGTTTGAGGCCAGACTTGAACCCATTCCTGCCATGGCCTAAAATGGTTACAGCCACGTGTGAACAGGAAGCAACTATACGGAGGAGACTCCCGTCTGATCACCGTTTCACAGGAGAGGAAACTGGTTCAGAGACCTACCCTTAACCTGTGGAGGTGGCCTTTTCAACTTCCTGACACTTAGCCTAATGCTCAGGGCACAACTCCAAGCTGCCTAAGAGGTGACACAGCGTGAGCGCCACTGGGCTTGACTTACTTGTCTTGGGCAACATGTCCCTCAGAACTGCCTAGGATGCAGGGTTATCTGGGGACCCATAGTTCCCAAACAAGCCAAAGCTGCTGTTTTCCTTTTCTCCTCACCCTGCGCTCCTTCTCTAGTCAAGACCCTGGCTGCAGATGGTTCTTTGCCCCCAAGCTGGGACTTTTATAATCTGACGACCTCATCCTGTTCTGTTCTAGGCCAGTGAGTCTCAACCTTCCTAACACTGAGACCCTTTAATACAGTTCTTCATGTTGTGGCGAACCCCCCCACCCCTGCCACCCCATACACAACCATAAGCTTATTTTCGTTGCCAGTTCATAACTGTAATTTTGCTTCTGTTGTGAACTGTAATGTGTCTCTAGGATAAGCTTGGACTAGACACAGAGCCTTTCTAAGCCTCGGTGTTTTCAACCTAAGAAATGGGTATCATTTCCAGCATCAGCAGATGAGGTATTTGTGAGGATGGAGACTCTTACACTAAAGAGTGGTCCTCAGGCATAGCTGCAGATTGCAATTGCTTAAGAGCTTAAAAATCCTGATATTGGCCTTGGTTTCATTAGAGAATTGATTCTATTACCCTGAGCATCAAAACTTCAAAACTCCTCCAAATGCTGCACACAGGCAGCCAAGGTGGAAAAAACGTGCCCTGAAAGGTCTCGAAGAATCGTTTATTTCTCTGCTTGTGCAATGGTGACAAAGCTCCCTGCCTCCCGGGAATACCACAGCTCTCTACCAGGAGGACTCTAGTCTGTTGGATTTAGGGGAAGGACCTGCCTTCTTCCTCCTTCCTACTCTGCCCAGAGGTTCCCCCAAACAATGAACTATGGGGTTAGAGAGGGACTGCTGGGCATCTGGCTGCCAAGCATCAGCTGGCAGGGCCTGGCAGTAGATGGAAACACATGCTGGCCAGTCTTCCACGGGGCTTAATTTTTGCTTCGATTGCCTGTAACTTGGGAAGGACTGCCATTTCTCCCTAGACATGCCAGGGACAGTGCTTATTACTAGCTGCCTGGAAGAACCGGGACAAAGCCAGCATGGAGCCCTTCACAGGCAGGCAGTGCTAATAACTGAGAAAGGTGGTCTGGGGCTTGATCAGTTCATTAGGGCTTTCTCATCTCCCACTCTGCACTGTCCTGGAACTCTCCTTGCACTGAGAGAGCCCGTAGAGTGGTATCTAAGCGATGACCTGTGTGAAACGAGGTGCCCCTCAGAGATGCCCCTGAGAGGCTCTGTGATTCTGTGGTCTACATCAGTCAGTGCCTGGAAGGAAGGGGCAGTAGAGCCCTGTCACTCTGACAAAGGCAGCTGGGGTACCCTGCAGGCCATCTGGGCCTAGCCACTCTGCATCTGGCAGGGAGGGGAGGGTCCCTGAGACCCTGTGGCCCCTCTCACTTTGTGGAGGATTGCACTGAGATCTGGCCCCAGAAATAGCTCAGTGCCTGACCAGTCACTCCCATTGTCTGCTCTGGCTCCCCAGAGTAACAAGAAATCCATGCTGAAGGATCTTGGCCTTTAGCACAATGCTTGGCTTTCAGGACTAGTGGTTCACCAGATTGAAAAATATAATCACTATGCTGCTTTGGGTTCCAGTCCTGGCTGTAGACTGCCCTCGCTGGAATCTCAGATAGGCTGCAGTTTCTCCCAGTTTCATCTGGCGTACTGTCTTGACCAGGAACTCAACTCTGGATTCCAATGTACTCTGGCCAGGTGACCTAAGGACAGATTA